>NC_140169.1:104436379-104621379 GCF_963971535.1 Notolepis coatsorum | reverse complement strand
GATAACTATTTTATTGCAATGCACTATTGCATTATTTTATTCTATTTTACTAACTATTTTATTGCACTGCACTATTTTACTTTGTATCAGTGAATCATAGACGCCTGGCCATAAGAGCATTCGGAGCATCTCTGCTCTCCCACTATTGAACTTGGGGGAGCAAAGGTATGCTCTTGCTCCACCACTTTTTGATCATATGAAAAATATGATATATCCCCCCCAATATATAAATCTATTATGGTTAACTGAGTTTTATAGTGAAAAGAGCAGCTTTATTGGTCAAGATTGAATGCTCTATATTGCAGGAAATTGCACGTACAGGTTCATTAAATTCAAAAAATATCTGCCGTGGAGGGGGTCGTGCCTGACCCCCTCCAAACCAACCATTTCCTGCAAAAAAAAAAAAAAAAAAAAAACTGGCACCTATCTGGGCTAAGCCCCGGATCTCCTACAATCCTAAATCCGCCCCTGGCATTGTGTTGTTTTTACCTCCTGCTCCTCACTGGTGGGAGGCATGACATGGCTGCCGGCCCTGCCTCCATGTCAGCTCGCATCAGGGCGCCTCTCTGCCCTGGCCTGTTGTCAGCAGCAACAGCCCCGGCCCGGTGTCAGGAGTAACTGCCCTGGCCTGGTGTCAGCAGCAACAGCCCTGGCCCGGTGTCAGCAGCAACAGCCCTGGCCTGGTGTCAGCAGCAACAGCCCTGGCCCGGTGTCAGCAGCAACAGCCCTGGCCCGGTGTCAACAACAACAGCCCCGGCCCGGTGTCAACAACAACAGCCCCGGCCCGGTGTCAGCAACAACAGCCCTGGCCCGGTGTCAGCAGCAACAGCCCTGGTCCGGTGTCAGGAGTAACAGCCCCGGCCCGGTGTCAACAACAACAGCCCCGGCCCGGTGTCAACAACAACAGCCCCGGCCCGGTGTCAGCAACAACAGCCCTGGCCTGGTGTCAGCAGCAACAGCCCTGGCCCGGTGTCAGCAACAACAGCCCTGGCCCGGTGTCAGCAGCAACAGCCCTGGTCCGGTGTCAGGAGTAACAGCCCCGGCCCGGTGTCAACAACAACAGCCCCGGCCCGGTGTCAACAACAACACCCCTGGCCCGGTGTCAGCAGCAACAGCCCTGGCCCGGTGTCAGCAGCAACAGCCCTGGCCCGGTGTCAGCAGCAACAGCCCTGGCCCGGTGTCAGCAACAACAGCCCCGGCCCGGTGTCAGCAGCAACAGCCCTGGCCCGGTGTCAGCAACAACAGCCCTGGCCCGGTGTCAGGAGCAACAGCCCTGGCCCGGTGTCAACAACAACAGCCCTGGCCCGGTGTCAGGAGCAACAGCCCTGGCCCGGTGTCAGGAGCAACAGCCCTGGCCCGGTGTCAACAACAACAGCCCTGGCCCGGTGTCAACAACAACAGCCCTGGCCCGGTGTCAGCAGCAACAGCCCTGGCCCGGTGTCAGCAACAACAGCCCTGGCCCGGTGTCAACAACAACAGCCCCGGCCCGGTGTCAGCAGCAACAGCCCTGGCCCGGTGTCAGGAGCAACAGCCATGGCCCGGTGTCAGGAGCAACAGCCCTGGCCCGGTGTCAACAACAACAGCCCTGGCCCGGTGTCAGGAGCAACAGCCCTGGCCCGGTGTCAGGAGCAACAGCCCTGGCCCGGTGTCAACAACAACAGCCCTGGCCCGGTGTCAGGAGCAACAGCCCTGGCCCGGTGTCAGGAGCAACAGCCCTGGCCCGGTGTCAACAACAACAGCCCTGGCCCGGTGTCAGGAGCAACAGCCCTGGCCCGGTGTCAGGAGCAACAGCCCTGGCCCGGTGTCAACAACAACAGCCCTGGCCCGGTGTCAGCAGCAACAGCCCTGGCCCGGTGTCAGGAGCAACAGCCCTGGCCCGGTGTCAGGAGCAACAGCCCTGGCCCGGTGTCAGGAGCAACAGCCCTGGCCCGGTGTCAACAACAACAGCCCTGGCCCGGTGTCAGGAGCAACAGCCCTGGCCCGGTGTCAGCAACAACAGCCCCGGCCCGGTGTCAGGAGCAACAGCCCCGGCCCGGTGTCAGGAGTAACAGCCCTGGCCCGGTGTCAGCAGCAACAGCCCTGGCCCGGTGTCAGGAGTAACAGCCCCGGCCCGGTGTCAGGAGTAACAGCCCTGGCCCGGTGTCAGCAGCAACAGCCCTGGCCCGGTGTCAGCAACAACAGCCCCGGCCCGGTGTCAGGAGCAACAGCCCCGGCCCGGTGTCGGCAACAACAGCCCTGGCCCGGTGTCAGCAGCAACAGCCCCGGCCCGGTGTCGGCAACAACAGCCCCGGCCCGGTGTCAGCAGCAACAGCCCTGGCCCGGTGTCAGGAGTAACAGCCCTGGCCCGGTGTCGGCAGCAATGGCAGCAGCTAAGCAGCACTTATTCGTCCAGTCAATGCAATATATCATTGTAAACCTCCTCTCTGAGAAGCTGGAGAGGATACAAAATTGCTGCTGCAGGATCATCAGCTTTCCGCCTTCTTCTCTTCCATCGCTGAGTGAAAGGTGTGATGAGGCCACCCTGTGCCCTGTTTTATAGCAACACTACTATCCCCCCTTGAACTGCCCTTCTAAGGTTTCTCCCCTCCACATTGCCTGTGGTGCTTTTTTCCTATTGTTTTTAGTGAGTTTTTCCTTACCTTCGCGTGGGGTATGTTGTCTGGGAGTGTTGCATTTATTTATTTTACATTTTATTTTGGATTTCATGGTGTTTTGTTCTCGATTTATTGTGATGTTTCTGAGAAGATGTGTCCGGCCCATGGGGACATTAACGTGTGTTGTCGGGCCTTACAAATAAATTTGATTTGATTTGCACCATCACCAACACACTCAAGGACAGTTCCTCCCCCTGCAAGATGTCCTGCCTGCAGCCTCAACACCCACCTACTCGTCTGTGTGGGGAATTCGCCGCCCACGGGTAGAACCATTTTATCTAGAGAGCATGCTCTTAATTTCACGATTTTAGCGTACAATATTTTAGGTTTGACGCATTTCAGGATTCACTGTTTTTATGCTGCTGTAGCCTAGCCTGCCTTGTCTAACTTTAATCAATTAAACTTGAAACCTCAAATGTAAACATTCTAAATTGGTCCAATTTTATTTCATGTTGCAGTGCAAAAAAACTATAAAAGACGGAAGGGCCATTATGTCCGTGTACCAAGTGTGGAAACCTTCAGTTCACCAAACATTGAGTTGAATGGGATGCCATCTCCTCGTTTATGACCTGTCATTTAAACCGGTTATTACCTCAGATGTCAGAATAATTAGCAATTTGTTGCATTGTTAACATTTTATGTATTATTATATTTCCTCAGATAGCTGCTATATTTAGAATTGTATTATATGATTCAATAGAACAGGCACCAAAGTCTATCACCAAGCAGAACATAGAACACTGGTATTCTGGCATGATGACCCTTCCTTCTTATAAAGTGTCCTTGTTTGCAGTCAGTGTCCTTAGAAAAAAAGATTTAGACGTTGATGACGTTTCAGTGCTCACAGGACCGCACCAGCACTGGGACGAAACATATTAGAATGCTGGCCCCAGGCAGCGCTGCAAAGGTTGTTTACTTCCACATCAGTGACAAAACCCTTGTTATATGAAAACCCTGGTTGCAGAGTTTGCCAATACAATAGCTGACAGGGAATAAACTTGGACCAAAGCTGTTTCCTAGCAATGCAGTTGCAGAAAAGAAGTCTTAGAAGTTGATTGGTTGAATGATTGAAAACTTTATTAACAGATTGCAGAATGGGTACAGTACAGTACAGCTCAATACATACAATTGTTAAGGAGATGCAGACCAGAGAAAGACTTTCGTCTTGTTTACATCAGGGTCCCCCATTTTCAATTCATCATAACATATATGACATACATGACATACAGATAGACAGTACTGCTACATCTATACATTTATGACATACCAGATTTGCAAATACAGTACTGTTTGTGATACGAAAATAGTCCAGAAAAGAGAGTATATACATTTGACGTAAAAACTGTACATTGGAGAAGGTTGGATAGGTGGGGGGGGGGGGGGGGGGACTGTACATTGGAGGTGGTTGGGTGGGTGGGGGGGAGGTTGGGTAGGAGGGGTGTGTGGGGGACACTATACACCTGTACAAGCAAAACTGTACATTGGAATATTGACAAGACCATACTTGGTAATTTACTGTACATTGGGGGGGGGGGGGGGGGTTGGGTTAGGACATTTACAGGGGCCAGTTTCGAATTGCAGTCTCCCGTAGGTGTTTTTTGAGAGTGTTTTTGAAAGTGGGTAGTGATTCACATTCCTTTACAGCTTTGGGTAGGGCGTTCCACATTGATGTGGCATAATTGCGAAACGTGTTTAGTCTCTTGTTTGAGCCGAATCTGGGTTTAACATGATTTGTGGAGCTCCCTCTGGTGTTGTGATCGTGGTATTCACTGACCTTTGGGAAGTGTACATGGGTACCTTGGTCGTGTAGTGTATCTTGTAGACCAGGCCCATTGCAAGTTGCTGTACTCTGTCGTCTACTCTAAGCCATCCTAGGTTGTCAAAGTGGGCAGGGGTGAGGTGGGTTCTAGGAGTAAGGTCAAGCAGTAGTCTGACCAGTTTGTTTTGAGATGTTTGTAATTTTGTTTTTAGCACCTTTGAGGTGCTTTGGTACCATGAGGTGCAAGCATAGTCGTAGTACCCTTGAATGAGTGCTCCTGCCAGAGTCTTCAGGGTATTCTTGTTTACCAGTGAGGAGATCCGGTACAAGAATCGTGTTCGTTGGTTGACTTTTTTTATTACATTGGATGCCATTTTGTCACAGGAAAGATTTGCCTCTAGGATGGAACCCAAGTAGGTAATATCTTCTTTCCTTGTGACAATATTGTCACCCACTGTAACTGAGAAGCCGTCGGTCTTGCTGAGTTTGTTATTTGAACCGAAGAGAATGGACTCTGTTTTGCCCATGTGTAATGATAGTTTGTTATCAGCGAGCCATATGCAGATTTTGCCTAGTTCCCGAGGGTTTTTTCAACCTGTAACTTGTTCATGAAAGTCTTTGGTTCTAGACTCTAGAGAAGACCTGGGCATTGGATCCGCCCCGCGGGATGATTCTGACCGGCCCGCGAAAGATTACATGATAATAAAAAAAATAAAATAAAAATAAAAAAAAATATTTTTTTTAATATTTTTTTTTGTTTTTTTTTTTTACTTTTTTTTTTTCATGTCAACGTTCACACGCACAGTATACGCTTAGGAGACATGCTCAGAAGATGTTGGTTCTCTTTGGATCCACCTACATATGTGAACAGACATTCTCAGTCATGACGTTTAACAAGTCCAGGTACAGATCCTCTCTCACTGATGAACATCTGGCAGCCGTGCTGTGCATCTCCACATCAGACATGCAACCTGACTTTGATGGACTTGTTAAAGCTCAACAGAGACTGGATTTCTCACACTGAATGAAAAAAAAGAACTGAAGAACACTAAAATGTGGAAATATAACAAGTGAAATGGGACACTTGATATTTTTTTTTCTTTTTTTTGCACAGTTCTGAAAACATAAAATGTTTAATATAGGCATGTAAAGTAAAAAAGGCTACAAAACTGGGACACTTTTCTTTACACAGTTCAGTGACATGTCTTGTTTATTTTTGCTATAAGATGATGTGATGTCTTTAGAAAGCTAAGAAAATCCTTGTTTCAATAGTATATGAAACTCAAAATTCCCTTTGTTATTAATGTTTCACATTTTGTTTATCATTTTGGAAATAAATTCTATTTGAATAAATGATATTTTTGAAAGCTATAACCTCACCTTTTAATTGCCAAATAATAACATACACTCTTACCAGGGGTCAAAAAATGCCATTTACTGCTTTTTATATAGAAATAAAATGTATATTATGCATAATTGAGTTTGGAATTTTGGCCCGGCCCCCCAACATATTTTCAGTTGCTCATTCGGCCCCCCGGGAAAAATAATTGCCCACCCCTGCTCTAGAGAGTCTCACGGATGGTGATGTGAGAACAGCGTTGTTTCACTGTCATTATCTGATGGCCATACCAAATGGATAGTGAAATTCCAGAAATGGTATAGCTTGTGTAGATGTGTAGTATGTAGATCTGTGGTGAGAACATCTGATTTTGTATTTGTAAAAGAAAAAAGATTTAAATGGGAAAAAACTAAATAAATGAGCCTACCGGGCAATGGCTGTGAGATTACAGAAGCCACTGTGAAAGTACAATGTCTTGTCTTAAACCCTGGATGGGGGTCATATGGATCTTCTGGGGTCACCTGCTAAAAAAAGAAGAATGGAAATCTAACCATTGATCACATAAAGAATGTATCAGTCTCCAAATACGACTCATACAAAGTTCATACATGTAGGGTATATCCAAATACAACTGATACAAAGTTCATATCTGTAGGGTATATCCAAATACAACTCATACAAAGTTCATATCTGCAGGGTATATCCAAATAAGACTCATACAAAGTTCATATCTGTAGGGTATATCCAAAATACGACTCATACAAAGTTCATATCTGTAGGGTATATCCAAATACAACTGATACAAAGTTCATATCTGTAGGGTATATACAAATATAACTCATACAAAGTTCATATCTGTAGGGTATATCCAAATAAGACTCATACAAAGTTCATACATGTAGGGTATATCCAAAATACGACTCATACAAAGTTCATATCTGTAGGGTATATCCAAATACAACTCATACAAAGTTCATATCTGTAGGGTATATCCAAATAAGACTCATACAAAGTTCATATCTGTAGGGTATATCCAAATACAACTGATACAAAGTTCATATCTGTAGGGTATATACAAATACAACTCATACAAAGTTCATATCTGTAGGGTATATCCAAAATACGACTCATACAAAGTTCATATCTGTAGGGTATATCCAAATACAACTGATACAAAGTTCATATCTGTAGGGTATATACAAATACAACTCATACAAAGTTCATATCTGTAGGGTATATCCAAATAAGACTTATACAAAGTTCATATCTGTAGGGTATATCCAAAATACGACTCATACAAAGTTCATATCTGTAGGGTATATCCAAATACAACTGATACAAAGTTCATATGTAGGGTATATCCAAATAAGACTCATACAAAGTTCATATCTGTAGGGTGTATCCCATCTGATAAGTAGACGAGGCAAGGTGAATGACCACTTTGAATGTTTTGCATCTTCTTCCTCTTTCTCTTCCTAGTACATCCTACTGAAAAAAAGAAAAGAAATCCGCTGGAGAGTAATTTGTGTTGAGCACTAATTCATTGGGGTCTTTTAGGGAGACAGAGCGAACGGAAGAAGGACCCTTCAATGCCAAATGCCAGGCGGTGTGGTGCGGCCCAGAAGAGAAGTGGACCCTGGTGACTGGTTCTATTAAAAGGCCTCTTGTCCCGTGCCACGGCCCCAGTGATGGATCTCATCTGACATGTCCTTTAACCCTCTGTCACTGTAATAAACTACGTCCCTGCTGAGAGGATGACAGGGTGCCCCGCTCATCCTTCTTGAGAGAGAGAGAGAGAGAGAGAGAGAGAGAGAGAGAGAGAGAGAGAGAGAGAGAGAGAGAGAGAGAGAGAAAGAGAGAGAGAGAGAAAGAGAGAGAGCGATGGATGGATGGAAAAAGGTTGGTGAGAGAGGAGAGAGACATTTTGGGTGAATATCAAAAATGAGATTAAAACCATTCTAGATCTTGACTTACCTCTGAATCCATCGTACTATATCTTGGGATGTATACCGAAAGGCACATACTATGGAGATACGTTATACATCTTGAGAGTGATACTGTTAATAGCAAGGAAAATGATAACTATGGCATGGTTACAAAATCAACCACCGACAATCAAACAATGGACCAAGAGATTGAGACAGATGTATACAATGGAAGAAATGACTGCACAATTGCAACTGAAAAAAGATATGTTTATGCAGAGATGGTCACTTGTAACCTTGTACCTGGATACACACTAGCATGAGTCTGACCCTCCTCCCTCCCTCTTTTTGTTTTTGTTTTGTTAAATAATTTCTTTTCCTTTTGTTAAATTAATTTTTCTACTTATTTTTTCGTTTCGTATTCTACTGTATGTCCTTAAAAAAGAGAACAAAATTATAATTCCCCCCTCCCTGTGTTGTGTATGAGGCGTACTCAGATTATACTGCTTATTTTGATTAGGCTGAATACTTTGAAAACAAATTGAATAAGATGGAAGAGCCTGAGTAACACATGTCATTGACTATATGAATCAAATATATACTGTATGATCAATGCAATGTGATGTTCATTATGACACAAAATAAAAGAAAGTAAAAAAAAAAAGAGAGAGAGGAGAGAGAGATGGAGAGAGGTTTGTGAGAAATGAGAGAGATGGAGGTAAAGAGTGAGATGGAGGGCTTAATGAGAGGGAGGGAGATGAGGGCTTGGAGAGAGAGAGAGAGAGAGAGAGAGAGAGAGAGAGAGAGAGAGAGGAGATGAGGACAGATCTAAGTTACCAGTCAGGGCCAGAAGCTGCTGCCATGTCATTTTAACGTTGATCATTCTTGCAGGATAGCCTTGAGTTAAGACATTCATCACACCATAGGGTCTGCTACAATGACACTTACATTCTTCTCCTGTTCTACCAAAGTTAAGACCATCTTATAGGCGTTTACGTGACCCTGCTTGTTAACAACAGTCCACTTTGGACTCTCAGGTGAAACCTGTGTCACCGCAGTGACTGAGATTGACACCGCTCAAGCTGTTCCTTCGCAGGAGATAATGTTGGCTGTCCTTTCCAGTTTACGCTGCCTCATTGCTCCGCGGCAGAGCTCCTCGTGGAGGTGTGCAGCAGATCAGTCAGTGCTGAAGAGAAGGGGAGAGAAGCCTGTCACAGATCAGTGTTCCATTCGAGTCACAGCGGCAGCAAACCAGTGGCAAGTGAGAAGAGGGCTGGGATCAACCAAGCGCACAGCTGCTGGGACGAGGAAAGACAAGAGGTCACAGTTACATGAGCGAGTGCTCCTTTCACCGTTGTGAAAGCAACAGGCGGAAAGGAGCTATGCATTGTGAAACTGGGACCCTGTGGGGGACTGAGGGAGAGAGAGAGAGTCCACACCAAGCCCACTGAGAGGCTGAAATGGGAGGACAGCGTGAGTAATCAAACAGTAAACACTAATAGAGCTGACCTTGCTTTTCTGTCTATTTCTCTGTCAGGTGTGGATGATTGATAGGCCAGGCCTTAATTAAAGGACAGGTTCTCTTTATTTGAACCCAGACCCTACCTACAGTATGTAAACATTGGTCCTCATTCTCGAACATGTTCATAAGTACCATTGTAAATATCTTGGTAAAAATGTTGTACTAACAAATGTACCAAAATCCTCCGTAAGTGGCCAAAATCTTTGCAGTTGGGTTCCCATGAATGAAAAACGTCACTCATTCACGTTCTGCAGTTTACATACCAGGCAAACATCGGGGTGGAGGATGCCATCATCTACAGTACATGCTCCACAGAGCCTACACACACCTGGAGAGGTCATGCAGCACAGTGATCATGTTCTTTGATTTCTCCAGCGCCTTCAACACCATCCAGCCTTTACGGCTAGCGGAGAAGCTCTCTGTGAAGCAGTTGGACCCTGGTCTGGTGGCCTGGATTACTGATCATCTCGCCAACAGACCACAATACGTCAGACTGCAGGGCAGCCAGTCAGATGTGCCACCACCACCCCCCAAGGAACTGTGCGCATAGAAATGATAGAATACAAAGTAGGGTTCTTGGGACGTTAAAAAAAGCACAGCTGTCAGGAGTAAATGGACTCAAGTGGCTTTCACATCTGCATTACTGTCCTCACTGGACAGTCACCAATTTGTATCCTATGCGCATATGGGCACCTTGTTGCCCATATGCGCATGTCCAGAGTTAATTATATTGTATATTGTTTACACTGCCTTTTTATTCTATTTTAATTTGTACTTCTCCACTGTACTATACTTCTGTGACCTGTACCTGTATGTCTTCTACTCCCCTCCCCCATGCTGCTATGATGCCTGAATTTCCCCAAGGGGATCGATAAAGGAATATCTTATCTTATCTGGCCTACCATGAGAACAGGAGCACAGAGGACGCTACCTCCTCAGCGCTACATTCTGCCCTCTCTCACCTGGAAGAGAGCAATACCCACGTGTGAATACTGTTCATCGACTTCAGCTCAGCATTCAACACCATCATCCCCTCCAAACTTCCCCTCATCTCCAAACTTTGTGACCTTGTGGAAACTAAGTACCTCAACATCAACCCCTCTGCACCTGGATACCCTGAACATGGGTGTTGCCAGGCTGCATGCTGAGCCCCCTTCTCTATTCCCTCTTCACCCATGACTACACTTGTGTACACGGCACCAACACACCATTATCAAGTTTACAGATGACATAGCGGTGGTGGGTCTCGTCGAAAACAACGAAGAGTCGGCCTACAGGGAGGAGGTCCAGCACCTGGCGGCGTGGTGCGCCGACAACAACCTGACCCTCAACACCAAGAAAACCAAGCACCTCTTCTTCCTGAGGAGACTGAGGAAAGCCCACCTGTCTCCTCATATTTTGGTGAACTTTTACCAGTGCGCCATAGAAAGCACACTCACCAACTGCATCACAGTTTGGTATGGCAACTGCACTGCCTCTGACCAGAAAGCACTGCAGAGGGTGGTGAAAACCACCCAACGCATCACTCCCTGTAATTGAGTCTATCCATCACAAACAGTATCTGAGGAAGGCACGCAGCATTGCCAAGGACTCCTCTCATCCCAATCATGGACTGTTTGCCCATTCCCCCCCCTCTGGGAGACGCTACAAGAACCTCAGCTCCAAGGCACAGAAACAGCTTCTTTCCATCAGCTGTCATCTCTCTGAACTCTGTGCCATGTTGACATATATATAATATACATTTAAAAAAAAATATTTTCAACGTATATCTACAGTATCTATCCACACCTGTCTGTACTTACCTGCACATAATCATTTTACACAATTGTAGATACTATATATTAGGGCTGTCCCCGACTAAGGATTTGGATAGTCGACTATGATTGGCCGAAATTTGCAGATAGTCGACTATTAGTCGACTATAATTTTTTTTTTTTAAAGTATACTTACATTTTTTTTTCAGTTTTGAAACAACATAGACAATACACTTCAACATACAACATTATAAAGACATAATATCAAAAATAAATAAAAAATAAAAAAACAAATAGACAAAAATGAGAAAAGAAAAAAGGGTGACATGGGTCCTTCGGTCCATTCTATTTTTACATTGTTTCTTACATCTTGTTTCCTTTTCATTCTTCTGTGATGTCGTTCCTTTTCTTCCTATATTCCTCCCACTTTTCCCATTTTGACTCAAATTTCTCCTCTTGCAGTGTTACAACCCCAGTATGTCTAGGGGAAGGGGTGAATAACATAAAAGATGATTGTGTTGTAATTAGTGATAAATGAACCAAATGCTAAATAAAGCAATGCCCACAACAAGTTTAGGTGAAAGAAAGTAATATATTGTGCCTTTTATATACAAACAAAACAGACTAATAGACAATGACAATGGTGGATTTGATACACACAACCAAGGGGAAAAGGGGGGGGAGGGAAAAGGAGCTTGAATGATGCCAAAGGAATAAACTAAGTAAAACAAAACACAACTAACTCAGTAAGGAATATCTTGTATACCTATACACAAACACAAAGGTAAAATAAAACCTACTGCTCACTACCTACACTGACTAACCAAACATATGTCCAAAACATACAATGAGTGGCATCACTCCGAGTCCTGACCTAGTGTGTCTAGACAATACTATCACTACGTGTAGTATTGGAGGAGGGCTTCTGATTGGCCAACTGGTGATTTGCTTGATGGCTGGGATGACTGGCTGGTTTCCAATTAGTGTCCTGATGAAGGACAGGAACCTGGATCAGAGTATAGCAGGTGGAGGGAGTGGGTGAGAGAGAGAGAGAGAGAGAGAGAGAGAGAGAGAGAGAGAGGGGGCGACACAAAAGTACAAACAACATACAACAGCCACATGCTGGAACGTAACATGCAGCCTCAGCATATGTGTGATTCTCTCAATTTTTTTTGTATCCCCTCTATTATCTCTGTCCATTGTTCCTTCGTCGGTGCTTCTACCCTGTACCACAGTTTAGTCAATGCTTTCTTGGCTGCTATAGAATCTTAATCAAATATTTGTCTTCTCCCTGAATGTCTTTCTGTGACAAGTTCCCTAGGTATAGTACTAGACCTGTCTGGGGTATTTCATATCCTACTATTTCATTTATTATCTCTCCTATCTCTTCCCAATAGTTGTGGGGGGTGCTTAATGTCTGATGGAGTCAACGGAAGGCTTCTTGTCCTCTGCAAAAGCATGCAATTGGTCCACTGATTGATACATCTTGATATTTGTCTAGTCTAGTGTGTTCATTAGATGGGTGAAATCCTCTTTCAGTGCCTCTGTGCCTGTTTTCTTAGGCAGTTAGCCTCTGGTATGCATGCCATTAGCGTTAGCCACGCTTCTAGGCCTCTTTTCTTTTGGAAAAAATGATAAAAAATTAAATAAAAATCTATATATATATAATTTTTCTTTTATTTTTTGTATTCGACTAAGAGGTTGGCAGTCGACTACGGCTCCTTTCGACCGATTAGTCGACTATTCGACTAATAGGGGTCAGCCCTACTATATATATCTGTACATGTCCCTAGTTACGCTGATGGCCAGTATGACTACTACCATACTGTTTAAACCTGTATCACTGTACATATTATATTACAACTCTGTACATACATGTGATTAGCACTACACTCAGTAGTACTCATTTATTTGTATTGTTTATTTTATACCCAGTTTAATCACCTGTCGCCTACATTGTATATTACTATTGCACTTTACTGTTACATTTGCACTCTGGTTGGATGCCACATTTATTTTCGTTGTACTGTACTTGTGCTGTATAATGACAATACATTTTAATCTAATCTAATTAACCACCATCCAGTTTAGAAAGACTAAACTATTAAGAATTCAATAAGCTTTGTCATTTCAAGTCTACTGGCTTCTCTGTTAGAGTACTTTCTAGGCAAAAAAAGAAAGTAGGCTATGTTACTTTCGAATATTTTTTTGAAAATGTGTGAAATGATTTTATGTTAGGCTCCAAGTTTTTTTTTTTTTTTACACGTTATGTTACATGTGTGATCCATAAATCATACTATCAGGTCCAAATGTAGCCAAGGTGCCCTTTCAGTGATCCCAGTTTGACCAACAGTGTATTGGAATTAACTGCTGAATAGATCAGATACACCCCCTTTTTCCCCTGCCCTACGTTCTCTCCTTCTCCTGCCCCCCCCCCCCCCCCCCCCACACCCCTCGGTTTCCCTTACTCACTTCCCGACTGTCTCCCCTACTGACTCCTGTATTTGTTATCCGTTACTCGTGGTTTTATGTTCTTGTGTATTCATATTGTTCTCTGTTTCCCTGTAGTTCTATGTTTTCTTTGTTTTTTTGCCTATTGGCAGCGACTTTGGGTCATTGAAAAGCGCTATACAAAATAAATTAATTATTATTATTATTATTGTATGAATCTGTTCCTGAATGAATGAATGAATGAATGAATGAAAACTTTATTTAACAGATTGCAGAATGGGTACAATACAGTACGGCTCAATACATACAATTGTTAAGGGGATGCAGACCTGAGAAAGACGTTTGTCTTGTTTCCATCAGGGTCCCCCATTTTCAATTCATATAGACATATATGACATACATGACATACAGATAGTCAGTACTGCTACATCTATACATTTATGACATACCAGATTTGCAAATACAGTACTGTTTGTGATACAGAAGGAGTCAAGAAAAGGGAGTATATACATTTGACGTAGAAACTGTACATTGGAGGTTGGGTGGGGGGGGTTGGGTACATTGGGATATTGACAACCATACTGGGTAATTTACATTGGAGGTGGTTGGGGGGGCGGGGGGCACACTGTATAAACAAGTAACACTGTACATTGAGGGGGGGGGGGGGAGGAGACACTGTACAAACAAACACAATTGTACATTGAACTATTGAACTACTGAATCCTGACTCCCTTTTGAATTACTATATGGCATGGCCTGTCTGGACATAACCCATATTATTTGGTTAGATGAGGGTCATTCCTATTCTCGAAGACACTATTGGGGAAACAAACGGATTTCTACCATCAAATGTATGCGTTGAACTCCGTTTTTATTACATATTTTATCACATTCTTGTTCATTTCATAACCTTTTCATATAATTTGTTTTGAAAATATTGAGGCCAACATGGCATTTGACTATTTCGAAAGCCTTTCTGGTTGATTGATTGATTGATTGATTGATTGAAAATTTTATTAACAGATTGCAGAATGGGTACAGTACAGTACAGCTCAATACATACAATTGTTAAGGGGATGCAGACCAGAGAAAGACTTTCGTCTTGTTTACATCAGGCCGGGACCTCGCATTGACCATTATCTTCTGAGAGAAAGGTCAAGTCAGGCGAGTGAAGCTCAGCGGCAGGATTTACCCCACAGTCCACCGAGCATCAGTACCCCAGTGGCTGAAAGTAATTCAAGCACATCAGAGAACTTGGAACCAAGTCACTTGCAACCTTCTTTGGAGAAGAACATGCAAGGCCACAGACCTCATGTGAAGTGGCCAAAGTCCAGCAGCAAGAAAGAGTGGGCGACAATCGATGCAGACCTGATCAAAATCCTGGACGGAATCAAAGGAACAGTGGAAAAGAAACTGGATAAAATGGGCGATCTGATCTACTTCTATGGAGCAGAAAGGTTCGGAACAAAAGAGACAGGAAAGAAGGACATGACACCAACAACCCCTCCCAAGTCCAGAAGGCAGCAAGAAATCCAGCGCCTTGTCAAAGAGAGAAGGGACTTGAGGAAGCAATGGAAGAGAGCCTCATTGGAGGAAAGAGTGGGCATCGACCTCCTGCAAACAGACCTGAAGGGACGCCTGGGAAGACTGCGGAGAGCTGAAAACCTCAGGACTCGACGCAAGAGGAAGGAAAGAGCGAGAACATCCTTCTACAAGGATCCCTTCAGATTTGTGAAAGGACTCTTCACAAAGGAAAAGAGCGGGTCACTTAAGGTGCCAAAGAGGGAGTTTGAGGACCATCTGAAAACAACTCACACAGACAGCAAAAGATATGAACAGAGGGAACTACCACCAGACATGTCACCAATTCCTCAACCAGAACACCAGCTGGATGACTGTCCTCCAAGGTGGAGGGAGGTTGAGGAAGCAGTGAGGAAGGCAAGGGCAGCTTCAGCTCCAGGACCAAATGTAGTTCCATACCGGCTGTATAAAAACTCCCCAAATATCTTATTTCATTTCATTTCAACCTTTATTTAAAATCGTAAGCATCTGAGGTTTCCCTCATTTACAGAAACGACGATTGTACAGTACATAATAAAAACAATATTCACAGAAATTTAAACACCAGAGTAAAACAAATTAAAAACGTTTAAAAATAATTTTAAAATATCAACTAAAACAGTTACAGGTAGTCACACAATGGTCTGAAATCATACATTTAAACATTCCAAGGGAAGGGAGAACCTCCAATTTTAGCGTGAGTTGAAGGACATTCCATGAGTTAGAGGCATCAAAGGAAAATGCTGACTTCCCTAGCTCAGAACAAATCTGAGGAACCCTAAGAACCATCCAGCCATTCGATCGAGTTGAATAGGTTCCAATATTCCAATTTAACAGTGAGGAGATATAAACAGGTTGTTTACCAATAAGGGCTTTAAAAATAAATAAATACCAGTGTTTGTTGCGCCTTTCTGCAAGAGAAGGCCAACCCACCCTATCATACAGGACACAATGGTGAGTATCATATCTGTCACCAGTTATAAATCTGAGAGCTGAGTGATATGCAGAATCCAGAGGTTTAAGAGTTGATGCCGCAGCATGCCTATAAATTACATCACCATAGTCCAAAACTGATAAGAAGACTGATTCCACAATTCTTTTTCTACTAAATAGAGGAAAATTGGATCTGTTTCTGTACAGGAAACCAATTTTCTGTCGCAGTTTAGTGGCAAGATTTTCCACATGGAACTTAAATGTTAATTTCTCGTCAAGCCACAGGCCAAGATATTTATACTCAGTGACTCTCTCTATACAAGAGCCACTGACAGTAGATATCATCACATCATCAAGGTTAATATTCCTTGCTCTTGAAAATAACATAAACTTTGTCTTACTAGCATTAAGAACCAATTTAAGACTAGTAAGGGCATCCTGTAGAGCATAAAAGGAAAGTTGCAATTTCTCAAAGGCCAGCTGTACAGAGTCTGCAATACAGTACACAATTGTGTCATCAGCATACAGATGGGCATGACATCCATACAAAGAAGAAACAATATCATTAATATAAATTGTAAAAAGGACAGGACCCAAAACTGAACCTTGTGGCACACCTTTAGTCATGGCCAAGAATTCAGATTGTGCTTGACCTAACTTCACACACTGCCGCCTAGAAGATAGATAATCCTGAAACCAGACACAGGCATTATCATCCAACCCAATGTTAGATAGTGTTGTGGAAAATGTGTATGGGGTGGACTAGTTTAATATAGGTCAACTAGCAGTGCTGAAAGACGGTCTGGCTGACGTTCTTAAAACAACTTGGACAGATGGACATTTCAGTACGGCACGTTGTGTGCTTGTAATCTCGTACATCGTATCGCTTTCATATCTTGTTCTTTTCTCTCTTTCATACATACACAGCACACACACACAGACACAGCACACACACACAGACACACGGACACACACATACACAGCACACACACACAGACACAGCACACACACACAGACACACGGACACACACATACACAGCACACACACACAGACACAGCACACACACACAGACACACAGACACACACAGTCACACAGACACACACACACACACACACAGACACACACAGTCGCACAGACATACACACCGACACACACACACACACACACATTCCCTGTGACACAATACACACATACAATACACATACGTCTGTACGCAGACGCACACACACACAGACACACACACACATACACACACACACACACACACACACACACATCTCACTCTCTCTTCAATGTTCTTAATGTTTTACATCATATCGTGTGTGTACATCATATCTTGTTTATCTCTCTTCATGTTCTTAATGTTCTTATCTCTCTCCGATGTTAAATCTACGTATCATCTTAATGTACGTCATGTCAGATCTGACATGATATGATACGTCATCATATCTGTCATGGGGGGGCAGGACTGAGAGGGGATTTAGGGGACAAGCAGAGGGATTGAGAGTTAGAGTGTTTTTTGTTCAAGCTGTGGTGATCCTCTGCTCGATCCATAGCTTTTGCTGTTAAGAACTTCTTTTCCTAAATAAATTACCTGCTTGTTACAATTGGAAATATCGTCTCCTGCTGTGTTAAACAACCATCAGCCACAACATTTGGTGACCCTTGACCTGTAGATCGCTCCACCGGGCCTTTTCATACGGCCAGTTCCTGGAATCTCCCGTAAACATTCTGCCGGTTGTCGACAAAAAAGGTAAGCGTTGGGCTTGTTATATAAATATCCGTCAGAGTTTCTGCGGGAGGAAAAAGTGAGCTGGTTGTGTGAACTGGTTTTCTGGATGGACGGCTAAAAAGAACACGACTGATGAGGTGTTTACACTGGGGCGATTCCTCTTTTAACAGGCTATAAGTACGCCACTAATCAATTTTAATTGCATGTTTTCGACCTCTGGTCAAATTTTTCTCCATCTCTTCAAACCTCTCCCCGACCCTTTTCCCTGATTTCTTTACGACACTCTCCACATACACACATAACTGTGCCTTCTGTCCTCTGTAGATAAGACTCTCAATTTTCAAAAACAAAAACCGGTACCGCTCTGCTGTTATTCAAAACACACTATTACAGCTGGCATTCTCTGTGTCAAACACTATTGTTCGTTTTCTTATTGGCTTGTGAGGTTGTTGCTACAGAGAGGCTAGCTGTCCTACACACACACACACACACACACACAGTCACACATACAATACACACACACACACACGCACACACACACACAGTCACACACACGTACACACACACAGTCACACACACGCACACACACACAGTCACACATATAAACACACATACACAGACACACACGTCTGTACACAGACGCACACACACACAGACACACACACACATACACACACACACACACAAACACACACACACACACACACATCTCACTAAATCTTTATCTCTCTCTCTCTCTCTCGCTCTCTCTCTCTCTCTCTCTCTCTCTCTCTCTCTCTCTCTCTCTCTCTCTCTCTCTCTCCTGGGTTTGCTGCTCTCTTGGGTTTGCTGACCCCTGGTGGTAGAAAACACACACACACACAACCACACACACACACATACACAGTCACACACACACACACACAGACACACACACACACACACACACACATAGACACACACACACACACACACACACATTCCTGTGTCCCGGTAGACAGCGGGTTGTGTCACACACACACACATACACAGTCACACACACACACACACACAGTCACACATACAATACACACACACACACACACACACACACACACACACACACACAGTCACACATACAATACACACACACAGTCACACACACGACACACACACACACAGTCACTACACACAGACACACACACACACACACACACACAGTCACACACACACACAGACACACACACACACACACACACACACATAGACACACACACACACACACACACATTCCTGTGTCCCGGTAGACAGCGGGTTGTGACACACACACACACCGACACACACACACACACACACACACATTCCTGTGTCCCGGTAGACAGCGGGTTGTGACGCACACACACACAGTCACACACACACGGTCACACACACACACACACACACAATCACACACAAACACACACACACACCGACACACACACACACACAGTCACTACACACAGACACACACACACACATAGACACACACACACACACACACACATTCCTGTGTCCCGGTAGACAGCGGGTTGTGACACACACACACACCGACACACACACACACACACACACATTCCTGTGTCCCGGTAGACAGCGGGTTGTGACGCACACACACACAGTCACACACACACGGTCACACACACACACACACACACAATCACACACAAACACACACACACACCGACACACACACAGACACACACACACACACACACATTCCTGTGTCCCGGTAGACAGCGGGTTGTGACGCACACACACACAGTCACACACACACAGTCACACACACACACACACACAATCACACACAAACACACACACACACCGACATACACACATACACACACACACACAGACACACACACCGACATACACACACACACACACACACAGTCACACACAGACACACACACACCGAGTTGTAGTAGCGTTGTAGTGGTAGATCTAGGTTAACTGTGTCCTGGGGTAGTTGTAGAGTAGTAGATCTAGGTTAACTGTGTCCTGGAGTGGTAGTTGTAGAGTAGTAGATCTAGGTTAACTGTGTCCTGGAGTGGTAGTTGTAGAGTAGTAGATCTAGGTTAACTGTGTCCTGGAGTGGTAGTTGTAGAGTAGTAGATCTAGGTTAACTGTGTCCTGGAGTGGTAGTTGTAGAGTAGTAGTAGCTGAAGTACAACCACACACACACACACACAACACAATAAACACATATACACACTAAACAACGATGCATACAGCAGAGGACATACTGTTAGACCGGAACCCGCTGATAAAGAACCTAATTCTCAAGGTTGGTGTCCGTTGGCAGAGGCGTACAAAGGCCGGGGACACAAAATGGCCTTCCGGAGGTACTTTTGATCTCGACATATGCGAAGAGATGAATGTAATGATTCGTAACCACAAGCCAGGTGACAGCAGCAAAAAGAGGTTGAAAAAGAGGACAGAAGAGTTGGGGGTAATGAAGCTCTACGCCCAGAAGGGGAGAGCATACAGGCAGGAAGCTTTAGCGCTAAATCAGAGAGAGACGGATATAGGGAAACCAACATCCCCACCTTATGTCACGCAATTGCCGGTGGGCACTGTGACAATAAGAGGAGAATATGAGGAGACGGAATTAGGGACCCCCGCTAGGTCAGAAACCCCCGCTAGGTCAGAAACCTCCGCTAGATCAGAGACCTCCCTTAGGCGAGATACCCCCCCCAAACTGACCCCGCAGGATCTCTATCCGAAAGTCCTGGCGGCATATGGCGAGACAGTACGTCGGAAGTTGTATGATGCAGAGGAAGAGGAGGTAGAGAACCTGGGCAGGCAGAGGGAGGGAGTCGGGGGGAAGATAGAGGAAGAGGCCCGTCAAAATATGGCACAGCAGACATCAGGGAAACACGGGGCGTGTGGCCACACCAAACTGTTGACTGATGAGGAAGATGAGAATGACACGAAACCAGCACAGGAGAAAGGAAACATTACAGGAACCCTGACTTTCGCCCCTACATTCCTGGGAAGTGTGACAAGTACAGGCCAGTTTCCCCTGCTAATAAAGGGGAACGATATCTTTCACATGCCATGGTCACCTCTAGACATCGATGGCATAATAGCAAGACTACCGGACCTTTCAGAAGGAGCCTCCAGGTGGATCACGCAGTTTGAGGAAAATACGTCATCTTTTCTGCTAGCAGTGGGTGACGTCAAATCCCTGTTGACGCGCTTGCTAGGAATTGGTGCCTGCCGGGACATCATGGGTGATACATCGATGCGAGTGGCATGCGACACGCAGGCCCATGATGGAGACATATTCAACGCGCATAGAGCGGCGTTGTGGTACAAACTCAGGAATCAATATCCATCACGTATTAATCCGGCAAAACTGGCGGGCAACCCCATAATGGAGACGGAAGGGCCTGGCACCTATGTGAACAAAATACTGAAGGAGTGGAGAGGTGAGCTAGGACACAACCCAGAAATAGACCCGTTGCAGAGGGCGATGTTTAGAGAAAGTGTGATGAGAGGGCTTCCAGAGGTGGTTAAGAATAGACTGGAAGACGTGGTGGGGTTAATGGACATGACTTATCCTTTGTTCTGTGCACATGTAACACATAGTGTGGAGAAGCAAAGGGCTCAGGAGCAGAAAGTCAGGGATCAGGATAGAAATGACTCAAGGAAGTTAACTCAGCAACAACTGCAGCCCCAAAGGAGGTTGCAGGCAGTAATGGTGTCATCTGCTACCTCTCCACCCATGCAGGACCAGGGACCCCCGCCTGCACCTCAGGTAGTGAGAAGCTATGGCTATAGTTCACAGAACCAGGCGTCCAGGCGGCAGGCAGGGAATGGGCAATCAGGCCCACGGTTTACACAGGGACCGGGGAACGAACAACAGTTTCCCCGTTTCCACTGTTGGAACTGCGGCATGCAGGGACACAGGGAAATGAGATGTAGGCAACCATACCGTCCCGGCTCGGAGTATGGAAGACCCGTGCGCCAGGGGGAGTCACAAGGGCCCCACGACCAGGGGGAGACAGGAGGGCCCCAAAACCAGGGGGGTAATCACTAGGGGTGCCCAGAGAATGCGACGGGGGGAAATCAAATGATTGTGGTTTCCAAGGGAGCTGAGCAAGAACCTATTCTGCAGGTCCTAGTGGAGGGCAAATTAACAGAGATGATGGCAGACACTGGAGTAGGTTTTTCCTGCATAAAGCAAAAATACGCCGCTCACTTACCCCAGTCTGGACAGTATGTTCGGACGGTCGGATTCTCGGGAAAAACACAATTAATACCCACATCAGATCCAATCTCTATGACGTATAACAACAAGACCATAACAATACCTGTATTAATTTCGGACAGCACCCCGCGCAATCTCTTGGGACGAGATGCAATGTGTAAACTAGGCTGTAAAATCCTATGTACGCCTGAGGGGATTCAAATTGAACAAGACGTGTACCAAATGATGCTACAAGGGACGGGGGAGAAAGAGGCCACTGTGTTCTGGCTGGGCAACATAGATGCAGAGCTGCAAAGGGTCTGTGACCCCTGGGAGCCATTTCTGAAAACCCAACTGCCTCAGTCTAGACAAACAAACATGGAGGCACATTGCACACTACAATATTTGACGAATAGTGACCTAGTTAGGAACAAGGCATGGTTGCAGGGACAGCCCGAGCAGGTGCAGATTGACTCATCTACGATAATTGTAGGGAGACAGGGCGCGGCGTTGAGGGTTAACACGGGTAAGTATCTACGGGAACAACATAGACTAAGAGACGCCGCCCCACACATCACTCTGAGAATAAATCCTGGTTACGAATCCGAACATCTAGGTTCAATGATACAGGAATCCGAGACTCAAAGGTGGGTCTCCACGGAATCTCCGCTAATTTGGAACAGCGCAGATGGGAGTTTCATAAAAATAATGATTTCCTTTTCAGTTTTGGCAAAACCGCAAGTAATCAGATTACCAGGAGACCCTTGCGTTATTCCAGAGGCGGATGCTTTGCTGGAACAGGACATGTTGGCGCGCACCCCGGAACGGTTGTGGTCAAAACACGACACAGATGTGGGTCTAATATTGTCGGCACAGCCAGTGAAGGTCAGGTTAAAGAAGGGTTGTAGACCACCCTTTATCAGACAGTATACAATGAAGCCAGAGTCGGAGGAAGCTATATCACATCAGATTGAGGGACTGTTAAAGGGGGGAGTGCTCGTCCCTTTCAAATCCAGATGTAATACACCTATCCACCCAGTGCTAAAGGCGGACAGGGCTAGGTACAGACTGGTACACGATTTGAGGGCGGTGAACGACGTGGTGTCTGGACCAGAGGCGGAAGTCGCTAATCCACACACCCTCCTGACAAACATCCCGAGTAGCTCGCAGTACTATACGGTCATTGATCTCACGCAGGCATTCTTCAGTGTTCCATTGGAAAAAGAGTCTCAGTATCTGTTTGCTTTTACCCACAGGGGGAAACAATACTCTTACACCCGGTTGCCACAAGGGTTCGCGCACTCGCCGCATTACTTCTCGAAGGCGCTCAAGGAAGACTTGCAAGGAGTGTGCGACACACTACTCAGCACGGTTTTACTGTATGCAGATGACATTCTAATCTGCTCGGATACACGTCAGCAGTGCCATGAGGACTCCATCAAAGTTTTGAGTGGATTAGCCGTGGGAGGCCACAAGGCATCCCGTTCAAAACTGCAGTACTGCCAGCCAAAAGTTGAGTACTTGTCTCGCGTCATTCAAAAGGGCATAAAAAACATCTCACCCACGCAACTCGAAGCTGTATCCAAGGCACCTAGGCCATTGACGGTCCGACAGATGATGACGTTTTTAGGGATGACTGGGTACAGCTCTGAGTGGGTGGAGGACTATACGATAGCGACAGCGCCGTTGAGGATGATGATAAAAGAGGCGGGTACAGACAAGCTTCGCGCTCCCTTGACATGGACCGAGGAGGGGGAGGACGCGTTCATAAACATTAAGCGTCTGTTGTTACAGGCCCCTGCCCTGGCGCTGCCGGATTATGAGAAGTGTTTCCACCTATTCGTCTCACATAGAGCGCAGCATGCGACAGCTGTCCTGACTCAAACACAGGGGGGGAGTGGGAAAAAACAACCGATAGCATATTACTCTAGAGCTCTTTCGCCGGTGGAGCAGGGTCTGCCACCTTGTTATCAGGCCCTGGCCGCAGCACATTTGATGTATGAGAAGGCAACGGCCGTGACAATGGGATATGACATTTGCATTTGGACACATCACAAATTGGCAAACTTGATTGAAAGAGGCAAATTTGTTCTGACCAGCCAACGGCAACAGGCTTACATGAGGCTCCTGCAGTACTCGGACGTTACGATAAAAACATGCCACGGCAGTAACCCGGCGGATCTGGTACCACTCCCGAGCGAGGGTCAACCGCATGAGTGTGAGGTGGAGGTACAGGCTTTCGTGAAACTCCGTCCTGATTTGGGAGTCGACCCGCTCGCGATAGCAGAACTCTCACTTTTTGTGGATGGGTCCTGCTATCGGGAGGGGGAAAATTTAAGGTCAGGATACGCCGTCGTACAGTGCAAACCTAACGGAGAAACACTAACAAGAAAGGCCGAACAATGCATGCAACCATGTTCGGCCCAGCTTGCAGAACTAATAGCACTAACAGAAGCATGCATAATAGCTAAAGATCGCACGGTTAACATCTTTACAGACTCTGCGTATGCGCATGGCGTATGCCACCTATTCGCGGCCATTTGGAAGGCAAGAGGCTTTAAGAAATCGGACGGCTCACCGATCCTTCACCACAAGCAGGTTGTGGCGCTTATTCAGGCTGTAAAGTTGCCCAAAAGCATTGCTATCGTAAAGTGCCAGGCACACAGAAAAGACCTGTCCTTTGTGACGACGGGAAACAACGCGGCGGACGAGGCCGCGAAGGCGGCGGCTGCGGTGCCGTCCACGGCTGTTCTGATGTTTGCGGCCGAACTGACGACTGAGGTAACTGAGGATAATTTGAGTGATCTTCAGGACTCAGCCACGCAGGCCGAGAAACAGTCGTGGACGGAGAGGGGGGCTGTAAGGGGGGCAGATGGTCTGTGGAGGAGTCATAACGGTTTGATAGTCGCCTCCATCGATCTTCTGTCCTTAGTGATACCTGAGGCTCATGGTGTTGATCACTGTGGAAGAGCAGAGACCCTGAAACGAATCACGAAAATGGGATTTTGGTCCCCAAAGCTTCAGGCACAAATTGACGTTACACTAGCCAGGTGTTTAACATGCTTACAGGGCAATGTGCGCAAAGGAGTACCGACAGTGGCGGCTTACACACCCCTCCCTGAGGGACCATTCAGACATCTGATTATGGACTATACAGACATGATAACGCCAGTGCAGGGCAAACGATACCTCCTGGTAGTAGAGGACTGCTTTAGTCGCTGGATTGAGGCCATTCCATCTAAACACAAGAACGCGGACACAGTGATCAAGTTCCTGTGTCGCGAGGTCATTCCGAGATTTGGAATTCCCACGATATTACAAAGCGATAATGGCCGCGAGTTCATCGACAAGGTGGTTAAAGGGCTGATGCAGAAATTAGGTATAAGACAGCGCCTTTCCTGTGTCTATAGTCCCGGGTCGCAGGGGAAGGTGGAAAGGGCCAATCTGGTCATTAAAAACAAACTGTTGAAAATCTGTATGCAAACTAAGCTTAACTGGATTGATGCTTTGCCACTTGCTCTGATGGCTATTAGAAGCAGCGTAAACCGCCAAACACAGCTAACACCGCATGAAATGCTTACAGGCCGCAGCATGCCAGCACCGCCATTTAGACACCTGGCTAGGGGCCCGGCATTAGATATTTTTGAGCAAGATCTGAAAAAATATCTTCAGCAAGTGACTAAAATACATGAAGCTGTGTTTCGACAGGAGCAGAGAAAGGAGAGAAAGGGGGTGAAGGAGGCGGAGAAGGAAGCCACCAAACCGAGACTGATCCCTGGGGACTTGGTCTTCGTAAAGGTCCACAAGAGAAAGTGGTCATCACCCCGGAGAGAGGGCCCGTACGAGGTGATCCGATCGACTGGAACGGCAGTCCAAGTCAAAGGATCAGCGACCTGGTTCCACTTCAATCACTGCATAAAGGCCAGCGGCGATCTCTTGGGGGATACAATCGATCGCAGTTATGCAGAACCCGACATGGAGGGTCCGAGACGGCAACTGGAAGGTGCAGTGCCTGCTGATGCTCCCGCAGATGTTGGCAGCAGTGTGCGGACGGTCGGCCGGGCACAACGACGTCATTGAGAACCGTCACGGTCGACCCGTCCTTGAGGATGACGGGTTTGAGTGGGTAGGAGTCCCACGGGGTCCCGCTCAGGCTCAAGTACCGGCAGGCTTTCATGACCAGGCTCAGAATCAGGCGCCCCCTCTTCCCTCCATCGAGGAAGGGGGGGAGAAGATAAGACTACAACCAAAAGGGGTGTTTCCCGTAGGACCGCAAGGGCATGTTTTTGATTTTGACCATTCCCCCGTTACAGGCGGGGATACTTACCATTATACTAACGAGGATCGGGTTGTGGGGGTAGATAGGAGGGTTGAGCCTGTCCCGAACCAATCACAGGGGACAGGGGTGAGGGGAAAAAGGGAGGTCAAGGACACTGAGTCGGAAGAGGTGGGGGGACAGGATATGTTCCAGAGGACAGCCGGAACGTTGAGGGACTCAGTGGGCTCACTCTGGGCCAGGTTGAGGGGTTTGCTTCCTTCCGGGGAACAAGATGGGGGCGACTATGACTATGACGAGGAAGACCCGGAGGCTGACCCGATGTATAGGGCGGCTTTAGGGAATGAGTGGTTTAAGTGGGTCCAGTACACGAGCGCGCAGAATCAGATAGAGGATTGTTATGTCTGCTCCAAGGCACGTCCGGATAGGCTGCTGGTGAAGGGCACGAAGTTCAGTTGGGCTCAGTGTGACAGGGACGCAGAGGCATGGGAGGGGCCCCATAATAGTCGCCCTTGGTGCGAGGCAGAGTGTTTGGGGTTTCTCGGCTCTAGTCGTTTTAAGGCGGCAGGAAACGTCACGGATTTCAAGGATGTCACTATGCGGGAACGTTGTAGGAAATTGGATGTACGTGTGCAGGGGGTAGCGACGGGGTTGCCAATACCCAGAGGTGTCAAACTATGGCTGACCAAGGATTTCGAGTGCTTGCAAAAGGAGGGGACCCGGGATGTAGGGGAGGTGGCAGAGGGGCGGTGCACTACTATTTGGAGCATCACGACTAACTGCACGAAAGAAGGAAAGTGTGGACACGGGGTCGTGTTAAAGGGAGTGGATACCAACCCACGGCCTGTAGCTTGCCCTTTTCATGTCCAGGATATGGCACTGGCGGACCAATACTGGCTCTGCGGCGGTAGGAGGTTGAGGAATACACTTCCTTTAGATTGGTCAGGTAGATGTGCCCGGGTTCAGGCGATCATGCCAATGGTGGTCCTACCATTATCAGTGACGGAAGGACCTTCTGAGTCTCCTATCTCTCGAACGAAGCGTAGCTACAAGGCAGACCCAAGGGTGTATCTGGACAGCATAGGACAGCCAAGGGGCATTCCAGCCGAGTTCATGGCTAAGAATGAGATTGCGGCAGGGTTTGAGTCTATTCTGCCATGGATATCGGTCAATAAGAACACCGGGTGGATCAACTATTTGTTTTACAATCAGCAGCGGTATCTCAACTACACCGAGGAGGCGTTGGATGCAATGGGGGACCAGATGCACGCGACCAGTACGGTGGCGTGGCAGAATAGACAGGCTCTGAACTGGTTAATGGCGGAGAAGGGTGGAGTCTGTTCCATGTTTGGACAGTACTGCTGCACATTCATTCCGACGAATGTGGGGCCAGGGGGAAAGTTCTCCGAGGCCATGGCTAAGCTGAAGGATTTGAGGGAGGAGTTGAGGGGGAATTCTGGCCGGAATGAAGAATGGTGGGGGAGTGGGGTGTTGGAAAGATTGGGACAGTGGGGAAGCATAGTGATGCAGACGGGGATATCCATTGGGGTGGCAGGGTTGATATTGGTTCTCCTTTTCTGTTGTGGTATGCCTCTCTTGGGTAGGCTGGTAACTTCACACGTAACGAGCCAAATGCTGATGGTGGGACAGAAAGAGATTGAGCCACAAATCGGGCCATATCCTCAGCTTTATGCTGCCTTAGAGGGAGACGAGGGGATAGAGGATTAGGGGTATGGTGAGGTAGGGACATTTTCTTTTTGTTGGTTCTTTCCTTTAAGAGTGACGGGGGATGGTCTGAGTGCAGTTTTGTTGGTTTATTCCTTTAACTAGGAATTTTAGTCTGATTTTCTAATGATCCTTCGGCATGGAGATTGCAACCATTGAAAATCATTGCATTGTTTTTTATTTTTTTATTATTTTTTGTTTATTTTACTTGTGGTCCTGGTCAAACCGGAATGGGAAGGGGCATCGGCAGAGTGTCGGTTCTGAGCCTGAGGAAGCATTGAGAAGAAGTGGTCTGGGGATCGGTTCTGGGGACTGGAGGGACAAAGGGGGGGGCTAACGCAGTGGGCAAGATGGGCACCTCCCGTCGAAGATGGGGGGACACGTGGTGAGGTCGGTACCAGCGCCTCCCGTCCAGGCATGGGGACATGCTTCTACGAGGACTGGAGGTGTGGCGTGGTGGTTGCTGTATTGGCAAAATGTGACTTTTGGCAATACGGTGAGGAGACTATGGTGTGGGCATGGAAGGGGGGCTGAGCGATGGACACTGGGACTCAATGTTATGGAAGAGACAATGTCATTTTTTTTTGGGAGGGATGTTCTATGTTTAGTTCTGATGGTCAACTTCTCCTTTCCCTGATGAGAGTCGCGGTTTCCGGCCGGAACTGTGGCTCATTTGGTAAGCGGTGGAGGTTGGGGGGATTTGTCTGTCAGGTTAGGATTATAAATTGGGGTATTTTTTTTTGATGTTTTATTATTACTCTTGTTTTGAGCGGTTTTGTGTTTATTGTGAGAACGGTAGTCAGCCTTTGTTGGTCCGTTAGGGGTCCAGTGAATGAAGTAAGGTTTCTTGTTTAGTTAGACATTTAAAATGTATTATATGGCTAGGTTTCTTGTTTAGATCAGCCATTTAAACTTTTATTATATAAATATGGTTTCTCGTTTAGTTAGACGTTCACATTTTCTTGGTTATATGATTTGGGTGGGACTAGGGATAGCCCCAAATGGGGGAATGTTGTGGAAAATGTGTATGGGGTGGACTAGTTTAATATAGGTCAACTAGCAGTGCTGAAAGACGGTCTGGCTGACGTTCTTAAAACAACTTGGACAGATGGACATTTCAGTACGGCACGTTGTGTGCTTGTAATCTCGTACATCGTATCGCTTTCATATCTTGTTCTTTTCTCTCTTTCATACATACACAGCACACACACACAGACACAGCACACACACACAGACACACGGACACACACATACACAGCACACACACACAGACACAGCACACACACACAGACACACGGACACACACATACACAGCACACACACACAGACACAGCACACACACACAGACACACAGACACACACAGTCACACAGACACACACACACACACACACAGACACACACAGTCGCACAGACATACACACCGACACACACACACACACACACATTCCCTGTGACACAATACACACATACAATACACATACGTCTGTA
Source organism: Notolepis coatsorum (assembly GCF_963971535.1). NCBI lineage: Eukaryota > Metazoa > Chordata > Actinopteri > Aulopiformes > Paralepididae > Notolepis > Notolepis coatsorum. Next base: position 104,592,069 of record NC_140169.1, on the reverse strand, counting down.
CGCAGACGCACACACACACAGACACACACACACATACACACACACACACACACACACACATCTCACTCTCTCTTCAATGTTCTTAATGTTTTACATCATATCGTGTGTGTACATCATATCTTGTTTATCTCTCTTCATGTTCTTAATGTTCTTATCTCTCTCCGATGTTAAATCTACGTATCATCTTAATGTACGTCATGTCAGATCTGACATGATATGATACGTCATCATATCTGTCATGGGGGGGCAGGACTGAGAGGGGATTTAGGGGACAAGCAGAGGGATTGAGAGTTAGAGTGTTTTTTGTTCAAGCTGTGGTGATCCTCTGCTCGATCCATAGCTTTTGCTGTTAAGAACTTCTTTTCCTAAATAAATTACCTGCTTGTTACAATTGGAAATATCGTCTCCTGCTGTGTTAAACAACCATCAGCCACAACAATAGTTTCTTTAGAAGTAAGTAGTGATCAACTGTGTCAAATGCTTTTGATAAGTCAACAAAGAGGGCAGCACAATGTTTCTTCTTATCTAATGCTGAAATAATGTCATTTGTAACCAAAGTGATGGCTGATGTTGTACTATGTTTGGCTCTAAAACCAGATTGTTGAGAGCTAAGTATGGAGTTAGTTGAAAGGTAATATTTGAGTTGTTTACTTACTAGTGTTTCCAGGACTTTAGCTAAGCAAGGTAGCCTGGAGATAGGACGATAATTATCTAAGTTATCCCTATCACCTCCCTTATGTAAAGGAATCACCCGTGCAGATTTCCAAACTAGAGGAAATCTACCTGATGAGATAGAGAGATTCAAAATATAAGTAATCTGTTCAGCGATAACTGGTGCAGCCAACTTAATAAAAAAAGACTCTAAGTTATCCTCACCTGTAGAACACTTTGCATCAATTGATTGCAAAGCATCAAATACAGCTGACTGTGTAAAAGGTTGAAAGGAGAAATGGGAAGTGACGCCCACAGGGTACAAACAATCAGAATCAACAGGACAAGGTCCATTATAGTTCCTATTAAATAAATTACCAGCCTCCGCAAAATGCCTATTGAAGGCAACACAAATTTCACTCTGCTCAGAGATCACACAGTTTTCAACTTTAATATGAGAGGGTAAAGAATTAGATGATTTTATTTTGTTCACCTTCACTGCACTCCAAAATTTTGCCGGATTAGAGTATGAGTTTGTAACCAACTCGCAACTCCAGATAGTAGATTTTCTTACTACTGCAGTACATTTGTTCCTAATTTGCCTAAAAGAAAGCCAATGTTGAGGGTCTCCAGAACGCCTTGCCCGAGACCATGCAGCATTTCTGTCTTTAATTAGGGTTGACAATTCCTGAGAAAACCAGGGTATTACTCTATCTTTATGCTATCTGTGGAGGAAAATGAAGGTGATGTGGACAAAGCAAACCATCCCAAAAGCGTGGCGAAGAGCAGGGGGAGTAGTAATCCCCAAGGAGAAGGATGCCTCAAACATTGATCAATTCCGGCAGATCAACCTGCTGAATGTTGAAGGGAAGGTCTTCTTTAGCATTGTTGCTAAAAGGATGACAACATACCTGAAGCAAAACAACTTGATTGACACATCTGTGCAGAAGGCCGGCATTCCTGGTTTCTCAGGATGCTTGGAACATACAAGCATGATATGGCACCAAATCCAATCTGCCAAATGGGAAGGAAGAGACCTGCACGTCTTATTCCTGGACCTAGCCAACGCTTTTGGATCCGTCCCCCATTCTCTCATCTGGACAGCCTTCAACTTCTTCCACATCTCAAATACCATCACAAACCTGGTGAGAAATTACTTCCAAGATCTGCAATTCTGTATCAAAACAACAGAATACACAACATCATGGCAATCTTTGGAAGTGGGAATAATGGCTGGATGTACCATCTCCCCACTAGCCTTCACCATGGCAATGGAAGTGGTCATTCGAGCTTCCAAGTGGGTTGTGGGAGGAGAACGTCTGCAATCTGGACAGCGTCTACCTCCTATTCGTGCCTACATGGATGACATGACCACCTTGACCTCAACAATAGCATGCACCAAAGGTCTGCTGGGAAAGCTTCATGCCAACATTACATGGGCACGGATGAAGTTCAAACCCAGCAAATCCAGGAGCATATCCATCGTCAAGGGAAAACTCGTGGACCAGAGGTTCCACAGCAAGGATACACCCATTCCTTTGGTGTCAGAACTGCCAGTCAAGAGCCTAGGGCGATGGTACAATGCGAGCCTCAAAGACTCAGACCAGAGTGATCAGCTGAGGGAAGAAACCATCAAAGGCCTTGTCAGCATAGACAAGACCTTGCTCCCTGGAAAGCTGAAACTCTGGTGCCTGCAGTTTGGATTGCTCCCCTGCCTGATGTGGCCTCTAACGGTCTACGAGATCCCCATGACCAAAGTCGAGAAGCTGGAGAGGACAGTCAGTTCATACATCAAGAAGTGGCTTGGCCTCCCGCGTTGCCTCAGCAACATCGGCTTGTATGGGCACGGGGCCCTGGAATTGCCTGTCTCTAGCCTCATAGAGGAGTTTAAATGCACCAAAGTGAGGCTGAACATGACCCTGACCGAGTCTCAAGATGAAGTGATCCGAGCGGCTGCTCCCAGACTGGCAACTGGGAGGAAATGGATCCCATCTGAGGCCGTACAGCAAGCAAAATCTGCTCTCAGGCATGGAGACATTGTAGGATAGGTGCAGCATGGAAGAGGTGGGTTTGGACTTGGGACAAGTCGACCCACATGGCACAAGGCAACATCAACCCAGAGGAGAAAGCTGGTGGTGGCTCAGGTTCGGCAACAAGAGGAGGCAGACAGATGCGCAAAGGCAGTCTCACAGTCCAAACAGGGCCAATGGACTAGCTGGGAAAACCTGGAGCATCGTAAGCTCACATGGAAGGATCTTTGGGAGATGGAAGGAAGCCAAATCAGCTTCATCATCAGAGCCACCTATGATGTTCTCCCCACGCCCAAGAACCTAAACCAGTGGTTTGGAGAAGATCCTTCTTGTGTGCTTTGCAAAACCCCCGCAACACTGAGGCACATCCTCACCGGCTGCAAAACCAGTTTGTCCCAAGGGCGCTACACCTGGAGACACAACCAGGTCCTAAGACAACTGGCAATCACCCTGGAAGGAAGGAGAACTACCAACAATGCCCTCCCTCCCCCAATGCCTGGACACTCAAACACCACTTCTTTTGTAAGAGCAGGACAGCTCCCAGCAAAGCCATCTGCAAGAGTGGAGGCAACCCTCCTGGACACTGCCCGGGATTGGAGAATGCAGGTTGACTTGGACCAGAAACTAATCTTTCCGCCTGAGATAATTACAACTAACCTCAGGCCGGACCTGGTCTTGTGGTCAACCTCCCAGAAGTCTGTATTCATTGTGGAACTAACTGTACCATGGGAGGCTGCAGTTGGTGAAGCATATGAACGTAAACGACTGAAGTACTCCGACATAGCAGCCGAGGCAGAACAACGCGGCTGGCGTGCCCAGGTGCTTCCGGTGGAGGTTGGTTCTAGAGGATTTGTTGCCATGTCCACAACCAAGCTTCTTAAGGGGATGGGAGTGCGAGGACAGGCATTCCGACAAGCTGTCAAAACACTGTCAGAGGCTGCCGAACGAAGCAGCAGATGGCTATGGATTAAGAGAAAGGACCCCAATTGGGCTGCAAAATGACCATCAAGGGATAAAAGCAGAGGGAGGCACACCTGGGACGCCAGGTGTTGCCATTGAGCCCTTCGGAGGTGTCGTGGGCCTGTCAACGAAACACCAATGAAGGAGGGTGCCCACCTGAAGACCCCAGTGAAGCTTTTACCACTACCCCATTCAAAAAAGTGCTGATTATCTAAGGGATTGTAATATCTAGTCCTATAAGCTCAACAGGGTCCCCCATTTTCAATTCATCATAACATATATGACATACATGACATACAGATAGACAGTACTGCTACATCTATACATTTATGACATACCAGATTTGCAAATACAGTACTGTTTGTGATACAAAAAGAGTCCAGAAAAGAGAGTATATACATTTGACGTAGAAACTGTACATTGGAGGAGGTTGGGTAGGTGGGGTGGGGGGGGGGGTTCTGTACATTGGAGATGGTTGGGTGGGTGGGGTGGGGACACTGTACAACTGTACAAGCAAAACTGTACATTGGAATATTGACAACCATACTTCGTCATTTACTGTACATTGGAGGGGGTTGGGTTGGGACATTTACAGGGGCCAGTTTCGAATTGCAGTCTCCCGTAGGTGTTCTTTGAGAGTGGTTTTGAAAGTGGGTCGTGATTCACATTCCTTTACAGCTTTGGGTAGGGCGTTCCACATTGATGTGGCATAATTGCGAAACGTGTTTAGTCCCTTGTTTGAGCCGAATCTGGGTTTAACATGATTTGTGGAGCTCCCTCTGGTGTTGTGATCGTGGTATTCACTGACCTTTGGGAAGTGTTTTGACATGTACATGGGTACCTTGGTCGTGTAGTGTATCTTGTAGACCAGGCCCATTGCAAGTAGCTGTACTCTGTCGTCTACTCTAAGCCATCCTAGGTTGTCAAAGTGGGCAGGGGTGAGGTGGGTTCTAGGAGTATGGTCAAGCAGTAGTCTGACCAGTTTGTTTTGAGATGTTTGTAATTTAGTTTTTAGCGCCTTTGAGGTGCTTTGGTACCATGAGGTGCAATCATAGTCGTAGTACCCTTGAATGAGTGCTCCTGCCAGAGTCTTCAGGGTATTCTTGTTTACCAGAGAGGAGATCCGGTACAAGAATCGAGTTCGTTGGTTGACTTTTTTTATTACATTGGATGCCATTTTGTCACAGGAAAGATTTGCCTCTAGGATGGAGCCCAGGTAGGTAATTTCATCTTTCCTTGTGACAATATTGTCACCCTACTGTAACTGAGAAGCCGTCGGTCTTGTTGAGTTTGTTATTTGAACCGAAGAGAATGGACTCTGTTTTGCCCATGTGTAATGATAGTTTGTTATCAGCGAGCCATATGCAGATTTTGCCTAGTTCCGAGCTGAGGGTTTTTTCAACATGTAACTTGTTCCTGTCAGAGACCAGCAGGGCTGAGTCGTCCGCAAACAGGAACAAGTTGCAGTCACAAGCTGACGACATGTCATTTGCATAAATTAGGAACAGTAGCGGTCCTAGTATGCTTCCTTGTGGAACACCACAGCTCACTGTGAGGGGGGGGGGGGGTACCGATTACCTCCACCATCTGTTCTCTCCCCTCCAGGTAGGATTGCATCCAGCTCACTGATAGACTATCAAAACCAATTGCTTTTAGCTTGTCAATCAGAATGGTGTGATTGACGGTGTCGAAGGCCTTTTGTAGGTCCAGCATGACCATGCCGCAGTATTTGCCCGCGTCCACCTCTTGTTTGATGTGGTCGTTTAAATAGAGAAGGCATGTGTCAGTGGAGTGGGATGCAATTCTCCTTGCAATTCGAAACTGGCCACCGTAAATGCCCAAAACCCCCACCACCTCCTAATAGACAGTCTCCTCCCCACCGCATGTATATATTCCCTCCCCGCCGTATGTATATTTCTCTCCCACCCACCCACCCCCTCCTAATGTAGTTCAAGTTTCAAGTTTCTCAAGTTTCTTTAATAGTTGTCATACAGAAGTACAGAATACTTTTATACAAAATGCTTCTTTCTGTTACGCTCCAGAGACTGTGCTAGACAAAAGATAAGTATAAAATAAAATAAAATAGTATAGCATGTAAAAATAGAAGTAAAAATAGAAGTCACGTACATAGACACAGTGTTCAGTATATACATATGTACAATGTTCGATGCAGAATAGAGTAACTGAGTTACCGTACAATATACAATATACTATGCAATATACTAATATACAATACTATATAGTGCAAAGCAGAAATGGGATAAGGTACAATTTAGGTACAATTTACAATAAGGTGTACTGAGGTATGGGTTGTAGTGCAAATCCTTTACCAATAAATATAAAGTGTGTCTAGGTGTTCTAAAGTGTGGAGAGTGGGTGCTGCAGTGTGTTGTTTGTTTAAAGTGAGTGTGTGCGTATGGATGTGTGTGTTGTGAGTGCATTTGATGGTTGTTGCATAGTGTTATTGTTCTTTGAGCAACCTGATGGCCTGGGGATAGAAGCTTCTTCTGAGTCTTTCTGTGCTTGCCATGAAACTCCGGTATCGCTTGCCTGTCCGCAGCAGTTCAAAGAGGCAGTTGTTTGGGTGGCTGGAGTCCTTAATAATTCTCTTAGCCTTACCCCTGCACCGCTTGTTGTAAATGTCTTGGAGAGTGGGAAGCCCCCCTCCAATTGTGCGTTCGGCTGAACGTGCCACTCTCTGTAGTCTGCTTCGGTCTTGTGCGGTGCTATTCCCAAACCAGGAGGTGATATTGCCAGTCAGGATGCTCTCTATTGTACATGAGTAGAAGTTCTTAAAAAAAGTGTCAAGATTTGGAATATGCGTATGTACATTTGTGTGGGTATGTACGTATGTAAGTATGGACAGGTGCAGTTGTGTATGTGTATGTGGGTACACTTACTATACCTAAATGTAAAATGTTTTTCATTGACAAAATAAAGTATAAAAAAAAAAAAAAAAAAAAAAAAGTTCTTAAGGATCTTCTGACTGACTTGGAACTTCCTTAGGCGCCTGTCGTGCCTTCTTCACAACACTGTCAATGTGTGTGGTCCATGTCAAGTCCTCGGATATGTGGGCTCCAAGGTACTTAAAACTGTTCACTCTCTCAACCGGTGCCCCGTCGATGCTGACCCTGACCCCCGACCTCCTGAAGTCCACAATCATCTCTTTTGTTTTGCTGACGTTCAGGGAGAGGCAATTCTCCTGACACCACTGTGACAGATTCTCTACCTCTTCCAGGTAGGCCCTCTCGTCGTTGGCAGAGATCAGGCCCACCACTACTGTGTACAGTCCCATCCCCATCATATGTATATACTCTGTCAGGATCTAGGGGTAACAGTACTGTATATTTGAATACCGTTTATGTCACAAATGTATCATGTATCAGTACTAAATACCTATATGTCATGTATGTTGTGTATGTCATAAATGTCTATGAATTGAAAATGGGGGACCCTGATGGAAACAAGACAAACGTCTTTCTCAGGTCTGCATCCCCTTAACAATTGTGTGTATTGAGCCGTACTGTATTGTACCCATTCTGCAATCTGTTAAATAAAGTTTTCATTCATTCATTCATTCATTCATTCATTCATTCATTCATTCATTCATTCATTCATTCATTCATTAATTCATTCATTCATTCATGTCGTGTATGTCATATATGTTATGATGAACCCAGATTCGGCTCAAACAAGGGACTAAATACGTTTCGCAATTATGCCACATCAATGTGGAACGCCCTACCCAAAGCTGTAAAGGAATGTGAATCCCTACCCACATTCAAAACCGCTCTTAAAGAGCACCTACGGGAGGCTGCAATTCGAAACTGGCCACCGTAAATGCCCAAAACCCCCACCACCTCCTAATAGACATTCTCCTCCCCACCGCATGTATATATTCCTTCCCCGCTGTATACATCTCTCTCCCACCCACCCACCCCCTCCTAATGTACAGTCCCCTCCCCATCATATGTATATACTCTGTCAGGATCTAGGGGTAACAGTACTGTATATTTGAATACCGTTTATGTCACAAATGTATCAGTACTAAATACCTATATGTCCCTATGCCATAAATGTCATGTATGTTGTGTATGTCATAAATGTCACTATGAATTGAAAATGGGGGACCCTGATGGAAACAAGACAAACGTCTTTCTCAGGTCTGCAGCCCCTTAACAATTGTGTGTATTGAGCCGTACTGTATTGTACCCATTCTGCAATCTGTTAAATAAAGTTTTCATTCATTCATTCATTCATGAATTGAAAATAGGGGACCCTGATGTAAACAAGACGAAAGTCTTTCTCTGGTCTGCATCCCCTTAACAATTGTATGTATTGAGCTGTACTGTACTGTACCCATTCTGCAATCTGTTAATAAAGTTTTCAATCAATATTCTCCTTTCATGGAAATAAATAAATAATAACAGCGCCATGTGTCTTCCTGTAGCAGCTAACGCGCATGCGTATTCAGTTCCTCGCTAGGGAAGAAAGGGGAAAAGATGTCGCTTGCGAGGTGAGTCGTGCGACGAGGCCTTTTTTCTACTTTAGAAGTAACGTTATATATAGGTGTGCTCGCATGTTTGTTTTGATAAAGCCGCATGATACGGTATAGGGGGGGGGCGTATTCCGTATTCTACGAACTAGCCGGCCGTTAACTGTTCGCTTTCTGGTGGTGTTTTGCTATGCTAGCTAACGGTTAGCTTTAGCCAAGGCTAACACTGCTGTGGCTAATGTGGGGATCCAAATAAACTTAAACACATTAGCCATATTTTCGTTAGCCACGTACTAAGTTTCTAACATCCGACATCATCGCTAAGAGGAGATGTGTTATGTAGCCACATTTATTTCCTATCTGCAATTATATAAATAGTGTTAAACCTACTTCGTTCGCTAGGTTAGCCGCTAGTTGGCTTGTTTGTTTAGGTTAGCGTAAGTGCGGACAGAGTACAGCAACTTGCAATGGGCCTGGTCTACAAGATACACTACACGACCAAGGTACCCATGTACATGTCAAAATACTTCCCAAAGGTCAGTGAATACCACGATCACAACACCAGAGGGAGCTCCACAAATCATGTTAAAACCAGATTCGGCTCAAACAAGGGACTAAACACGTTTCGCAATTATGCCACATCAATGAGGAACGCCCTACCCAAAGCTGTAAAGGAATGTGAATCACTACCCACTTTCAAAACCACTCTCAAAGAACACCTACGGGAGACTGCAATTCGAAACTGGCCCCTGTAAATGTCCCAACCCAACCCCCTCCAATGTACAGTAAATGACGATTGATTGATTGATTGATTGAAAAGTTTATTAACAGATTGCAGAATGGGTACAGTACAGTACATCTCAATACATACAATTGTTAAGGGGATGCAGACCAGAGAAAGACTTTCGTCTTGTTTCCACCAGGGTCCCCCATTTTCAATTCATCATAACATATATGACATACATGACATACAGATAGACAGTACTGCTACATCTATACATTTATGACATATCAGATTTGCAAATACAGTACTGTTTGTGATACAAAAGTGTCCAGAAAAGGAGTGTATATACATTTGGCGTAGAGACTGTACATTGGAGGTTGGTGGGGTGGGGTTGGGTGGGTTGGGTGAGGGCTGTACATTGGAGGTGGGGGGGGGGGGGGGGGGGTTGGGTAGGGGACACACACACATTTTACACTGTACATTGGAATGTTGACAAAGCCTTACTTGGTCATTTACTGTACAACTAGGTTAGGACATTTGTAGGGGCCAGTTTCGAATTGCAGTCTCACGTAGGTGTTTTTTGAGAGTGTTTTTGAAGGTGGGTAGTGATTCACATTCCTTTACAGCTTTAGGCAGGGCGTTCCACATTGATGTGGCATAATTGCGAAACGTGTTTAGTCCCTTGTTTGAGCCGAATCTGGGTTTTACATGATTTGTGGAGCTCCCTCTGGTGTTGTGATCGTGGTATTCACTGACCTTTGGGAAGTATTTTGACATGTACATGGGTACCTTGGTCGCGTAGTGTATCTTGTAGACCAGGCCCATTGCAAGTTGCTGTACTCTGTCGTCTACTCTAAGCCATCCTAGGTTGTCAAAGTGGGCAGGGGTGAGGTGGGTTATAGGAGTCAGGTCAAGTAGTAGTCTGACCAGCTTGTTTTGAGATGTTTGTAATTTGTTTTTTAGTGCCTTTGAGGTGCTTTGGTACCATGAGGTGCAAGCATAGTCGTAGTACCCTTGAATGAGTGCTCCTGCTAGAGTCTTCAGGGTATTCTTGTTTACCAGAGAGGAGATCCGGTACAAGAATCGCGTTCGTTGGTTGACTTTTTTTATTACATTGGATGCCATTTTGTCACAGGAAAGATTAGCCTCTAGGATGGAACCCAGGTAGGTAATTTCATCTTTCCTTGTGACAATATTGTCACCCACTGTAACCGAGAAGCCGTCAGTCTTGCTGAGTTTGTTATTTGAACCGAAGAGAATGGACTCTGTTTTGCCCATGTGTAATGATAGTTTGTTGTCGGCGAGCCATATGCAGATTTTGCCTAGTTCCGAGCTGAGGGCTTTTTCAACCTGTAACTTGTTCTTGTCAGAGACCAGCAGGGCTGAGTCGTCCGCAAACAGGAACAAGTTGCAGTCACAAGCTGACGACATGTCATTTGCATAAATTAGGAATAGTAGCGGTCCTAGTATGCTTCCTTGTGGAACACCACAGCTCACTGTGAGGGGGGGGGATAGGGTACCGTTTACTTCCACCATCTGTTCCCTCCCCTCCAGGTAGGATTGTATCCAGCTCACTGATAAACTATCAAAACCAATTGCTTTTAGCTTGTCAATCAGAATGGTGTGATTGACAGTGTCGAAGGCCTTTTGTAGGTCCAGCATGACCATGCCGCAGTATTTGCCCGCGTCCACCTCTTGTTTGATGTGGTCGTTCAAGTAGAGAAGGCATGTGTCAGTGGAGTGGGATGTTCTGAAGCCAGATTGGAATTCGTAGATTAGATTTTTTTCCGCGAGGTATTTTTCGATCTGTTCGTATACTATTTTTTCCATGACTTTCGAGATGGATGTAAGGATAGAAACAGGGCGGTAGTTACCCGGGTCTAATTTGCTGCCCTTTTTGTGCAGGGGTGTTACTCTCGCAATTTTGAAGTCCTTGGGGACGTGTCCCTGTTTTATGGAGAGGTTTATTATGTGTGTGATGACTGGGGTGATGGCTGCTGCTGAGTCTCTGAGGAATTTGGAGGGGATGTTGTCATGGCCAGTGGCCTTGTTTGGTTGGAGGGCGCTCAGTTTTTTGAGTACCTCATCTGTAGTTACTATTTCCAGTTTGAAGTCGTCTTTGTGGACGCCTAGGTTCATGTAGTATGCTACTATGTGTTCTACCCCATACTGCCCTGAGTGGGAGGGTAGTTTGTTTACCAGTGTTGTGGCTATGTTTGTGAAGAAAGTGTTTAAGTAATTGGCTACATCCAGCTTGTCTGTGATGAGCGTGTTGTCCGTCTTTATGTTTATGTTTGAGAACCTGGTTTTGAGTTTTTTACTGCAGCCTAGTTGATTGTTGAGTAATTTCCAAAGTTCACGTGGTTTATTTTTGTTTTCCTCGGTTTTGTCATTGATGAAATTTTTTTTTGCAGTTTTGATCATGGAGTTTACGTCATTTCTTAGTCTGTTTCTTTCTAGTTTGAGTTCAGTCACGTGGTCTTGGAGTTCACTGCTCGTGCTTTTGGTAAGCTTTGACTGACTTTTACGAAACTCAGAGCATTTTTTGTCTCTGGCTTTCATAGCGGTCAGTATTTCAGTGTGCATCCATGGCTCAGCGCGATTTTTTACCCTGGTGGTTCTTAGGGGGGCCATTTTGTTTAGTATTGATGAAAATTTGGTTTTGAAGCCAAGCCAAGTTTCTTCAACCAGTGTACCATTGAGTTCATCTGACCAGTCCTGACTCTCCAGTTCAAGGTTAAAGGCCTCGCTAGAGTAGGTTTTGAGGTCTCTAGATGTGACTGTTTTGTGACAGCCAGCCTTTAGTTTTAGCTTTTTGCGGGTACAGAATATCATGTAATGATCACTTAACCCGCATGCTATAACCCCTTTACTGGAGATCTTGGACTTGTCAGAGGTCAGTATGAGGTCAATGGTAGTCTGAGTTGATTCACATATCCTTGTGGGTTGGGTGATTAGTTGGCTGAGGCCGTGCAGATCACAAAACCTATTGAAGGATTTGAAGACGGGTGCATTTTTTTGTTGCATATCCGTGTTCCAATCCCCAATAAGAATTTTTTCCGCATCCTCAGCTCCAGCTAAGCACACATCCAGAGTATCATAAAAACCAGTCTGTTCTGGTGGTCTATAGATTGTGCCTATTAGTACTGATTTTGCCCTTTCAAATAAGATTTCAATCCATACAGTTTCAATCTCGTCATGGTTAAGGTCAGTACGGTTGCTGAATTTGGTATCTTTGTGTATATACACACAGACACCACCTCCATACTGGTTCCTATCCCTCCTGATGATTGAATAGTCCTCGATTTCTATCTCTGGATCCTGAACAGATGAGTCAAGTTTTGTTTCTGTGAAACATAATATATTTGCCTTACCGTTTAGAAACAAATGTCTGATTTCAGCCAATTTCGGTTTCAAGCTGTTTATGTTTAAGTGAAATATGTGAAGTCCATTTTTGCTTGTAATAAGTTTGATGTCGTCACAGTTGAGGTAACTCTGTTCAATTGTGTCCTGTCCTGTGGTGGGGGGAGGGGGGGCGTTGTTGCTGTTTGTGCCGTGGGTGGGGAGGGGGGGGGAGGGGTGATGCTTTGTCCTTTGCTGGTGTCTGTATTCCTTTGTGTGAAAGCCCGCCATGTGGGGGGGGGGGCTGGTTGATTACAGATATGTCTGATTGTACTCCATTGTGGGGGAGGGGGGGTGCCTTTTGTCCTGGCCTCGGCCCGGGTAGACTTTCTGGCATGGCGGCCTTGGCGGGGCTAGCCAAGCTAACCGTCGGGTCCTTGGTGGTCTCGATGTCCCGCGCCGCTCTCCCTTTACCCACTCGCCGAGTCCGCTGGGGCTTCTGTGAGGGTATGTCGCCGCTTGCTGGTCGGCTGGTGCAACTGCTGGCTGAAGCGTCAATTGCGTGGATGCTGTTGATCTCCGGCGTCGGTGTGAGGAGCGATGCCTCGCTGTTTTGTCCCCGCGACGTGCTGGGCGCCTCGGTTGTGAACCCCGGTTCCTTCCCTCTCGCTGTGGCCTCTCGTGGGTTCTTTTGCAGGGGTGGCAGAGGAGGAATGTTGCCGTTGATCATGTCGTTAGCCGCAGTATGTGTGGGTAGCCGTTGATCTGTTTTGCTGGCTGCTGCTTCTTGGATCAGCAGATTTGACTGTAGTCTCTGGTTCCGTGTCATTACGGGACCAGGGTTCTGATGAATGTCACCCGACATGAGCAGGTATAATAAAAACATTGATCTCTTATTACACTTGCCTGCCGGGGGTAATTTCTTTCGTTCCGGATTTGCAGTAAGTACTGTGTGGATGGTCGTGGCTCCGAAGTATGGTTGTCAATATTCCAATGTACAGTTTTGCTTGTACAGTGTCCCCACCCACCCAACCATCTCCAATGTACAGTAATTTACCTAGTATGGTTGTCAATATTCCAATGTACAGTTTTGCCTGTTTGTACAGTGCCCCCCCCCCCCAATGTACAGTTTTGCTTGTTTGTACAGTGTCCCCCCAACCCCCTCCAATGTAAATTACCTAGTATGATCGTCAATATCCCAAGGCATTAAAAAAAAATATTGTTTGTTTCCTGTTGGTTGTCAGTTAAAGGATAACTCCACTATTTTGGGAAATTCGCTTATTTAACATCTTCCCTGGAGTTAGACAAGAAGATGCATACCTTTTTTGTCTCTGTGCGTGCATTTTAGCTTTGGGAATAGATGCTCCGTTAGCATAGCTTAGCTTCATCACTGGAAGTGAGGCAGGACAGTAGCCTTACAGTGCCTTACAGTGTATTGCAAGGTCTGACATTGACCAAACTTGATATGCATGACCTTGGTGGGCTCTAGGTCAACTCCTGAAAAGGGGGTCAATGTCAGACCTTGCAATCAAAAGTTAGGGGCACACTGAAATTATGGCAAGGGTTATTAGCCCCCTAACTTTTGATTGCAAAGTCTGACATTGACCCCCTTTTCAGGAGTTGACCTAGAGCCCACCAAGGTCATGCATATCAAGTTTGGTCAATGTCAGACCTTGCAATACACTGTAAGGCACTGTAAGGCTACTGTCCTGCCTCACTTCCAGTGATGAAGCTAAGCTATGCTAACGGAGCATCTATTCCCAAAGCTAAAATGCACGCACAGAGACAAAAAAGGTATGCATCTTCTTGTCTAACTCCAGGGAAGATGTTAAATAAGCTAATTTCCCAAAATAGTGGAGTTATCCTTTAAGGCATGGGTAGGTAGGGAATTTTTTCGTTCTTTTTCTTTTTTTTCTTCTTTCCCATGGCGACTGGATGGGGAATTTCTTTATTTAATTAAAATGTTCACAACAACATGGATGCATGTACTCTGCCAGCAACTAAAGGTTTGACTAAGATTTCTATGAAACTTTATGATTTTTTTTCTTTTTCTTTTTCTTTTTTGAACTCATAAAATAATGGGTCGCACCTAAATCGGCAGGGTCGGTCGGCAACCGGAAACAATGTAGCAGTACTGTCGCTGTAGGTCATGTGTGTCATATCCTGATTAATTGAAAATGGGGGACCCTGATGTAAACAAGACAAAAGTCTTTCTCTGGTCTGCATCCCCTTAACAATTGTGTGTATTGAGCTGTACTGTATTGTACCCATTCTGCAATCTGTTAATAAAGTTTTCAATCAATCTATGGTTTATGTATGAAACACGTCTGTTTGATTGATTGAAAACTTTAGAATAGAAATACTTTTATTATCCTGTGGGAAATTTGACACTGCAAATCGCTCAACATTTAGACAGGATGGGTCACAATTAGAATAATAACGCAAATCAAATCAAGTTGCCTAGGATAAGAGTAGAGTAAAATAGGATAAAATGAAATTAAATAAAATATACAGAAATAAATACAGTAAGAATATACTGAGCATACTGAGCATGGGGTAAACAATTTGGTCAATATAATTATAATTTAAATCTAACTAAATGAAATATGAAATATATATTCCAGTATTCACAGTGTCACAAGGTGCAGTATGCTTCAGGTAGTGTATTGTCCTCCTTGGGTTCCTAATTCCTATAAGTCCTAGATCAATGTCTGGCAGCCGTCGCTGCCCCCTGTTGTGGAGCCTGGAGGCCGCTAGTCGCGGCCTCCTGCCACTATTGAGCTGCCGCTCTGTGCTCAGTGATGCAGTGAGGCACAGTGATTCATTATATAGTCTGATGGCTGTTGGAATGAAGGACTTCCTGTGCCGTTCAGTAGGGATGCACGATATTGCTTTTTTGACACCGATACCGATAACTTTATGCTCCTCAAGCCGATAACCGATATCGATAACCGATATTTATTGTATTGTAATTTTTTTTTCAACATGAAACAAAACGTATCACAATACAATAATAATACATAAAAAGACTTCCCAGGACAATAACTTAACACCAACTTAAATGTGACCTAACCAGACAACAGAAACAAAAGCCAAGACAACAGTTTTCACTGATAAAGTGACCATATTTATTTTTCCAAATGAAAATTCACAATCCGTCAACAGCTTGTGGTGCATCCAACCTAAGACGCTCGAAGCTTTTTGTTCTTCTTTTTTCAAAGCGGAGCCTTGAAAAAGAGGCTTTGAGTGGACACATCACCACCACAACAACGGGTCACCTGCGGCATCACCACCGCCACGGTGTTGGGGGCCCGCGACGACGGCGCGAGCACGCTTGTACCTATTGACGAGTCGTTTGCTAAATTAAAGAAGTTTGAAAGCCGCTAGCTTTTAAGCAGTCCTTGGTGGTGCAAATTAACCTGGCTACTACGGAGCAATAAGTGACTGCGTATTCAACCAAGGGTTGCATCACAGCCACGAAAGGGGCTAGCTTTGCTTAGCTCCTCGCATCGTCGTGGGCTTCTAAGTTAACACAATAACACACTGTCGTGGCGGTGGTGATGCCGCAGATGACCCGTCGGGCTGGATGTATTGCAAGTTGTTGCCCTTTTCCCTCCTTGTGGAACTTCTGCATTGCATTTATTACAAATAGCAAGCAAACTTTTTCCTCTGAAAATCCGAGTACCGACGCGGCCATCTTTGTTGTTAAAACGTCCGCGCTGCTTCCAGAAACTTGCGTGGTTACGACTCACAGCCAAGAAAGGGGGCGCTGGATTTGTGTAAAACGCCCTGTTCCTAAACCACACGCTGTCAGTCGTACCACAGTACTGACACAACGGGAGGAGCCTACAGTCAAAACAAACGCACTTCATTCCAATTCACCCACACCGCATTTTTTTTTTACCAAAAAATATATTATATTATCGGAGCTATTAACACTTTGACTGCCGGGAGCCGTCTTTAGACGTCTTTGCTGGCCATGCTAAAGTTGCCGGGGGACGCTGTACGTCGTCTTTATATCAATATTTCAAAAATCTGCGATCGGATTCATAATGTCCCTCCGCTGGCCTGAGATACACCAGCAGGACCCACTGAGCTCTCTGGCGGTTCAGGAGCGCCATCTGGTGGCCGATCGCGCAACCGCTTAACAGGAAGCGCAGTAGAGGTTGTGCTAGATGTCCGTATTGCTTCCGGCCACTCGGGATAGGTTCCGGCACTCTAGCTCGTCACACTACATAGCGATCGATTGCCAATAACTCGATAAACAACATGATTTGGACGTATATACCATTATACAAGCTGGAGATGGACCGGGTAATAATATATCCCATAATGATAAAATTTCTACTCGACGATGATCGCCCAACGGCGCGCGGAGACTGGGGTGAGTTTCAGCGTGTAACGTTACCGTCTTCGATAATAACTGATATTATCAACATTTGACCCACATTAGATGATTGGTATAACGCTGCCCACGGAATTATAAACGCCCCCTCGCCCATCCGGTCAACATCAGATGACGTGTAGTAACTTCTAGAAGTACGTCTAGTTGGAATTTTTTATATCGCGCTGATTGCCATCAAACTGTATTTCATCATCAATATAATGCATTTGGGGCTATATATCACGTTCTGGAGAAAGCTGCAGAAAGAGATGAAAACATACTTATACATTAGACCATATTTACTATGAATATGTGAATGAAAAAGTTTAACGTTGCTACACAATGAACAATACATATAGGACTTTGAATGGGCCCTAATAATGGCAATGTAGCAATAGATGGTATGGTATATCATTAATTTAACCTTAGGCAACCAAAGTGTTAATAACGTTATCGGGATGACGTCATAATTGCTGATATCGACCCGATAATTATCGTGCATCCCTACCGTTCAGTGCTGCATTTGGGTAGTGTGAGCCTAGCACTGAACATGCTCCTCCTGTCAGCCAAGTCTGTGTATAGTGGGTGGGTGGGGTTTTCCCTGATGGCCTGGAGCTTAGCGAGGCTCCTCCTCTCCGCCACCCTCGCTAGAGAGTCCAGCTCCACCCCAACCACGCTGCTGGCCTTCCTGACCAGCTTATCCAGCCTGGTTGTGTCCACTGCTCTCAGTCCGCTGCCCCAGCAGGTCACAGCGTACAAGAAGGCGCCCGCCACCACCGACTCATAGAACATCCTCAACATCCTTGTACAGACATTGAAGGATCTCAGCCTTCTGAGGAAGTAGAGTCGGCTCTGGCCCTTCTTGTATAGTGCTTCTGCATGTTTTGACCCGTTCAGTTTGTTGTCGATGTGCACACCGAGGTATTTGTACACCTCAACCATGTCCACATCAACTCCCCTGATGGAAACGGGGGTCACAGGTGCACTCCTCCTCCTCAGCTCCACAACCAGTTCCTTGGTCTTCGCCACATTTAGCTGCAGGTGGTTTTTATCGCACCATGATTGCAGAACGGGTACACAGTACGGCTCAATACACACAATTGTTAAGGGGATGCAGACCAGAGAAAGACGTTCGTCTTGTTTACATCAGGGTCCCCCATTCATCAATTCATCAGGAATTGGTGTTGGATAACATCACTGCACACTGTTATCATGGGAGACGAGGTAAACAACCTCACTTGAAATTGAAGCCCCTTGTCTTGTTTGTTCAAAGCTTTTTGCCGGCGCCGACTCAGTTGTCGCAGGACCAACTGGAGGCGGAGGAGAGGCTGAGGGCCCAGAAGTCCCACTCCACCGCCCTGGTCTCATCCCGCAAAGAGCCCCCTCCCTATGGACACAGAAAGAGCTGGGTGCCCCGTGCACTGGAGGTGAGTTGAGTTATTAATATTTACCCCTAATAAAAGCTACCAACATGTCTTTGGTTTCTCATACTGTGTTCGGGTACTGGATAGCTTGTGTCCTTTTTGTGGCTGGTTCTACTTTGGTTTGTCATGTTTTAATAACTTGTTCAAAAATAAGTTCATGAACCCATGCAGTACATAGCTCCACTCTGACAACACGGTTATTAAAACGACCAGGAATAATACAGTATGGTGGTGTCCTTTTTTTATTTATATATAAAGTCCTGCCCCTTTACATCGTAGCCTCTTGTTTTTCTGTCCTGTGTTTTGTGTAGGACTTTGGAGATGGAGGAGCTTTCCCGGAGATCCAAGTGGCCCAGTTCCCCCTGGAGATGGGCAGGAAGAAGAAGACCTCCAATGCCCTGGCAGTCCAGGTGGACGCTGAGGGGAAGATCAAGTATGACTCCATCGCCAGACAAGGACAGGGCAAGGAGAAGGTACAGTTGCCTGTGTCAAATGGGAATACTGCCGATATGCATATATGATAGTCGACACAATTATACACAAAAGGACTCCCTAGACAAAAACACTGAAGACACACAGGGCTTTCCCCATGTATTGGACAATGATGCATCTGTTTCTAAGCTGGCCCCAAGCTTCCATTGCAAAAAGAAACATGGTGTCACTGCGCCCCTAATAGTTCAGGGAAAGCCCTGACATGTTATAATCACCTGTCAGTTGCTGCGCAAACATGCCTATATACAGTACATGCAAACACTCATGCAAACAAAGCATGTCATCTGTCTTTATGATCATTAATATCACATTGTGATTTACATCACACACGCTTGTTTTAAATCTGCCTTTTTCCTATGCAGGTTATCTTCAGTAAGTACACAGACCTGCTTCCCAAGGAAGTGCTGAATGACGACGCCCCAGAACTACACAGGCCTGACGAGGAGGCTGTCAAAGAGGTGAGGCTGGGCCAAAGGACTTTACCAAACTCCTATTCATCAAAATGAAGGACTAGTTTTCCAAACTCCTATACATCAAAATTAAGGACTAGTTTACCAAACTCCTATACATCAAAATTAAGGACTAGTTTACCAAACTCCTATTCATCAAAATTAAGGACTAGTTGACCAAACTCCTATACATCAAAATTAAGGACTAGTTGACCAAACTCCTATTCATCAAAATTAAGGACTAGTTGACCAAACTACTATACATCAAAATTAACACTTTAACTGCCAGAAGACGTGTTACAGCGTCCTTCCCGGCCATGCTCAAGTTGCCGAAAGACGCTTTACAGCGTCTTTAATATCAATATTTCAAAAATCTGTGTTCGGATTCATATTTCCCCTCCGCTGGCCTGAGATCCACCAGGAGGACCCACTGAGCTCTCTGGCGGTTCAGGAGCGCCATCTGGTGGCCGATCGGCGCAATCGCCAAACAGGAAGTGCTCTGGGCGATGTGCTGTTTAACCATATTACTTCCGGGCACTCTGTTTGGCTCCCGGCACTCTGGCTCGTCACAATACATAGCGATCCATTGCCAATTACTCGATAAACAACATGATTTGGACGTATATACCATTATACAACCTGGAAATGGACCGGGTAAATCGACATCCCATAATGGTAACATTTCCACTCTACGCTGATCGCCCAACGGCGCGAGGAGACTGGGGTGAGTTTTAGCGTGTAAAATTACCGTCTTCGATACTAACTGCTATGATCAACATTTGACCCACATTAAATGATTGGTATACCGCTGCCCACGGAATTATAAACGCCCCCTAGCCCATCCGGTCAACATCAGATGACGTGTAGTAACTTCTAGAAGTACGTCTAGTTGGAATTTTTTATATCGCGCCGATTGCCATAAAACTGTATTGCATCATCAATATAATGCATTTGGGGCTATATATCACGTTCTGGAGAAAGCTGCAGAAAGAGATGAAAACATACTTATACATTAGACCATACTTTAGTATGAATATGTGAATGAAAAAGTTTAACGTTGCTTCACCCTGAACAATACATATAGGACTTTGAATGGGCCCTAATAATGGCAATCTAGCAATATGATTAAGAAAGTTATAGCCCTGCAAAGAAGGGGAACTTATCCATGTTAAATATAGCTGGCAATCCACAGTAATTTTCCGGATTTCTGGCCGGCACCCAAAGTGTTAAAGGGGAACTATCTTATAAATGGCCTTTTTGAGTGTTTAGCATTGTTTCCTAGCTATGTGGACTTATATTAATATGATCTATGTCTCAAAATTCTCATATTGGTGCATTCTTCCAATTCTCCTCTCACAATATTCACCCTCACTGAACTGAGTCATTTGAAAATGTGCGCGATATGTGATGTCAGAAAGACACCGCTGCATGATAATGTGGCTGTGTAGCATCAGGCCCCTGCACCCCAGGCCACATCAGCTCAAAACGGCTTAAGATCTTGAGGTAGAAAAATGCTGTTTTTGAGGACTTGATTAGAAATACAAAACAATGAATAAAAAAAAAATATATATTATAGAGGTGTTCCATAGACTCACAGGAATTGTGTAAAAGTGCCCAAATAGTGAAAGAAATAGTAAAATAGTTCCCCTTTAAGGACTAGTTGACCAAACTCCTATACATCAAAATTAAGGACTAGTTTACCAAACTCCTATACCTCGCGATGAAATAGGTTGAATAACTTCTCTAAAAGTTCTGAAAACTGCAAAGATTGAGTTATAGTACCACCTAACAAAAGTAAAATGTAGTTAAACTTATAATTGAACAGCATAGCAGTTACTGTAATTAGAGATGTCACTATAATGAGTTTCTGGCTGTATGATAATCTTCAACTAAAACTTTACGGTTATCACGGTATAACGCACATGCGATTTAGACCTAATTCTTCTAAAGAAAAGAATCCATTATAATGCAATAACTTTTGATTTTCTGCACAGCCACAGGTAGAGCTGCCGCGGTATTGATATTTTCCTTACCGCACGAATTTGCGAAATATTTCCTACCGCCGCGGTTATTACCGCACAGTGCGCACAAAAAAAAAAAAAAAGTTTGAATGAATTTTTTTTTTTTAGTAGTCTACTCTTATAGCCTGCCTCTAGTCTAATGGCGCTTTTCCACTGCATAGTACCTACTCGACTCGACCCGCTTTAGGCACCTGGTACTTCGTTCCTTTTCCACTGCAGCCAGGTACTACTCCGTTTGTCTCCGTGTGGGGATGCAGGCGGGGCCGCTCGCTTGTGTACACTGAAAGCTCCGTGGGCATAGATGTCCGAGGGCTTGCAGCAAGCCGGAGTTTAACACAGTTTCAATCAATCAATCAATCAATAACAACATTAACCAGACTCTCGTTGCGTCTATTCTGCCAAAGCTAACGTTACCTCTCATTGTGTATTCTACCAAGCAAACCCGGGTTTAACGTTACCTCTCGTGTATATCGGCTGACGGTAGTACTATTAGGCTAATAACAACAACAAACTTAACACATCAGCGATCTTGTTGTGACACTAAACTCTCCGCTCGGTGGTAAATTGGGTTGATGTCGGTTTTGTTTCATCAATAAATAAGGCAGAATACACAGTGAATCCATTCTTTTTTGTTTATTGCACTTGGTTCTGTCGCAAACAAATCTTGAATGAAATGCATCCTTAGCGAGGCAGTAAAGATGGCGGCGCGGCGTTCTGTTTTTGTTCAGACTAGAGGCTACAAAGTGTGACGCGTCTCTTCTGACCAGTCAGTGGTCTGCAATGTTTCACATGACTTTTCTGGTACCACTTCTACCCAATAGGGTCGCTTGGAACCGAGTAGGGTATATCTGCAGAGCCGCAAGCCAACTTTATTATTATAATAAAAAAACAGCAGTGACGCGGTATTCAGCCTAACTCTGCGGTGAGCGTGATGCAACAGCGATACCGCGGTTATCGCGGCAGCTCTAGCCACAGGTATAAGTACACATATCCTACAATGAAATATTAAGCATTTATAGACTAGTTTATCGTTTTTAAAGCATAAACCTGAATGTTATTGCCATAAAACAGAACGCAGTTAGTTTCTCTCTTCTGTGAACGTCTAGCGAAAAACGGCATTGCAATCTGATGAAAAATGGCGGAGAAATTTACATTATAAAAAAGTACGATATATTTCATTCACTGTTTGTGAATCACGCCTGGTGATACTAAATCCAGATTGAACTCTGCCATTGGAAAGTGGAGATTTGGCCCGATCCATAGATGTGCGACTTGGCCATAATAAGGTCATTTATAGGCCTGATATTCTATAATCATATTTCAAATAGCATGTGTGTCCGGATGGCAGAATTCAGTACTGTCTCTACAAAGTCTCCTGTTAATCATCTTCCCTTTATTAAATAATTTGCTTTGATTTTTTTGTACACGTGATCTCAAGAAGGTGCTGAATGAGCTCAGTGGCAATTCTTCATGTCTGGTCATTTTTAGCATGGTGTGAAACAATTTTGTAGAGTTTTACCTTGAAAGCAGTGCACAGTGACATCCCTAACTTTAACTGCTTCTCAATACGAGTGGTGTCTTAGTGGGACTATGGCGTCTATTTCCAACACCATTGGTTTGAATCTGCTTCACGGCCTTTTCCGCACATCGTCCTCCCATCCTCAGACGTGTTTCTCCTCCTGTGTTTTAGCTGACGGAGAAGACGCGGGCTGCCCTGGACAAGGCGGTGTCTCAGAAGATTGCGGCTGCCATGCCTGTGAGGGCAGCAGACAAACAGGCTCCTGCACAGTACATCAGGTATGAGTCACAGTCGAATGTATTCCCTGCATGTGTTTATTGTCTGACTTTATATAAGAATCAAAGCAGAAGAAGGGTACAATGATGGGTTATCTAGCTTCCTGGTTACCACTTGGTAGCTTTAAGGGGAACATCGCCCAAATTAAGAATTCAAATGGGTTATTTCCACGGCCCAGGAAAGTTCAATCGATTGACAAATTCATGCTATATGGTGCATATAAAAGCGTAATCCCTGACCGCCGCTTTCTAGAGTGTCACAGATTGGAATTGTTTTTAAAAGATGGAAAATATGTCCACTGACTGGGCCAGAAGATAACACCAGAAACATATTTCTAGTATGGGATGTTTCTGATGTACATAGTCTTGTGTGCGTGTTGACATATCCTGTTTTTCTCCTCCCCAGGTATACTCCATCCCAGCAGGGCGTGGCCTTCAACTCGGGAGCCAAACAGAGGGTCATCCGCATGGTTGAGATGCAGAAGGACCCCATGGAGCCTCCTCGCTTCAAGTACGTATGAATAACTCCCACACAGTGCTAGTTCAAAAGCATTTTCATCCTTTAACGTTTTATCGGTGCCACATCGTATTGTGCATTTCTGTTGTGCTGTCAATTGTCGTTGATAATGTTGTTTTTATATGGATCATTCTAATCTAAAATAATATATAGGCCTAATGCTGCTGGATTCAGACACGGTTTGGCAGTAACAGCAAATTTAGGACGCTGCCGGAAAGGAGAAGGCAGGGTGGCACGTTGCCATGGTGATGGTATTGTTTACTAGCAAGCTAATGGAAGCAGGCTTGTTTTCTGCTAATGCTAGTTCAATAATATAGCATAG
Source organism: Notolepis coatsorum (assembly GCF_963971535.1). Taxonomy (NCBI): domain Eukaryota; kingdom Metazoa; phylum Chordata; class Actinopteri; order Aulopiformes; family Paralepididae; genus Notolepis; species Notolepis coatsorum. The sequence goes on along the minus strand of NC_140169.1, from coordinate 104,568,464 downwards.
CAAACTTTATTTCCTGGTTTTCTGCACAGTTCAAAGGAAGCCTTTCCAAACAACTTGCTTCATCAAAAAAACAAAGCTTCTCAGCTTCTCGCGTCACCAAAATATTTCGTAATGTGGGGGGTAGCTAACGGCAAAACAAGAAGTGAAAGGTTTATGGTAAATGTGGTCCTATCATGAGAATTAGCAACAGTCTTATTTCTTACACTAATGGCGCTTTTCCACTGCATGGTACCTACTCTACTCTACTCTACTCTACTCTGTATTTTCGGTTTTCCATTACCAAAGTACCTGGTACTTTTTTAGTCCCTGCTCGACTCTGGTTCCAAGCGCGAGCCAAGCGGGTAGAACTGGTACCATAAATGTCACGTGAAAAACTGCAGACCACTGATTGGTCAGAAGAGAGACGCGTCACTGTTTGGAGAGTCTGAACGAAAACAGAACGCCGCTATCTTGAATGTCTCGCATAGGATTTCATTATGGTTGCAGCAGGCACAAGTTCAATAAACAAACAATACAGTCACTGTGTATTCTGCCTCATTTATTGATTAAACAAAACCGACGTCAACACAATTTGCCACAGAGCGGAGAGTTTAGTCTCGCAAAAAGATCGCTGACTTGTTAAGGCTTAAGCTTATGTTGTGCTGATGTTGTGCTAGCGTTTTAGCATGGCTATCGTACATAGCGCGATCAATATAACTCGCTATTGATTGTTTGTATGAGTAACGTTAATGCTAATAGAATAGACACAACGCGAGGTAATCACCATCCATTTTAAACCGGTTATTACCTAATGCTAACGTTAGCAAATAGACGCGACTGGTAACGTTACAGCTTGTTAGCCTAATGCTAACGTTAGCATAGACAGCCTAGCTAACGTTAACGCTTGTAGAATAGACACAATGAGAGGTAACGTTAGCGTTATCAGAATAGACACAACGAGAGTCTCGTTAATGTTGTTATTGATTGATTGATTGAAAACTGTGTTTTACTCTGGCTTGCGCCTACTAGCTCATGACACGGACATAGCTATGCTGGTGGAGCTCTCACAGAGCTATGGAGCTCTCAGCTGTACACCAGCAGCCCCGCCTCCCCACACGGAGACAAACCGAGTACTTTATTTTAGTACCTGCAGTGGAAAAGGAACGAAGTACCAGGTACCTAAAGCGAGTAGAGTAGAGTAGAGTAGGTACCATGCAGTGGAAAAGCGCCATAAGGCAGTGGTTCTCAAACTTTTTACACCAAGTACCACCTGAGAGGGTAGCTGGCTCTCCAAGTACCACCATATGACCGGCGTTAAAATACAGTCTATTCAGCTATGCACAGTTCACGCAGGAGGCAAATGTATTCCTAATACCATTATTTATTGTTAACTTTTGTCAGACACAGCCACAATGTACAAAGGGATAGCACTAGAACTAGCAAACGCTTCCACACAACTCATACAATGCAAAGGGCATTGAGAACATAATAACTAACATTCTCACATAGCAAGTGAGAAAATTAAGAACAACTGTATTTCAGCAAATGTACTTAATTCTCTCACTCTCTCTCTCTCTCTCTCTCTCACACAGCAAGCAATTGTCCGTCATTCTCTCTCTCACTCACACACACACACTTATTTTGTTACAAAAACTTAATTTCCTGCATTCTGGTGCAGGAATTTTTGAATTTTTACCCTTTAAATGCCAGTGTTTGTGATGGGCATCACAAATTATTGTAAAAAAGAAAAGAAAACGCATATTCAATACATTTTTGAATGTTTACCCTTTAAATGCCAGTTTGTGTGATGGCATCACAAATTATTGTTAAAAAAAACACACAAAGTAAAATATTTTCAAAATATCAAATGCAAAGTACATTTTTCTGGGGGGGATTATTACAGGCTAGGCATGTGTCAATGATTAGCATCAACACAGATTTTGATGAATTTTTTTTGTAATGTCAGATTTAACACCAACTCTTTTCAGAAAAGTGGGAGTATTTCATTCTTTATCCGACATTACAAAAAAAATCAAAAAAGAGAAATGGTTATGATCAGGGCTGAAGTTGAATTAAAGATTTATGACTGTTTAGACTGCATTACTCTCTGTCACAGTGATCTCCTGGTTGTTCCCCACTTAGGTTATCTAACTATTGCGCCGCCGCAACCAGAAACACTGGCCTGGCCTGCTTCTAAGTCCAGTAACCTGACTGCAAAAAAAATAAAAATAATTTTAGCTTTTTTGTAAATGTTTTCAAGTACCACCAAGTACCACTAGTGGTACGCGTACCACAGTTTGAGAACCACTGCACTAAGGTATCGCAACCAATCTGACAATGGTGTATTGTGTTGAACATTCTCCTTGTAGTAACTGTTGTTACCCAAACCCTATCTTTTTAAGAATTAGAAAATGTAAATGACACACATCTGTTTTTATCTAATAAGATAACGCTTTTAGTCTGTTCCATTTATTGCAGCAAAATGCGATATTTGTCAAGAAAAACGTTTTTTTAGTGCTGTCAATAGATTCAAAAAAATTATCTAATTAATCTCACAATTTTCTGTAATTAATCTAGATTAAAAATCGCATTTTTCTACTTAAGACCGAAGCTTGTAACAGATATTTACTTGAGTAAAATCATGGAATTAATGTAAAATCAACGCAAAGAAAGTATATTTAGATTCAAATACTATTTTAATAGGTTTCTTTTAATACAGTTTCTCTCCTGTGAAATACAAATGTTCAACAAAACTATCAACATTGACTCAGCTAGACCACTTTCTTATATTATATTGAACATTTTTCACTCCATAGATTAATCTAGATACATTTTTGTTAACGCTTTAAAGAATTTAAATGACTCCAGAGTTAAAGCATTAATTTTGACAGTGTTGATATATCTGCATGCAACATATTGCAATATTATCGCTGTATCGACTTTTCCCCCCCACCCCTAATAACTATGTATCTAATCTAATCTAAATCCGAGTCAAGTGAAGCATTTCTTTTTTGATCCACTTTTTCTCCTTATTTTCTATTTTTCTCTCATCCCAATTTCGTATTTCCAATTCTTCCCTCCCCTGTCTTGAACGTTGCTAGACTATGCCTCCCACTGGTCGGTTGTAGTGAGGATAGAAGCCTTGCATCACGTGTCCCCTCCGGTACACGAGGAGGCAGCCTGTTGCATCTTTTCACCGCAACAGCTCAAACTCTCAGTGGCGAGGAGTAACGCGTGGGAGGCTCACGCTGCCCCCGATACTTCCTGTTTCCGCTGTACCGGCGTCACCCAACCGACCTGTAGGAGTCGCTGTGCACAACGTCCAATCCCCACCCACCGGCTTTCCCACCCTCTAACACTGCCAATTGTGTTAGTATGACGGCCGGCCAAGCCGGTAGCAACGCCGAGAGCTGGGCTCGATACCAGCATCTCCTGCGTTAGTGGCGAGTGCCTTGCCCACTGCGCCACCCAGACGCCAAGTGAAGCATTTTTGTTGTTTTGGCTCTGTACTCCAGCACATTGGATGGAACAAAAATTGGGCTGTACAACTGTAAAATAAAAAGGTGGAATAAAATGGGATATAAACTAAATTAAATAGCACTATTAAATGTAAATAGGCCAGGGTTGTGCAAGATGTGGTCATGTATATACAGACTAGTTAGGATAAAAATAACAATACAGTGGGATACACTGAATTGCATGCAATTTCAGCTACTTTTTCTTGTCCCCCATTTCTCCATAGACTTCCGTTGTGCCCAACCGTAGTTACAAGGTGGTACTGGGGTTCCGTTGACAATATCAACCCATACCTCTGTGGAAGTAATCCCCTTTTCGTCCGGTTGGATGTTTCATACAGCAATGCGTTGCTCTGCTAGAGACGCCTGTAATTAACGTTCAACATCACTTGTGAATATGACTGTTATACCTACTGAATTCTCCCCCGGTGTCTGTTGACTATTCATGAGATGGATTCTCACAGCATGACGCAGCTTCTTTTTTATTTTTCTCCCCTCTTCCTAATTTGCATTTGACGATGATGAGACTAAAATGGAACGTCTGAATGTTATTTCAGGATCAACAAGAAGATCCCCCGTGGTCCTCCCTCTCCTCCTGCACCTGTCATGCACTCTCCTAGCAGAAAGGTATTGTTTTTTTGGTTGGTAGCCTCAGATAGTCGCTTCGCTGCCATATTGGTTGACTTTGATGAAATGTGGGGTACGGCTGCAGAAATGTCCACTCACTCCAGTGTTAAAAGGTTGCTATAAAAATGTTACTTCAAGAACAGGCCCTCACCTGCACCTTTACTATTACTCATAGTAAATATTCAGATTAAATTCCTTAAAGTAACATTCATGATTACCTGACTCAGAATGTTTTTCACCACTGTAGTTCATGTTTTTGAAATGTATGGAAGTTAATTAGGCACCTAGTGCTCACTGACATGCGCTCATAGTGATCCAAGTAAATAACCATGGTGGTGAAGTGAATAAGACTAAATTAATTAAAATGTGTTTTATCATATTTTGCTTTTCTAAACTGAACCAAAGCATGTTATTTCATTTCAAGTTTTAAGCACCATTTGTTATCGGTAGTTTAAAATGGACAGGTGATGTAAATGGCTGGTAATGCCCTGCGGGTCCTGACACAAAAGTTAATGGATATCTACCCCCCCCCCCCCTTGTTCCTTCCTTCAGATGACTGTCAAAGAGCAACAGGAGTGGAAGATTCCTCCCTGCATCTCAAACTGGAAGAACGCTAAGGTACTGTGACACTCTCTCTTCTGTCATTTTTTTAAAGGCACTAAGCCTACTGATCTTGCCAGTAACTAACGGGGGGCCGGGACTTATTACTTGTATTTATAAAATGTTCCTTTTTTTATTTTTTATAAAATGCCACTAATTCTTGCCAGGAACGGGTCAGACGACCCGACAGTATGAGAAAAATAAACAGTGTAAACTAGATAATTACCTCTGCATATAAAAATGAGGTTTACCACAATGAAATGTAGGTTTGAGTGACATAAAAAATATATATATTTATTTTTTGGATGGAAGAGCCACACATTGATGGGCAAAGAGCCACATGCGGCTCGTGAGCCACGGGTTTGCCACCCCTGCGCTAGACACTCGCAAAGTGCTGTGACTTCCGTCTGTTCCAACGGCCCATATGTGGAATAGCGTTCCAATTACATTTTCCTGAAGTCATTTTGAAATTGCAGAAGCCGTGGCAGATAAAACGGGTGCTTTTAGGAAAAGTCATTGCGTGAAAGAGCTGGAGCTCGACCGAGTGACGAGGATACGTTTATTGAAAATGCCTAGGGGTCATGTGACCCCTTGTCGGCTGTGCTAGTGTTAAGAAATATATCTTATATTATACGAGATTATGGCTGGGCCATAATTCATTCAACATTATCATTAGAAACCTTAAATTGGTGCGCCTGTGTGGCGCAGCGGTCTAAGCGCTCATCACCAACATGTGAGACATCGGTATCGAATCCGGCTGTCAGCGTTGCCTCCGGCTTGGGCCGGCCGTCATACTGACTCAATTGGCAGTCAGCGGGAGGGGAGTCGATGGGTGGTAATCTGGTTGTTGTAAACAGTGACTCCTACAGGTCGGTCAGGGCGCCTGCACAGCAAGGACAGGAGATGTCGAGGGTAGTGTGAGCCTCCCACATGTTACACCTCGCCAATGAGAGTCCGCGCTGGCAGGTGAAAAGAAGTGGCTGGCTGACTCTGCATGTATCGGAGGGGACATCGATAGATTCTTCAACCCTCCCTACGACCGACCAGTGGGGGGCACATGCGAGCAACGATCAAGACAGGGGAGGGGGGAATTGGCACGACTAAATTGGGATGGGAGAAAACTGAAAAAAGAGAGTGGATAAAAATAAACCTTAAATTGATAATAATAATTCATTACATTTATATAGCGCTTTTCTCAGACTCAAAACGCTTCACAACGTAGGGTTAGGGAAATTGCCTCCTTCACCACCACTGGTAGCACCCAACCTTGGGCTACACAGGCTCAATGGCTGCCATACACTGGCACCAGGCACATATCACACTACACCATAGGTGTCAAACTCACGGCCCGCGGGCCAAACCCGGCCCGCCACGTCATTTGATGTGGCCCCCCAAGAGCTCAGGTAAAAAAAGATTTTTTTTCTTTTTTCTTTTTTTTTACATTAATATTGGGTTAAAAAATAGCAGTGTTAAAATAATTGTGGGTTAATGCGTTAATAAAGCTTTAACTTTGACAGCCTTAGTTATTACACATTCTTACACATACATGTATGTTGAACATCTGAGGTAACAAAGGAAAAAAGCCAAAAGCACCTACTCCTCAGACATTCTTTGACAATTTTACAGCCCAAAATACAAAAAAGATCCAGGCGGAATAGGTAACAAAGGGTTGAAGAAATATTGTCTGAACTGTCGGATGCAAACTGGCTGTGTGACATAACCGAGCATCTCGCTCAATTGAATAAGAAGCTGTAGGGACGCAAACAAGTCCCACCCAAAACTTGACCAATATAGTTGTGAACTGAGACAACCCTTATTTTGTTATTTTTGAGTACAGTTACAGTTGTGTGTTCATGCAGACACATAATAGCAATTTCATTACGAATTGAAAATGGGGGACCCTGATGTAAAAAGTCGAAAGTCTTTCTCTGGTCTGCATCCCCTTAACAATTGTGTGTATTGAGCTGTACTGTACTGTACCCATTCTGCAATCTGTTAATTAAAGTTAATTAAACTATCTTCCATTAGTTGGATGTATGGCCTCTGCAAGGTTGTGTGCAGCCATTTGTTTTTGTAACATCTGCTACATCTGTCCCACGTGTTCTTTGCAGCGCACAGTTGTTAGTTCTGCCCCTCTTGACTGTGACAAAAAGGTTTTGAACAAACTTAACGTCATAGCTTGTATTTGATGATATTCTTCTTTGTTATTTACTTGAATGGTTTGATCATTGATTGGTGAAGTAATATGGGGTTCTGATAAACTAAAATTATTTGTTAAAATAACATAAGCTAACATATATTTTTACATTTATGCAAATGAATATGCAATATGTATAACTTTAATAAGTAATAAATACAGAAACACCATGTTTAACAATATGTAAATGTGTAGCTACATTTATTTTACATTACATTAACATTTATACGGTCTTTGGCCCTTTGAGGGCAACCATAATGCTGATGTGGCCCTCTGTGAAAATGAGTTTGACACCCCTGCACTACACAATGGCTGAACGGCTCAGGATACAGGGATTTGATATCAGCCAATTAAGGGCATGGGATTATTTTGTTACAAAGACTTAATTTCTTGCATTCTGGTGCAGGAATTTTTGAAGATTTACCCTTTAAATGCCAGTTTGTGTGATGGCATCACAAATTATTGTTAAAAAAACACAAGGTAAAATATTTTCAATATCAAATGCAAAGTACATTTTTCTGGGGGGGATTATTACAGGCTAGGCATGTGTCAATGATTAGCAACAACACAGTTTGATGGATTTTTTAGTTTTTTGTAATGTCGGATTGAACAAGCACCGAGCGCCACTTCTGGTTTAGAGTGGAGTGTAGCTCGCCCGAAATCCACCAGGCGGCGGTATTGAGGCGTTGCAATATCAGACAGGGTCCAGCTGGCTCCCGGAGGCTTCCTGGATGAATTGCTCTGCTCATGTAGCCACGCTGCCGGAGCTCTGCTCATGTAGCCACGCTGCCGGAGCTCTACTCATGTAGCCACGCTGCTGGAGCTCTACTCATGTAGCCACGCTGCTGGAGCTCTACTCATGTAGCCATGCTGCCGGAGCTCTACTCATGTAGCCACGCTGCCGGAGCTCTACTCATGTAGCCACGCTGCCGGAGCTCTACTCATGTAGCCACGCTGCCGGAGCTCTACTCATGTAGCCACGCTGCTGGAGCTCTACTCATGTAGCCACGCTGCCGGAGCTCTACTCATGTAGCCACGCTGCTGGAGCTCTGCTCATGTAGCCACGCTGCCGGAGCTCTGCTCATGTAGCCACGCTGCCGGAGCTCTACTCATGTAGCCACGCTGCTGGAGCTCTACTCATGTAGCCACGCTGCTGGAGCTCTACTCATGTAGCCATGCTGCCGGAGCTCTACTCATGTAGCCACGCTGCCGGAGCTCTACTCATGTAGCCATGCTGCCGGAGCTCTACTCATGTAGCCACGCTGCCGGAGCTCTACTCATGTAGCCATGCTGCTGGAGCTCTACTCATGTAGCCACGCTGCCGGAGCTCTGCTCATGTAGCCACGCTGCTGGAGCTCTGCTCATGTAGCCACGCTGCCGGAGCTCTACTCATGTAGCCACGCTGCTGGAGCTCTACTCATGTAGCCACGCTGCCGGAGCTCTGCTCATGTAGCCACGCTGCCGGAGCTCTGCTCATGTAGCCACGCTGCCGGAGCTCTGCTCATGTAGCCACGCTGCCGGAGCTCTACTCATGTAGCCACGCTGCTGGAGCTCTACTCATGTAGCCACGCTGCTGGAGCTCTGCTCATGTAGCCATGCTGCCGGAGCTCTACTCATGTAGCCACGCTGCCGGAGCTCTACTCATGTAGCCACGCTGCCGGAGCTCTACTCATGTAGCCACGCTGCCGGAGCTCTACTCATGTAGCCACGCTGCCGGAGCTCTACTCATGTAGCCACGCTGCTGGAGCTCTGCTCATGTAGCCACGCTGCCGGAGCTCTGCTCATGTAGCCACGCTGCCGGAGCTCTGCTCATGTAGCCACGCTGCCGGAGCTCTACTCATGTAGCCACGCTGCTGGAGCTCTGCTCATGTCGCCACGCTGCTGGAGCTCTGCTCATGTAGCCACGCTGCCGGAGCTCTACTCATGTAGCCACGCTGCCGGAGCTCTACTCATGTAGCCACGCTGCTGGAGCTCTGCTCATGTAGCCACGCTGCCGGAGCTCTACTCATGTAGCCACGCTGCTGGAGCTCTGCTCATGTAGCCACGCTGCCGGAGCTCTGCTCATGTAGCCACGCTGCCGGAGCTCTGCTCATGTAGCCATGCTGCCGGACACACAATGATATCTGAAATCTAATTTCAATTTGAACATGTTTATGTTTTGGTATGATATCACACTCTACGTTACCATGTAGTTCAGTGTGATGAACATCAAATGGATTCGCCTATTTAATGTGATTTTTCCATACTGTTTGCAAGTCCATATTGTGTGCCGTGATATTGATATAGAAAAAGCACTCCCTGTTTATTAAGGTGATGTTACTGTCTCAAAAAATGAAAGCTGGGAAGCCAATCGAATGCGAAAGTACACAAGAATACAGTTTTACCTTACTCACATGGTGGGCATCTGGCTATGTCATGCTCAGGTTGGGTTCCTTTCCATCCTGTTGGGAACAACCTGAGCATGACATGAGAGCAAAATGGCTGCTTTTCAAGCTAAAGCTCTTCCTCAGCCCCCCCCCCCTCCTGAAACAGTTAACAATGTACAGTAATTTAGCATTACATGAGCTGATCCTTAGCTGTTTTCATGTTTAAAAATTGAGCAGATGTTGAATTGGAACAAGTAACGTTGAAAAACAACCTCTCTCTCTCTGTTCTGACTCCCAGGGCTACACCATTCCTCTCGACAAGCGCTTGGCCGCCGACGGTAGGGGTCTGCAGACAGTCCACATCAACGAAAACTTTGCCAAGCTGGCCGAGGCCCTCTACATCGCTGACAGAAAGGTGCTGTGTTGCTAGCTCTGTGCATCTTTATTTTGTACTGTGTTGTTGATATTGAAATGATTCCACCAGATTTTACACATCTCTCTACCTTTTCTTTCTCAAATTTGGTACATTTGTTTGGCTCATTTTAGTTTTTCAGAACGGCTATGTTTGCCCTCTTGTCATCATACCCACACATATTGGTATTCACTGGTATAATTAGTGACAAAGTGTAACTCTATGAAAAACACTGTTTATCCAGGCTTAATGGGTAAAGTAAATACTATGCTTAATTTGGGTTGACGGATAACACCTCATTGTTGGTTCAAATAAGTAAAATTTCACATCAGATTCACATCGTTCAATCAAGTTTCAAAGATTTAAAGCAAAGGAATTAAGTGGAACATGGGGCCTTGGTAACGATGCTGACCCCTGACCCTTTGTCTCCGTGCTTGGTGATTGTGACTGCAGGCCAGGGAGGCGGTGGAGATGCGTGCCCAGGTGGAGAAGAAGATGGCCCAGAAGGAGAAGGAGAAGAAGGAAGAGAAGCTGAGGGAGCTGGCCCAGATGGCCCGAGACCGCAGAGCCGGCATCAAAGGTCACGGGGATAAAGGTCAGTCCTAATGATGATGATGATAATAACACAACCATTACCTAGACTTATTATGATTATTATACGTTAAGCCCAACCAGCCCGGTATCTGGTCTAGATTCATTTCACGTCATAAATAGATTAATACAGGCCGTATTAATTAATGTTGCGTTTCTTTTTAAAATGTAGCAACAAAAAAAAACTGCTCAATCGGATGAAAAATGGCGGCGCTATTTACATTACAAAAAGGTAATTGTACTTGCAGTAGATTTCATTCATGTTTTCTTTGCTGCCCTGTCAGGGGCGCCTGGTGGTACTAAATCCAGATTGAACTCTGCCATTGGAAAGAGGAGATTTGGCCTGATCTATAGATGTGTGACTTGGTCATAATAAGGTAATTTATAGGCCTGATATTCTATATTCATATTTAATCATACACTACAAAAAAAACTCTAAATCATCTGCCTTTTATTCATTTGCTTCGAATTCTTTTACACTTGATCTCAAGAAGGTGCTGAATGAGCTCAGTGGCAATTCTTCACATCTGGTCATTGTTAGCATGGTGTTATTAACCGTCAAAGATGAGAAGAAAAATATTTATATTCTCGTCTTCATTACAATTTACTCAAGCCTAGTAACGGACACAATATTCCTGACTTGGAATACATTCCCTGAGATCCATAGATGACCCTAGATACCGGGAACATGCTAATTGACCTTGTAGAATCTTCCATTGTAGAATCTTCCATTTACTAAGGTATGTATTTTTAGGTGAATTTTCAGACAATATGGCTATGGCTTAAGAGGTTAATTCCGGTACCGGGCTTTAGAGGTTATTTTTTATTTAAAAATATATATATATTTCTAATAATACCAACCGCCCCAGCTTTCAGCATCTCACCTTTCTCTCCTGTTATTTCACCTGTTCTATCCTTTCTCACTCCTCTCTTTCTCGCTTGTCCATCCTTATTCACTTTCTCGTTATCGCTCTTAATCTTTCCCTCTCACTTCCTCCTTCACTCTTTATATTTGGCGCACCTCCCTCTCTCCCCTCACAGCAGCTGGCGAGGACGGTGATGTCAGGGAACGTGACGAGATCCGCCACGACAGAAGGAAAGAGCGACAGCACGACAGGAACATCTCCAGAGCCGCTCCCGATAAGAGGTTTTTAAACGCACCGCCCATACTTAAATACTATAAATATATAGTGACGACGACCATATGACACTAGGCGGAACTAGGGTTAAATGTGATAGACACTAGGCGGAACTAGGGTTAAATACGTCTCAGGGGACTACAATAGGTGGAACTAGGGTTGCACATTTTACAAAAAGATTCTCAATATCTGTATGCTTACTTTGATCTTTAACTCATTGGCCGCCGGGGATTAGCCTTATCCTGTGGTAGCTACTGCCACGCTGTAAACGATGGGAGTTAGTCACCTTGTTTGTAGAGCTAAATCTATATTATAGCCGCCATGGATACAATACTATAGTCATTTGACATTGAGTTTCTTCCGGTCAAGATGCAAAAAAGAGATAATTTTTCCATCCATACATTCCTGTGTTATACCGTGGTCAATATAAGTTTTTGAGCGGTCTAGGGTAATTCATGAAATGCTTAGTTATGGCAGTATACGTCGATTCCATTGTAGACGTTGTCGTTTCTTGTCCGAACCCGCTATTGTTCCGGAATCAAATCCACATTATAGGTTTCTGACTATTTGATTGTTGGAAACGGCATTCGTATTCAACACTAAAAGCGCTTATCAGCCCGATCGGTACAAAAGCCTTGCAGGATCAAGCTAAAATTGACGTCAAATCGTCCTTACCTGCGACCGGGAGTATTCCAAAAACAATATTCCAATTTCTTGATCACCATCTGGTAGATCCAATGTCGATTTGCTCGACGGCATAATCCACCATAACATATGGATCGGGCATATTTGACGGGCTTCAATGTAACCGGCAGAACCGTTCATCTTGCCCGACAACGAAACATTTTACTCGAAAGCCTTGGCCATCCCACAGCCCAGGATACAATGTTAGAAAGGGTGCTCGATACCGCCGTCTAGCATGATGCGGCCGGTATTACACCTAGGCATTCTCAATGCGATTCCCAATGTTAACCCAGAGTCAGTGGGCCTGTAATGAATAGAAATAACGATCAAATAACGTATATATACGTGGTTGGTGTTCAACGGTTGTCGGACAAACACGTATATAATCGTTGTTGGCGGCCAATGTGTTAACATTGAATATTAACCCTTTAATCGCCAAGGACGACTTTAGACGTCATTGCTCGCCATGCTTAATCTGCCAATGACGACGTACAGCGTCTTTGAGATCAATATTTCAAAAATCTGTCATGGCAATCATATTTCACCCACGGAGACTTGAGACTTGCTGTTGATCTCCTCAACTCTCCAACGGTTCAAGACTGCCATCTGGTGGCCGATCGGCGAATCGCCAAAACCGGAAGTGACGCGCCGGAAGTGGTGCTCACCCATATTTCGTCCGGCCACTCGCTATCGCTAGCGGGACTCCAGCTTGATACACTGGATAGCGATCCGTTGCCAATAACTCGATAAACAACATGATTTGGACGTATATAGTATTATACAACCTGGAAATGGATCGCATATAGCAACATCCCATAATAGCGATCTTTCTGCTCCACACTGATCACCCAACGGTCAGAGGAAGCTGCGGTGAGTTTCGGCGTGTTTGATTAATATTTTCGATACAAACTTCTCTGATCAATATATAACCCATACTAAATAAATGATTTAACGTCGGCCATGGACTTATAACCCCCCCCCCCCCCTCCGGTCACCAGCAGATGATGAGGCATGACGTGTAGGACCTTGTACAATTGAAAATTTTTATCTGACTTCAATCGGTATCAAACTACATTTGATGATCTAATATATGTATTTAGGGCTATAACTCACGTTCTGCAGAATGCTGCAGAAAACGATAAAAACATATTTATACTTTAGACCGTATTTTAGTATGAATATGTGAATGAAAAAGTAGAACGTTGCTACATCCTAAACGATAGATACTTGACGTTGAATGGGCCATAGTAATGTCAATTTAGCAATACAATTTAAAAAGTTATAGCCCTGCAAAGAAGGGGAACATCTCCATAGACAAATAGAGCTGGCAGAGGATGGTATAAGGATGGATATAAGCGTGGCAGAGAAAGGATTAAGCTTGTATTGCCAAATTCAGATAAACAAAACGTTGATGCTTGTAAAGGCTCTGATGACAAGCGGATGGAGCAACAACTTAACATAGGGCTGTCGCGGTAACCGCATCACCACAATCCCGCGGTGTGTCAAGGCACCCGCGGATGGAGAACATTGCCTCGTGTGTCCGTTTTCCAGTAGCATGAGCTAACTTCACGTTTCCATACAGTTTACAACTCACAGATGAAATCAGGATTTATTTTCATATCTCGGACTTGAGCCCCCAATGTATACCTTTTCCTGTATTAATCTGAACCGTAGTAACTTGAAACTTGAAGTAGAGTACAGGGGAGCGTTCTCCTAACACTGCCGGGCCGAAGTGCCGGTCATGTAACTTGCTTGTTATAACTAGCCGGACTTCAGGGTAATTCCCTCTGTAAGGTGGTGACAGTAGACCAGAAAACTGTTCTCTCAAGGACTGGACATTAATTTCCGTTTGCAGCTCTCTATTCTTAATGTTATTGACTAACGTTACACGCAAATTAAGTGCTGCCGCTCTCTACCGTCCCCGCTACACTACAGTAACGTTTCCCTAATTCCCTACGCTCACTTCGTTAACGTTATCATAGCTATATTAACACATTCCCTGCCACGCAATTTGAGCATCTTATACCACTCTCTGCCAGCACTGTAAGCCTATGGAGATGTTCACCTTCTTTGCAGGGCTATACCTTTTTAAATTGTATTGCTAAATTGACATTACTATGGCCCATTCAGCATCGATTATCGTTCAGGATGTAGGAACGTTTTACTTTTTCATTCATATATTCATACGAAAATACCGTCTAGAATATAAATATGTTTTTATCGTTTTCTGCAGTAATTCCTAGAACGTGAGATATAGGCATAAACGCATATATAGATTATCAAATGCCGTTTGTTGGCGATGCACGCTATATTAAAATGTTCAACTGTACATGATCCTAAACGTTATGACTGATCATGCACGGGGGGGGGGTCGTTTATAATTCCGTGATCGTCGATAAATGCTTTATGTAGTATGGGTGATATATTGATCAGAGCGGTTTGCATGGATAATAATAAACAAACGGGCTGAAAGTAACGTCGGCGTCCTCTTACCGTTCGACGATGAGACTGGAGGAAAAAGATCCCACTTATTTGACGGCGATCCCCTAAATCCATTTCCGGTTTGTGTAATCATAATAAACGGCCAAATCGTATAGATTATTGCGTTATGGCAGCGATCGCTACACACAGACGTGTGTATACAGTCCCGCAACAATATGCGAGTGCCGGACGCATTTGTCAGATGCACCGGGATCACAAGAGATCCACTTCCGGTTTGGCAACTCGCCGATTCATCCACCAGGTGGCAGTATTGAAGCGTTGCAGAGTTGTGCATGCTCCCACTGCATCATACCAGGCTCTGTGAGGGAATTATGAATAACATGGCGAAAAAATTAAATATGATCTCAATAACGTCGTACGCCGTGGATTAGCAGAATTCGCATGAACTTGAAACACGTCGTAAGCCGTTTCCGGCGTGGGATGTGTTAAGACAGAATTCCCATAATGGCGTGTTCCTTTTTAATAAAATATATTTTCTTGGTACAGACCCCCCACCACCAAAAAAGAAACATCGCACCATGATCATGTTAATGTTTTTCAATGAAAATGAGACTAATAGCAATTCTGTGAGTTTATAGACACCCTATTATGATGGATGTCAATGCTGTAGAGACCTGAGAATTGGTGTATGGTCACCAGTGATGGGAATAACGGCGTTATAAATAACAGCGTTACTAACGGCGTTACTTTTTTCAGTAACGAGTAATCTAACGGACTACTCTTCCAATCTTGATAACGCTGTTACCGTTACTGCCAAAAAATGCGGCGCGTTACTATGATTGAAGCAGTTTTTTTCATCAGACCAACTAGATCTCTGTGCCAAGAGGCAATACTTTTTTTTAACTGTTCTTCCTTGGTTAGTGGGCAGTGCGCGAGACAAGCGCATACATGCTGACGATTGGCTGAGGTTGAGTACAATTTCATGGTAAGCCAATCAGAGGTAGAGTTGGGCGGGTGTTCGAAAGCACGCATAGTCGGACACACAACGAAAACACAAGCGAGTCAGTCAATGAGAGACCGCGGGTCCATGAGCGTTTTGATAGTTTGTTTGGCGAGCCTAAATAATCCAAAACAAATCCAACGAACAACACAAGCGAGTCAGTCAATGAGAGACGGGTCCATGAGAGTTTTTTGTTCGCTCTTAGTCTTGTGTTTGTTGTATTGCAGCTCAGGGCACTACAGTAGTGGAGGCTCTACTGCTGACAGCCTTATCAACATAGTGCTGCACTTCCTGGTTTAATAGCACAGTCTTCAGGTGCTCAGAGAGGGAGAGAGAGATACAGAAAGAGAGTGAGAGACACACGCAACACATCTGTTTTTTTGTTTTATTTGCACTACAAAGAGTGTATATCTGTATGTCTTAATTGTCATGATTAGATTAGTTTAGATGTCATTATGAATTGAAAATGGGGGACCCTGATGTAAACAAGACGAAAGTCTTTCTCTGGTCTGCTTCCCCTTAACAATTGTGTGTATTGAACTGTACTGTACCCATTCTGCAATCTTAATAAAAATTAGTCAATCAATCAGTATATATTTGTTATTTATTTTTGGTATAGTGCTTAACCACCATAATTTAATGTTGCCCAGTTGTAGCCTGTTGCGGGGCAATACATATAAAAAGTTCCAAAACATCTATTGTGTTTGTATTTGTATGATCCACTATATAAACATAATAATTATAATATCTACATACATGGCATTCGATTAGAGGCTAGTCTCACTTTGTCCCACAGCAACATTAAAATAGTTTAGATTTGTGTACGTTGTTTGTTGAAAATGTACTTGAAAGTAACGCAATAGTTACTTTCTGAAGTAACTAGTTACTTTTATAATTTGTAACTGAGTAAGTAATTTAGTTACTTTTGGGAAGAAGTAACTAGTAACTGTAACTAGTTACTTTTTAAAGTAACTTGCCCAACACTGATGGTCACCCTGTCTGTGGATTTAGCAGTGGCCTGTCTTTCTTCCCTCCTTCCCTAACTCCTAGCTCTACAAATCATGTTAAACCCAGATTCGGCTCAATCAAGGGACTAAACACGTTTTCGCAATTATGCCACATCAATGTGGAACGCCCTACCCAAAGCTGTAAAGGAATTGAATCAGTACTCACTTTCAAAACTACTCTCAAAGAACCCCTACGGGAGACTGCAATTCGAAACTGGCCCCTGTAAATGTCCTAACCCAACCCCCTCCAATGTACAGTAAATGACCTAACCCAAGAATACACAAGACCCTCCTCTTGGAACCAAGTATGGTTTTCTCGATATTCCAATGTACAGTTTTGCTTGTACAGTTTCCCCCACCCCGCCTACCCAACCCCCACCCACCCAACCACCTCCAATGTACAGTTCCCCCCCCCCCCACCCCACCTACCCAACCTCCTCCAATGTACAGTTTCTACGTCAAATGTATATACTCTTTTTTAGACTCTTTGTGATCACAAACAGTACTGTATTTGCAAATCTGGTATGTCATAAATGTATAGATGTAGCAGTACTGTATCTGTATGTCATATATGTTATGATGAATTGAAAATGGGGGACCCTGATGTAAACAAGACGAAAGTCTTTCTCTGGTCTGCATCCCCTTAACAATTGTGTGTATTGAGCTGTACTGTACTGTACCCATTCTGAAATCTGTTAATAAAGTTCTCAATCAATCAAAACTGCGTGTATCACCAGGTCCAAGCTGCTTAAGGACCAGGACAGAGACATCAGTGAGCTGATCGCTCTGGGTATGCCCAACCCCCGGCCCTCCAACGAGGCCCAGTACGACCAAAGACTCTTCAACCAGAGCACGGTAACGTCATACACACACTACATACGACACCTACCCACAATGTTGTAAATTATTTCACCTCCTGCTTGAGCTTCAGTTTGATTTCATGTCAAAAGACCATTGTTATCTCAATTCCTTTATTTTTTTTATCCTCTTTTTCTCCGCCTGATTTTTCTATTTTTTCTCCCCATCCCAATTTTTGTTGTTATGCCAATTCCCCCCCCCCTCCCCTACCTGGTTGTTGTGCGCATGTTCCTCCTACTGGTCGGTACAAGGGAACCCTGAAGTCCACCACAAGATTCCTCCGACACATGTGGAGACAGCCAGTGGCTCCTTTTTCACCTGGCAGTGAGGACTCTCATTGGTGAAGCGTAACGCGTGGGAGGTCACGCTGCCTTCACCATTCTGCCTTTCGCTGAGCATGCGCCCAGACCTGACCTGTAGGCGTCGCTGTCCACGACGCCATATTACCACCCACGACTTCCCTCCCCCTAACTCAGCCAAACGAGTTAGTATGACGACCGGCCCAAGCCGCAGGGCAATGCTGACTCCGGGAGTCGAGACCGCGGCCTCTTGCATTGGTGACGAGCACAATCTCCACTACGCCACCTGACCGCCTGACGTTATCTCTATTCCGATACCTGGTGGAAAAACATCAAATATCCTAATATCTCCAGCAAATCCTATCCTTTGTCCTGTAAGAAGCACCGCTGTAATGAATAATTGTGTGAACCAGAGTTTGCTGGATTCATTTTAAATCGGAACAGTGTGATGGAGAAAAGAATCATGGTTCCTGAAAGTTACCTGTGGATCATTTGTAAATGCAATGCAGGCAATTGAGGGAAACATTTACCTGCTATATATGTGTAACTGTATGGCATTCATCTGTCTGCTACTGGATTTCCCTTGTATTATACGGACCTGGTATTTCTGTGTGAATGAAGCTCACACTTTCTCTTGTTTAATTGTGAATTGTGGGGGGAAATTAAAGTGTATATAGGCTGGCATATAGGTATGTATAGGCTACTAATAATTGACACTTGTCATATTGTAGTCATAATGGATATTGCGTTCTCTCGTAATTGCGATATAAATATGAACTCGCTAGACAGTTCAGCCCTGGTGTGAAGTGGTTGCTTTGCAGGCTGCGTCACAGTTTGAAGCGAGGCGCCTGTCTCCTGTGACTGTTGCTTTGCAGGCTGCGTCACAGTTTGAAGCGAGGGGCCTGTCTCCTGTGGCAGCAGACTTTGTTGCTCAGTGGGCGTCAAACAACTCTGTGACAGCCGAGGTTGTTGTGCTATTTTCAAACCGTTGCGGTTCTGAAAAACACTTCAATAAATCTCTCCTAATGGTTTTTTCTTTCTCTTTATTTTTATTACTCTGCCACTTATCATGCTGCCACTTATCATACTCATATTCCCATGTGGAAACACGCTCCATAATCTTAGTTCTGTGTAGATTCCTAGCAACCAGTTCCTCTTAAAGTTGAGTGAAGGGTCCTGTGAAGGGCTGAGCATTATACCGATGCATACCAGACTTTAATCCGATTTGATATCTGTTGTATTGTAATGGCAAGTGCGATATCAAACTGTAATTTTCAGTTGACGCTCTTAATATTGTATGACTCATTTTAGAAATACCGTAGTTTTGTCAGAAATTTTACTTTGTTTTTTATTAGTGATGAATTAAGCATTGCGCATTAAGATTTTATTATATGGAAACCCTCCTGCAAAAGGACTGACGATATACGCTAAAACTCAACATATTGACAGCCGTAGCGGTTGCTGACTCCTCTCATTCTCTGTCCGTCTCTCTGCAGGGCATGGACAGCGGCTTTGCGGGTGGCGAGGATGAGATGTACAATGTGTATGACCAGCCATTCCGCGGCAACCGGGACATGGCCCAGAACATCTACCGGCCCGGCAAGAGCACGGACAAGGACACGTATGGAGACGACTTCGACACGCTCATGGCAGGTGGTACCAACAGGTAAGATGAGATGAATGGGTAATTTATTTTTAGTTCTTTATCACATTTATAAATATTATTTATATAAATATATATATACTTTTTACTAATTGTATTTATAAAAATGTTGTTCAGTACGCTTGCTGTGTTTCTGGAAGTCCTCCTGGGTACAATCAAACTATTCCTGGATATCAGCAGACCCTAGGATTTGCAACTGCTGTAAAAAATACATGATTAGTCAAGAAGTAGTAGCCTAAAAGTTAAGAGAAATGGGCTTGTGATCGGAATTGCAGGTTCGATCACCGACCCAGCAGGAAAATTCCCTTGAGCAAGGCACTGAACCCTTACAGTTCCAGTGGAGCTGTTCAGTGGCCAACTGTAGAATAATGTGGTTGCAATGGGCCGGTGCACTGTGTGTGTAAAGCAGGGTGGGGAGAGAGCATGCATGCTCCGTAAGTCTCCCCTAAGGAAGGCTATAAACTTTAATACCCTCAGGCTGATCATTTAGAACAACATGTTTCTGATTAAACAGTTGTGATTGGAGGATCAAGAAAAGGGACAGGGCTTGAGACTGGCAAATAAAGGCAGACTCTTAACACATTCGGGGCCATTGGGGCCCGTCTAATCCCACTCTGAGGCCAGTTTTTCATTACAAGTTTTCACTGTGCGTGAGGTTGTTTGTAGAGCTAAATCTATATTTTATATTATTGCTATGTGTCAATTGACAGTATAAACCTTCCCTTCAATATGCCATAAAGAAATAAATTGTTCATCAATACGTTCCAGTTTTATAGCGTCGTGAATATGAACTATATACCGCAATGGTCTGGGGTAATTCCTGCAAAGCTAGTTATAGGGTGCTAAGCTAATAACGTTAAATCGATTGGCGTTTCGGCCCTACACAAGCTAGAGTTAAAAATCTAAATGCATATGATCCGTATCATGTTCCACCATGAATGCATGAAAGTGGGGGGGGGGGGGGGGGGGTTGTTTCTGATTATTGATTACCAATAACGGCATTCGTTATTGCAACATCATACGCTGACCGGGTGGATGGCTATGAGAACAAGGCCCGATCAGACTGTAATTGACGTCAAATCGCTCTTACCTGTGGCCGGTTGGATTCCAAAAAGAATTTCCCAGTTATTTGATCGCCATCTGGTAGATCGATATGTCCATTGGCTGATGCTATTATTGCATTATCGAGACAGCGCCAATGCCAGGATCTGGCCGGTACTGCACTTTTGGAGTCCCGATATGCCGTTTCCAGCCAAAATACAGCTCTGTGACATTGAGTAGGATATTAAAATGGAATAAAAGAAAAACCGAGTTTACAACGTATATATACGTGGTTGGCCGCGAGATCGGTTAAAGATGTGAAACTTTTGCTGCCTTTCCATTGCCAAACTTGAACTATCTAATAATGGGACCTTTTGAGAACTTCTGGAAGTTCTGAGATGGGTTCTCGTTTCTTTTTCCTTTGTTAATTCAAGAACCGTGCAAGTTGGTGGAAGCGTTGGCATAAAGCCACAGTTACGCCGCCTACTTTGTTTGGCACACGAGGCAGTGAGCAAACATGAAAGAGGCCCGGGTTCTACCTATAATCGTGTTCTTTGTTATTTTTCATTCTTTTGTGAATCTGAGATATTTGTTTGCGTTTGGGTTTAAAAAAAAATGGCATGATGAACTTTCACCCCCAGTTAGCTTCCCTGTTTACAGATTTAGCTACACATTTCTTGACAGTCACAACGGAGAGGGCACTGCTAGCTCTGCCCCCCGGTGTTTCTTGATCTTGCATTTAGTAGCACCCCCTGAGCTGCTGGTTTGACAGCGTGGTACTCCGCAGAAAAGGACCATTTGTTTTGAGGTCACAGCTCTTTCTCTAGACACCAGGCACGTGGCACATGTTGTTACAGCAGGAGCCCTTGGCACCACAGTGCCAGCCGAGCATAGCCGGCCCCATATGTTAACTTAATCAGCATTGTCCTCTAGGAATGGAGCGCTGTCCTCAACTGAAGGAATTCTTGCTATGACTAATGGTCCTAGGATTTTTGTCAACTAATTGGGAGTCGCTGATTTTAACGAGGGTTCTATAAATATTGCGTTTTCTGCGCTATTGTTGCAAATTGGTACAACCCTGCAGATCTAGTGTTTATTATTAAAGACCAAAGCATATTTGTGATTATCATTGTGATGGCGGCAATCTGCTTATTCTTTAAGAAATTACCTCACCCGGCATGATTGATTCAAATAAGAAAAATAAACCAACATGAAACGACATCAGCCGCTCATAGGAAAGTTTCACAGAGCCAATCTCCCCTCCCCCCACCAGGTTTGTTCCGGACAAGGAGTTCTCGGGCGGCGACCGAGGGCAGAGGCCTGAGGCCCCGGTGCAGTTTGAGGAGGACCCCTTCGGTCTGGACAAGTTCTTGGAGGAGGCCAAGCAGCACGGCGGCGCCAAGAGGCCCTCCGCCACCGGCGGCGGCCGCTCCAAGGACGACTACCACGACAAGAAGCGCAGAAAGGAGTGAGCGCTGCGGGCAACCGGAGGGCCGGGAGGTCAGGGAGGTGCTCTGTAGGACCCGCGGTGAAGGAGCGACACCATTCACACACAAACACACCGGACCTTCCCCTATCAGGACTTTGTTATTATTCAGTCTTTTTCTTCTCTGTATTGTAGTCTCTATTGAGCACCAGTCAGGGCTTGTTAGGGACATTTTTAAACGGATAGAAATGTTGTGAATGTTGATTAAATGGCTTCTTATGCCACAGAAAGACCTGCCTGTAATGTGATGTTTTTCCGGTTTGGTCTGTAGAATGCGGTAATGGCAAATATGGGGGGGGGGGAAATCACCCTGAAAATATACTGATTGTGTATTTAATTTCCAAGCCAACTCCACAGAAAACTTATCAGGGATTTATTTACCATAACTCCCTTTTTCCCCACACACACAACCTCCCATTTGTCATATAGAGCCTGCGGTTTTATTTA
Organism: Notolepis coatsorum; assembly: GCF_963971535.1. NCBI lineage: Eukaryota > Metazoa > Chordata > Actinopteri > Aulopiformes > Paralepididae > Notolepis > Notolepis coatsorum. The sequence goes on along the minus strand of NC_140169.1, from coordinate 104,546,111 downwards.
AGTCCACTAGTGTGTGTGTGTGAGTGAGCGATATTGTGGTCCATATTTGATAATTTCATATGTAATGTGTAGCATTCCTACAGTTGATTCCCGACTCCCAGCTCCTATGTGACTTACAGCCTATTGAAATGATACCACCTTTGTAACCGGTGGGGGATACACAGTAAACCAGCTCTATATTTCTTGTACAGTAGTGACAAATGGAATAAATTTCATATACAGTGGAATTGAGCTGCCTCTCAGTGTTTCTCACAGTAAACAAATGGATGTGATATTTATGCCTTGAGAAAACCAAGCAGATTTGCTACTGATTAGCTCCTTCAGAGAGCGCTTTGGTGCCTCTCAACTTTCTAGAACGCATTGCGGGGAGTCTATTAGTTGTGTAATTGTTATATTTTACACATCAGTCCCCTCCCCAACCCCCCCCCCCCCTTTTTAATCACATCCTGAATAATGTCTTCTATTTACATAATGATTAAATGCCCAACATGTATTCAGAGAAGCCATCAATTACGAAGCACGAGGAGTGACATTTTCCTGCCAGAAATACGCTCTTGGAGATTTATGTGTTGATTAGAACAAAAACCGGTTCCATAATTACAATTAACGATGATTTATGCAGGGTGACAGTTTTATTTTCCCTCATCCTCCTCATAAACCAATCAAACACAACATAACACATCCCAGCACTATTAAATAAAAAATAAGTATAATACCATCTCTCTCATGCCTAGGCGGTTTACTTTATTCCCATGATTTATGTTTGGTTCAATAGGAATGATTTTGTATTATGGCTTTCCACATTAGTGTGCCAATCGAAACATGTCGGCCAGTGTTTTACTGGCGCTCTTTTACCAAAGCCAGGAGAAGCTGGGGTGAAAAGATGGAACGAGCATATTGAGTGTGAGACCCATAGAGTTTTAATGGAAGGAGCATGTTGAGCCAGAGACTGCTAGACCCATAGAGTTTTAGGTCCTTCACACTTTTTAATTGTATCGCTATTTTTAAAACGGGACACACGGCGATCTCACAAAATGTACCAGAATTGGCAGAACTCTTATGGACCTAGAGTCTGAGCTACACGTGGCCTGTAGAACTAGAGCTTGAGTGCTTACTTTATTGACCAAACCTCCATGGACACTGCCCATTGAGCACAACCAATGTGTCTCTGTTCATTGATCACCTACAGGTCTGCCACCAGGGGTGTTGGGGAGTGGTGTGTCTGTTCATTGATCACCTACAGGTCTGCCACCAGGGGCGTTGAGTGGTGTGTCTGTTCATTGATCACCTACAGCTCTGCCACCAGGGGCGTTGGGGAGTGGTGTCTCTGTTCATTGATCACCTACAGGTCTGCCACCAGGGGCGTTGGGGAGTGGTGTCTCTGTTCATTGATCACCTACAGGTCTGCCACCGGCGGGGTGGGGGAGTGGTGTCTGTTCATTGATCACCTACAGGTCTGCTACCGGCGGGGTGGGGGAGTGGTTGCAATCATGACAGCCGTGGTGAGAAGCAACAGTTGTGATTGGAGGATCAAGAAAAGAGGGTGTGGCTTGAAATAGGTCTGTTATGTGTAGGCCTACGTAGAGGGCCCTTAACACTTGTCCCAGGCCCTGGAATACTTAACAGCAGGCTTAGTTATGCAATTGACCTATCTCAAACCTGTTATCTTTCCTTGATTTTCCGATTAAACAACTTGCTTCCCTCGGACAAACAAAGTTTAGGGTCTGTTTGAGATGGGTCAATGTTTAGGGTTACTTCTTACTGTTCTATATCACGGTAACGATCCAAAGACAATATTCCACTTGCTAGAGAGTTCATCTTTAATACACTACCCTGGTAATTTAGTACCTCAGACGAACCATATAACTTTTAATACAAAAAAATTGCATGAGCACTTTTTTAAATATATTTGATTGCTTGTCAAATGTCGCCCTGGACATAGAAGACCACGGGAGGGTATTATGATTAGAACATGTGATCAGAATATTACCTGCCTACGAGTTACTAGTCTGGGGCCATGCTCCAGTCTGTACAGCAAACCCTGAAACCTAGGTAGTTTGGGTGCAGAACAGTGGAGTGTTTATTTCAGTCCACACTTTGGGAAGAGTCTCCCACCTCAAGTTCTGGCCCGCCTCCCAGTTCCAGGCGAACATGGAAGGGTCACGACGGGCCAGAAAATGGAGTTGCAAGACAAAGTGTTAATCAACACAGGTCTGCAGTCCTCAAGCATTTCATATGCTTGATTCATGTTGGAACTAGTCCCAGTGTGACGTAGCATAATGCATTGGGCTGTGTACAAAAATCTAAGTTTCCACTAGAAATAATATTCGCTCTGACACAGCATTCACTTTTGTTTCTTCACTAAAGCAGAGGAAGAGTGGGGCGAGAAGCATGCCAACTTGTTCTGTTTTTGCATGCCAACTTATAGAACTGGTGTGTCCTTACAAATCCTTCCAACAGCAATCTGTGCAGCCAGGTTCTCCCATATCACTCAACACCACAACATCATGCCTGCATTCTGGCATGGACCATTGTGGAAACATGGAAGAGTATTTAATTTCCAGGGACAGGTTTATAATGGCTCTCCACTCACCTCTTGTCTGGCGCTCTGAATGTGTACCGAGCAAGATGAATGAGTTTCTTATTCAAGGAGGTAACCGGAAATTGGTTCCTTGGCAACACCCATTGTGTGTCATTCGACGCCAACGGCAAACATATTGTGTCACGGCATAATGGAATCTTTGGGTCGCCAACATTTGCAGCCATGGTGGATAGCTTATTATCTTCTCTCAAGAAAAGGGACACACAATTCAGCCTCCTAAGATGAAAACCGCGGCTGCTAGAGGGTGGGGACACATTTGTGGACCAGCCGACAGAGCGAGCTATAGAGCTGCTGGTCGCAGCTAAAAACAATGGCACGTAATTCATGTACAGGTAGGTGCTCTCAAAGTAGCATTGAGCCTAACAGACTTGTAAGACTTGTAAGAGCATCTTTACAGCTCTGCAGAGTCCAATGATGCCTCCCACAAGTTTATTGTTGTTGTTTATTGTTTAAAAGGATCCCCATTAGCTGCCACCTAAGTGGCGAGCTAGTCTTCCTGGGGTCCACACAGAAAGACAACACAAAACATAATACATGAGATACATATGACAATCACAATTCACTTAATTAACAATGATAATCTAAAAACATTGTAGACATCATTATAAACATCAGAATATTTTGCTCACATATTTAAGTAGTGCATTCTCAGGTGGTATTTGAAAGACACTTTGCTATTCAATTTACTTATGTTCAGTGGGCAGTTATTCCAATGATTGATGGCACGATAAACCGTCCTCTTTAAAGCATTTGATTTTGGACATGGTAACATCATCTGTCCATCATCAGCTTACCTAGTAAAATAAGAATGAACCTGACTGCATCTGACAATTTGTTTGTATAAGAAAACAGGTTGAGAGGAAAAGACAGTGTTCCTGAAAAATTTAACTGTGTTAAAAACCAGCCTATTCTCTACCGTTAAGTACACATCCACCGCCAATCCCGCTGTACAGCGTGTTTGCCGGCCATGCGAATTCTGCCAAACCACGCTGTACAGCGATATTGAGATCATATTTAATTTTTTTGCCATGGCATTCATAATTCCGCCACCCAGCCTCTGGTGATACAGTGGGACCCTGCACAATAGTGCAACGCCTCAATACCGCCGCCTGGTGGATGATCGGGCAAGTTACAACCGGAAGTGGCCATCGGTGCATCTGGAAAATCCGTCCGGCAGTCACATATCGTTGCGGGACTACAGACAAACACTGGCGTGCATATGGATCGCTGCCATAACTCAATAATCTATATGATTTGGGCGTTTATTGCGCCATACAAACCGGAAATGGATCTAGTAGATCGACGTCAAATAAGTGGTATCTTTTTCCTCGAGTCTCATCGGCGAACGGTAAGAGGACAGTAACGTTACTTTCAGCTTGATTGTTTATTCTTTTCACTGCAAACCGCTCTGATCAATATATCACCCATACTACATAAAGCATTTACTGACTATCACGGAATTATAAACGACCCCCCCCCCCCCCCTTTCATCCGCGCATGATGAATCATAACGTATATGATCATGTACAGTTGCATTTTTTAATATAGCGTGTATCGGCAATAAACGGCAGTTGATAATCTATATATGCGTTTATGCCTATAACTCACGTTCTATGAATTACTGCAGAAAACGATAAAAACATACTTATATTCTAGAAGGTATTTTTGGAAGAATCTATGAATGAAAAAGTAAAACGTTCCTACATCCTGAACGATAGATAATCGATGTTGAATGGGCCATAGTAATGTCAATTTAGCAATACAATTTAAAAAGTTATAGCCCTGCAAAGAAGGTGAACATCTCCATAGGCGTAGACTAGTGGCAGTGAGCCTACATTGATGGATAGAAGCGTGGCAGGGAATGTGTTAACCATGAGAGTTGACGGTGCATACTGATAGTGTTTGTTCTCATGGAACAATGTAAGACTAACCTTGCAGCTCTGTTCTGGGCAGTTAGCAATTTCTTTAGTTGACCTTTGGATGCAGAGGACCATACTGGTGCATAATAATCCAGGTGACATAAAATTTAACATTTCGCCACCTGTCCCACAATGTATGTAAGTGTCTAGACCCTTTGGGAGAAGACCACACTATCAGGGCTAATGTCACACTGGACCCTTTGGGAGAAGACCACACTATCAGGGCTAATGTCACACTGGACCCTTTGGGAGAAGACCACACTATCAGGGCTAATGTCACACTGGACCCTTTGGGAGAAGACCACACTATCAGGGCTAATGTCACACTGGACCCTTTGGGAGAAGACCACACTATCGGGGCTAATGTCACACTGGACCCTTGGGGAGAAGACCACACTATCGGGGCTAATGTCACACTGGACCCTTGGGGAGAAGACTACACTATCAGGGCTAATGTCACACTAGACCAGACCTGGGCATTGTACGGCCAGGGTCCAGGGATGATTCTGACCGGCCCGCGAAAGATTAGATGATCATACAAAAAAAAATACAAAAAAAATTCTTTTTTTAATATATATTTATTTTTATTTTTGTACTTTTTTTTCTTCATGTCAACGTTCACACGCACAATATACGCTTACCTAGACTTGATTCAACAACAAAGCAGTCGGGGCAAGCCGAAAACGGTCGAAAGTATGGTTATTTGAAGTTTGGATTTCTTTTTTCACAACTGAGGTAGGTAGATTACATTTTTAGAGACTAAAGTACAGAAAAAAGGTACCGTTGGGTACCGGTATCGATTCACAGGTACCGGTACCGTATCGGTTCAAATGTGAACGGTACCCATCCCTACTGAACACACAACCGCAGGGCAAGGGCATTTTTTCTCATGAAATGCATAGCCATGTGAAAGCCTTCATGACAAAGTTGCAATTAATTTCAAGGCAACTAGGCAGCAACAATCTCAAACACATGAAAACCCTGAAAGAAGTCAAACCATCAGCTGATCACCGGCACAGGTACTCATCCATGTTGGGAGCACTGCATGATGAATTTTCAAGGCGTTTTCAAGATTTCAAAAAGGTTGAGGATGAAATGCAGCTGGTTTCCTCTCCCTTTACCTGCAGTGTTGATAGTTCACCCACTGATGTTCAGCTTGAACTCATTGACCTGCAGTCTGATTCACTACTGAAAGAGCACTTTAAGTCAGCATCACTGCTAGAGTTCTACTCTGCTCTCAAGGAGGAGAACTTTCCAAACATGAGAAGACATGCTCAGAAGATGTTGGTTCTCTTTGGATCCACCTATATGTGAACAGACATTCTCAGTCATGACGTTTACCAAGTCCAGGTACAGATCCTCTCTCACTGATGAACATCTGGCAGCTGTGCTTCGCATCTCCACCTCAGACATGCAACCTGACTTTGATGGACTTGTTAAAGCTCAACAGAGACTGGATTTATCACACTGAATGAAAAAAAAAGCAAAAGCTGAAGAACACTAAAATGTGGAAATATAACAAGTGAAATGGGACACTTGATCTTTTTTTTTCTTTTTTTTGCACAGTTCTGAAAACATTAAATGTTTAATATAGGCATGTAAAGTAAAAAAGGCTACTGGGACACTTTTCTTTACACAGTTCAGTGACATGTCTTGTTTATTTTGGCTATAAGATGATGTGATGTCTTTAGAAAGCTAAGAAAATCCTTGTTTCAATAGTATATGAAACTCAAAATAATAACTTTATTTGTATAGCACTTTTTCATACATGCCCTTTGTTATTAATGTTTCACATTTTGTTTATCATTTTGGAAATAAATTCTATTTGAATAAATTATATTTTTGAAAGCTAACCTCACCTTTTAATTGCCAAATAATAACATACACTCTTACCAGGGGTCAAAACAATGCCATTTACTGATTTTTATATAGAAATAAAATGTATATTATGCATAATTGAGTTTGGAATTTTGGCCCGGCCCTCCAACATATTTTCAGTTGCTCATTCGGCCCCCCGGGAAAAATAATTGCCCACCCCTGCACTAGACCCTTTGGGAGAAGACCAGACTATCAGGGCTAATGTCACACTAGACCCTTTGGGAGAAGACCACACTATCAGGGCTAATGTCACACTGGACCCTTTGGGAGAAGACCACACTGTATCAGGGCTAATGTCACACTGGACCCTTTGGGAGAAGACCACACTATCAGGGCTAATGTCACACTGGACCCTTTGGGAGAAGACCACACTATCGGGGCTAATGTCACACTGGACCCTTGGGGAGAAGACCACACTATCGGGGCTAATGTCACACTGGACCCTTGGGGAGAAGACTACACTATCAGGGCTAATGTCACACTAGACCAGACCTGGGCATTGTACGGCCAGGGTCCAGGGATGATTCTGACCGGCCCGCGAAAGATTAGATGATAATACAAAAAAAAATACAAAAAAAATTCTTTTTTTAATATATATTTATTTTTATTTTTGTACTTTTTTTTCTTCATGTCAACGTTCACACGCACAATATACGCTTACCTAGACTTGATTCAACAACAAAGCAGTCCGGGCAAGCCGAAAACGGTCGAAAGTATGGTTATTTGAAGTTTGGATTTCTTTTTTCACAACTGAGGTAGGTAGATTACATTTTTAGAGACTAAAGTACAGAAAAAAGGTACCGTTGGGTACCGGTATCGATTCACAGGTACCGGTACCGTATCGGTTCAAATGTGAACGGTACCCATCCCTACTGAACACACAACCGCAGGGCAAGGGCATTTTTTCTCATGAAATGCATAGCCATGTGAAAGCCTTCATGACAAAGTTGCAATTAATTTCAAGGCAACTAGGCAGCAACAATCTCAAACACATGAAAACCCTGAAAGAAGTCAAACCATCAGCTGATCACCGGCACAGGTACTCATCCATGTTGGGAGCACTGCATGATGAATTTTCAAGGCGTTTTCAAGATTTCAAAAAGGTTGAGGATGAAATGCAGCTGGTTTCCTCTCCCTTTACCTGCAGTGTTGATAGTTCACCCACTGATGTTCAGCTTGAACTCATTGACCTGCAGTCTGATTCACTACTGAAAGAGCACTTTAAGTCAGCATCACTGCTAGAGTTCTACTCTGCTCTCAAGGAGGAGAACTTTCCAAACATGAGAAGACATGCTCAGAAGATGTTGGTTCTCTTTGGATCCACCTATATGTGAACAGACATTCTCAGTCATGACGTTTACCAAGTCCAGGTACAGATCCTCTCTCACTGATGAACATCTGGCAGCTGTGCTTCGCATCTCCACCTCAGACATGCAACCTGACTTTGATGGACTTGTTAAAGCTCAACAGAGACTGGATTTATCACACTGAATGAAAAAAAAAGCAAAAGCTGAAGAACACTAAAATGTGGAAATATAACAAGTGAAATGGGACACTTGATCTTTTTTTTTCTTTTTTTTGCACAGTTCTGAAAACATTAAATGTTTAATATAGGCATGTAAAGTAAAAAAGGCTACTGGGACACTTTTCTTTACACAGTTCAGTGACATGTCTTGTTTATTTTGGCTATAAGATGATGTGATGTCTTTAGAAAGCTAAGAAAATCCTTGTTTCAATAGTATATGAAACTCAAAATAATAACTTTATTTGTATAGCACTTTTTCATACATGCCCTTTGTTATTAATGTTTCACATTTTGTTTATCATTTTGGAAATAAATTCTATTTGAATAAATTATATTTTTGAAAGCTAACCTCACCTTTTAATTGCCAAATAATAACATACACTCTTACCAGGGGTCAAAACAATGCCATTTACTGATTTTTATATAGAAATAAAATGTATATTATGCATAATTGAGTTTGGAATTTTGGCCCGGCCCTCCAACATATTTTCAGTTGCTCATTCGGCCCCCCGGGAAAAATAATTGCCCACCCCTGCACTAGACCCTTTGGGAGAAGACCAGACTATCAGGGCTAATGTCACACTAGACCCTTTGGGAGAAGACCACACTATCAGGGCTAATGTCACACTGGACCCTTTGGGAGAAGACCACACTGTATCAGGGCTAATGTCACACTGGACCCTTTGGGAGAAGACCACACTGTATCAGGGCTAATGTCACACTAGACCCTTTGGGAGAAGACCACACTGTATCAGGGCTAATGTCACACTGGACCCTTTGGGAGAAGACCACACTATCAGACCCGTTGGGAGAAGACCACACTATCAGACCCTTTGGGAGAAGACCACACTGTATCAGGGCTAATGTCACACTAGACCAGTGCACTACTGCAGTGGTTCTCAATCATTTTGGTTCATGCCCCTTAAAAACAGAAAGATGCCTGTTCGCGACCCCCCCTATGCAGTCAAACTAAATAATGACTTCTTCCCCCTTTTTTCATACCATTTAACTTGCTTAACACTTTGATTGCCACTCACGAGTTTTCTCGGATTTATAATAGTTACGTTGAATGCCACTCACGAGATTTCTCGGAATTTTTTTATTTTTATTTAGCGATCTGAAATCATATTGCATCACGCGAGCCTACCCTAGCCTACTCAAGAGCCGCCGGCGATCAGATGTGGAAAATAGCGCCCCCCTATCGTCTCCCAGATGACATCAGGGATTTTGGAATGGACTCAATGAAAATGGATGGGGGAAAAAATCCTGTACTCCACATTTTCCAGTCCACTGATGCAGCCGGGGTTACCAGAGTTCATTATGGATCTTCTGAGCGCCGCGGATCATGAGTTCTACTGTATACACGTTAGATCTATACACTTATAGATTTTTTCAAATGGTGATCAGGAATTGGAATATACCAGTTGGATACCATCTGATGTCAGGTAAAGAATCTATGTTATCAGTGTTAGGATAATCAGACTCGTTTTGATGAAGATATAAGCTGTTTTGTGAAATGTGCTCTATCGGTTTCACTGTAAAATCCATGAGGAAATGAAAACGGCTATTATCAGCGCGCGGCTCGAATACGTATAATATTGATATTCATCTAGCGTTTATTTGAAAACGATTCATAAATAGGCCGACAAATATCAACGTTCTGGAATATTCCAGTAAAAGACGATTATCACAGAATGGCCCAGAATGGGCTGTTTTTTACCTCAAAACGGGTGCTTTTCAAAATGCTCTCAAACGGAAATTAAGTGATAAAAAACCAATCTGCCTTGACAGCACTGACTGGAAAATGATTATTTGATAAGCGACGGGCAGATTAGACACATAGCCATAATTTAAAACATAGATTAGGCGATATTAACGTTAACATTGAAGTGGATGGTGGCATTCAAACACTAAGTCGTGCGCCCCCTGGTGGCACTGAAAGTGTTAACACTATCAGTGCCGACCTTGCTTACCTTTTTACCCCGTTGAATGCCATCATCCACTTCAATGTTAGCGTTAAAAACGCCTAATCTATGTTTTAAATTATGGCTATGTGTCTAATCTGCCCGTCGCTTATCAATGACTTGTTTGCAGTCAACATTGTCGAAACGGATTGTTTTTTAATCGGTTCATATCCTTTTTATAGCATTTCGAAAAGCTATCGTTCTCTCGAAAATTTTCGGAAAATTGAAAGATTCCGTCATAAACGGCATTTATTGGAATATTCTCGAATACACTAGACACGTTGTCATTTGTCTGCCTATTTATGAATCGGTTTCAAATAAACGCTAGATTATCGATAGTATATGTGTACTTATGCACACTATAGAGGCGAGCTGAAAAATCTATTCTCTCGTTTCCTCAAGATCACGCACACACACACACATAGGGACACGCTGTTATCTCAGTGAATACAGCTCCGATTACCCCAAGACTGGTAACATAGACTCCTTACCTTAGATCAGATGTTCTCCAAAAAGATTATTCCAATTCCTGATCGCCATTCCAAATATCGATCGCGTTTATTGATTGATTATTGGCTGCTGTAAATATATATTCCAGGCTGCTTTCCGTCTCGCGATCAGATCCCTCATCATCACATCCATCGCCAGCACAATGGAGCCAGTTGGCTCCACCTCTACAGATCCCACAGGGATCTCCCAGTCTAATGGACTGACCTGCAGTTACACAGGGATAAACGATAGGGGGCGCTTTTTTCCCATCTGAGCTCCTGGAGGGGCTGCTGTACCAACGGGAGACTCGGTTGATGAAATATGAATTCAGATCCCTAATAAAAAAATAAAATGACAAATCGTGTCGTCGGCACTCACCGGGGGGCATGAAATAACAAGATATGTCGTCGCTGGCATCCACTGGCAGCACTCTTCCGCTGGGAATAAAGAATAGGCTGCCAGGACGGAACCTCCCGAGCGTGCCGAGAATATCCTCTCGCCACTTCTCTGAGAGGGTTGCCCTCATAGACCTTGAGCTTAGAATTAAGCCCAAGTACTCCACCTGTTGACTGGGAAGAGGGGTACTCTTCTTCCAGTTCACAGCAAAACCCAGGCTGGTGAGGAATTCCACCACCTGCCTGGTATGAGACCTGGCGATCTCCTCTGACCGGCTGAGGACCAGAATGTCGTCTAGGTAGTATAAAATTCGAATCCCCTGACGACGCAGAGGCCCCAGCGCGGTCTCCACGCACTTGGTGAAGGTGCGAGGAGCCAGAGCGTAGCCGAACGGCAGCCTCTGGTACTCGTACGCCATGCCCTGAAACAGGAAGCGTAGGTATTTCCTGTGAGGAGGGAAGATCGGGATGTGAAAATACGCATCCTTCAGGTCTATGGAGGTGAACCAGTCTCCCACTCTGACAGCGCTTAACAGGTGTTTGACGGTCAACATTCTGAACCTTCTCGCCACAATCAACCGATTGAACGCAGACAGGTCCAGTATGGGTCTGACACCTCCCGATTTCTTGGGCACCAGAAAATATCGGGAGTAAACGCCACTCATCGCGTCCTCCCATGGGACCACGACGATGGCCTGCTTCGCCACCAGAGAACCAATCTCTTCGACCAGAGCTGTCACTGCTGTGGACTCTGACAATAGAGTCTGTACCAAACCCAAAAACGGAGGGTGGGGGTGTGCAAACTGTAACACAAGCCCCGCCCTCAGCGTTCTCTCCATCCACGCCGACATATGGCACTTCTGTAGCCATACGTGGTAAAAATCCCAAAGCGCCCCCGCCGCCAACTGGCGCTGGTCCGCAAAAAATCGTAGATAGGTGACCCGGTCCCTCCCGCTGTGCATTGCAAACCCTGGTTTTGCCAACCGTGCGAGCAAGGTGTCTTGCGGAGTCGGGATATCGCACCCTGACTCTACCAACGAGGCAATCGCACCCAAGGGGGGACCCCGACAGAAAGGGGGCGGTCTGATACGGGGGAAGCGCTCATCACCCCCGGTGAATGAGGTAGTTCCCCCGCTGAGCATCTTCCCGTAACTTGCTGGGGATAGCCTGCTCTGCGGCTGGACATGCATGGTGTGTGGTCCCCACACTGCCCGATAGGGTGTGTCCCTACACACTGTAGCCCTGTAGTGATATTACTACCACCCAAATTACGCGTGCCTGACTGACCACCGCCGGAAGTCCGGCCGGGGGAGGCACTAACGTAATACCCGGCCTGGCGAGGGCGGGGCTGGGGGAACCCGCGCTGCGACCTCCTGGGCCTAGGGTTCCCACTCTGACAATTCTTTTAGATACAGGGAACCCTGCTCCGTCGTCACATACAACACCAGGCTCACCAAACGCACACGCAGGACGTGTGGTGCGGGAGCCTCCTGACAGTACAACATTCTCATAGACAGACCCAGGCCTAGTCATGAGAAGCGACATGTAGGGCCGCTTGCGCTTCACTGGAAGAACGTGGCCCGCAGCCAGAGGGGACACAACAGAGCCCTGAATCCCGTAGTGTAGCGGGGGGGAGTGAACGGAGAGCGTGCTAGACACAGCTAGATGGCAACGTTTTTTTAGGGCGTGCCCATCTAATACAGCCGATCCCTCGGCCGCCGAGGCTGTCGGCACCGTGATAACCTGTTCTCTTTGTTTCCAGGTTATCCCAGGCAGGGGACACATGGCCGCTGGTCGGGGGTCTCACAGCAGCCGCTGGCGGGACCGTGCTCTCATCCCTGGCTGCGCGGTGTGGGGCGGCATGGGGCCCAGGTCAAAAGCTGCCCGCGCTTCTGTTGACAAACCAAAAAGTCCATCCACGGAGAGAGGGGCCCTGAGGAGGAGACTTCTCCTCTCCTCCTCCAGGGGAGACTGCTCCAACCACAGATGTCTGTGAATAAGAGTCGACAGCATCCTAGCCCTCCCTGCGGTTATAGCTTGTGGCTGGGTCAAAAGCTGTATAACCTCAAAACCCTGCACAATGGTTTTGACCCCCTCACCAACACCATTTTCAACAGAAAAGCAGCCAATTGAGCAATGTTATTAGTGGCTGCTAAATTCTGTACTGCGGCGGTATAAGCCTCATCAGCCCACTAAGCCACCTGCCGGGCCGACTCGCCCCTTGGTGTCGGCTTCCGGGCGGAACATTGCTCTACCATGTCAGGGCAAAGGACAGATGCCACCTGCTTCTCTAAGCCTGGCACACCTGTCCTGAGCCCCGTCGTCAGACCGTCCACCCGTGTAAAGGGCAAATAAGCCTCAGCCAAACCCCCAACATTAGACACCGATTGACCTTCAGTAATGTAATGGTTAAGCGGGGGGAAACTGGACACAGTCCCCACGAAACGCATGGGAGCAGAGTCCCGAAAGCATAAGCATTAGCAGTAGCTGCGCGCGCCATGATAATTGGAAAAACATTTAACAACGTGTCATGTTGACCACATTCACCCAAATACACAGCCCCCCGCGCCATCACACCGCCCGGTCGTCTCACGGGACAATGAGCAGTAGTGAAAACGCTAGTACCAAAACCTGCCGGTGTTGGCCCTACCTGTGCGCGGCGTGGCTCGACTGCCAAACGCCGCGCGAAGTCCATCGGTCCACTGCCAAGAATCGAGGACAGACCAGAATAGGGCCGCCATTCCATCTGGACGCGCCGAACCTCCGGCGAAAGTCCAACATTGTTTAATTTCTCCCTTTGCTTCATAATAACGTTCCACTGGTTGAAATTGCATATGAACAGTCTCACGCTTGGAAAAAGACGAAGAAGGGTGTAAACGTGACCACTTCCTGTGTTTTGTAGGAACACACGGGAGTAGGCGTGGTCACGTGCATGTGTAAACTTTTTCACATGCACAATATGTCCATGGAGATAATATCTCAATATGGCAGAGCGAGACGCGATGTCAGATATGAAATATAACCAAAGCTCTACAGACTCGTTGAACAGGTAACCTCTCTCACGCTCTCTCTCTCCCTTATATTCCTGACACACACCCACAAGCAATCTTGGGTCCTTTTGATTAAAGCATGGTCTAGAACTTCACTGGGGGAAATTCACCTTGTTGGATCCAGTGTGAGCATGTGCTTCACCAGGTTACACTGTCCCACGCATCAATCATCTGTGCCTTTTCACCCTTCGGATGTATATTTCTTTTATGATCTCTTTTTCTTAAACAGTACTGTATATTTGTATGTCATAAATGTCTTGATGAATTGAAAATGGAGGACCCTTATGTAAACAAGACGAAAGTATTTTTCTGGTCTGCATCCTCTTAGCAGTTGTTTGTATTGAGCCGTACTGTATTGTACCCATTCTGCAATCTGTTAATAAAGTTTTCAATCAATCAATCAATCACTCCCATTCTGTATTGGGGGGGGGGGGGGTAACATCCAAATGCAGCTCAGATAACTCAGATTCCTAGCATGTGGAACATGGGGTAAAAGGAACTCAGTTGAACAGTTTAAATAAGATCACCTACGTGACCTACCATCTCCAGATCATCCACATCCAGGGAGGTATGGGTTTTCGTCTTAACCACTGTGGGCCTGATCCCCGTCTCCTGCTTATACTTCTTCTGCGTCTATAAAAAATTAAAGAAAACATCCAGAATACAGAGCTTGAATGGGAAGAATGGGCCTTTCCTAGTGTAACATGGTATAGTGTCCTTCCATACACTCAAGATGGCAGCCATGGAACCCTAATGTTTTTCCTGTGCGGACGATGCAACAAGACTCAGAACGTTGAGTATTCCAAATGCCACTGGAATATTCATTCAAATCGTGTTTTTTTTTCAAAATAGCTTTGCCATAAGCTCTCTGAGTCTACACCTACTGGTACCGCAGTAGCCCAGGAATATGCATGATCTATTTATTCATCCCATCCATTGATGTAGAATCAGCATGTTACAAATACATTCAATTGATTTTTTTTTTGATTTTTTTTTTTTTTACCAAAGCAGATCTGTGGTGATGAATCCCTTGAGCTTCCAGACAGTCCCACATGCCTGCATATCTGTCCAGAAGAAGAAGCCTGTGTGTCTAATCCCACTCTAAGCATGTGCTTTGGCAGTTGTAGCGAATCTGGAGACAGAACACACGGCATTGCGTTACGCTAAACCTCGCATCAAGACCCATCCTTTACTTGCCGTCTTCATGTTTTGGAGATTTGTATGTGGTAATAACGAAATGTAGGAGCATGTTATTAGGTTGCAGAGGGTTTAGGTGTAGAGGCTTACTGTGACCACATCGTAAACACGGTGACCCAGAATCAAGCCAGCCATTACACAGCCTAGTGACCACATGTTTTCAGACAACAATATCACTTGTGTTTCCAAACCCCTGACAAATAACATCAGCACTAAGCAAGTATGAAGCCTGAAATATAATATTTGTTCAAGC
Organism: Notolepis coatsorum; assembly: GCF_963971535.1. Classification (NCBI taxonomy): domain Eukaryota; kingdom Metazoa; phylum Chordata; class Actinopteri; order Aulopiformes; family Paralepididae; genus Notolepis; species Notolepis coatsorum. Next base: position 104,530,839 of record NC_140169.1, on the reverse strand, counting down.
AGGTAACATTGGAAATGTAAAGTGCAAAAAAAAACACAGCAGGAGAGCAGCTTTCCAGGTCTCTATAGAACCTATATCCAGCAGAAGGGCTGAGGTTTCTTGCCACGTTCAGCTTTAGAAGCCAGAGTGGCCAGGCCAAAGTCGATTAGTTACACTCGAAAAGGGCTGTTGCACACGGTCAAACAGAATTATATTATCAGGCTTCAAGTCCGTATGGATCAGACCAATGGTTTTCAGTGCCTGAAATGCTGTGGCCAGCTGTAAATGGAAAGTGAGAAATACTAAACATAACAAAACGTTCACACGTTCATATTGGTTTCAATGATTATTGTATATTTGTTTCTATATATGTGTAATATATTAGTGAAAAGCAGACATCTATTGTATCTATCTGTTGTATGATGTCATTCAGAGGCAGGGGCACACGTTGTCTGAGGTTCATGAAGTCATGCAGACTGACATGTCTCGATGTAAACACACAATGTTGTGCTTCTCTGCCTTGAGTCTAGCAGCATGGTCATCTGGAAACATAAACAGAAAGATAATTATATCAATGTGATCAGTCATCTGGAGCGCACATTCTCCCCAATTTACTTTATAAGTCATTGTGTTGCCATATTATCTATGAACTATATATGAACTATATCTGTATAACAGAAGCACCTGGAGGCGAGCCTGCAGGAATCTTATCTCATGGTACGCAGATTGAAGACGTCCCCCTCACTCTCCCTCGTCAGGGAAGGCTGCAAGGCAAAGGGTTTGTTCCCAACCCGTTTTATCCATGCATTTAAAACTTGAAAAAGATCATTGTGGCTGTTTGAGTTCAGTGCTGATGAATGTGCATAGAAATGAGAGGTTCTAGTTCAGTTCATTAACCCTTTCACTACCAAACTACAGAACGTTAACCCCTTCACTGCCACATTACAGACGGTTACCCGTCTGTAGTGAAAGGGTTAACCTTCTTTATTGTCGCAGTGAAAGGGTTAACCCTTTGGTAGTGTGGCAGTGAAAGGGTTAAGGGACTGGCATTATAGTTGGTCCCCAGATGTTGAACTATGGATGCCCACTGCTGGGTTAAATGCAGAGGGGAATATATATATATGCTAAATAGTTAGCATGGGTTAAATGCAGAGGTGAATATATATTATGCTAAATAGGTAGCATGGGTTAAATGCAGAGGGGAATATATATATGCTAAATAGTTAGCATGGGTTAAATGCAGAGGTGAATATATATATGCTAAATAGTTAGCATGGCTTAAATGCAGAGGGGAATATATATGCTAAATAGTTAGCATAGGTTAAATGCAGAGGGGAATATATATATGCTAAATAGTTAGCATGGGTTAAATGCAGAGGGGAATATTTATGCTAAAGGCACTTGTCTAATCTGTTGAGGGAGTATCGATTATTCATTTTCCACACCTAGATTTCCTTGCCGGTCCTGGGATTTGAACCGGTGACCTTCTGGTCTACTGGCTGTTGCCCTGAGGTCATGAGAATTGTGTGTGTTTTTGTGTGTGTGTCTGTGTCTGTGCTATATCGACAGATATTCAATAACTTTATTAAGAGGAAAATACAAATGCAAAATGTTCTACATTTATAGGCACTTTTTAGACTAATCGAACACATTTTAGTTATCCAAGCTAACATCTGACATACACAAAACATAATACAAAGCTTAAAGGTAGAATCCGTAATCCCATCAAACAGCGACCTATAGGCAAAAGAGCCCCATTTGACATAGCACTTAGTTCCCCCATCGGCCCATCCCCACTCAACCCCAACCTACACATCAGACCAAAACCAAAGAATAAAGTGCAATACCAAGCTGGGATCATTTGCCTATAGGTCGCTGTTTGACAGCATTACAGATTATATCTTTGATGTCTAAATAAAGAAAGTCTCAACTAGATGTAATCTTCCTTCTCTGACTCAGGTTGTCCATTCTACTGTACATTTTCTTCCTGGGGTCCACACACAAAAAAACATACAAAAACAATCACTATTGCAAAAACAAAATTATTAAAAGTCAGTACACACAATGCATAATGAACCTACTGTAACAATTAAGATAGCTAAAATTACATTAGTGTAAAACAAAAACAAAAAATTACTTTACAGTGTTAAAAACAATTTAAGATTATTTTTGAAAGTGAATGTAAATGCAGCAGAGGTTCCGAGGCAGGCCATTCCAAAGAGTTAATGCTCTAAAAATAAAATATCTCCTCAAAGCGCTGGTTCTAGAACCTGGCAATTCAAGCTGCCCACTACTGGAACCTCTAGTGTAATGCTTGTGCACAGTATTACTAAAAACAATCTGATTATGTATAAAACAGGAGTTTTACTGCTCATGACCAACTTGAACAGCACAAGTATATTAAAAGACAATCTATTTCCAACGTTAAGCCAAGAGAGGCGGGCATGCATACGGCTCACATTAGACCTTAGTGAGCAGCCCAGTACCAACCGTGCTGCCCTGTTCTGGACCACCTGGAGCTTCCTGAGGTCACCACTGGCAGCAGATGACCACATCGCAGAGCAATAGTCAAGATGACATAAAACTAAACTTTGCACTATCTGACATAAAAGGGGACGGGCAACAAAAGAAGCACATTTCCTGGAAATACCAATTGCTCTTCCCATTTTTAAAACAATATAATTAATATGCTGAGACCAAGACAGAGTGCAATCCAGCATCACTCCAAGGAGTTTAGTACTTTCAACTTGTTGAACTGCTGAATTACACAAGTTTAAATGAAGCTTTGGATTTGTAGATAACCTGTGCCTTGTTCCCAGCACAATACATTTAGTCTTGGAGATATTAAGGACAAGTTTATTACATACTACCCAGTCATGCACAACTTTAAGTTCTCTACTCAAAACTTCATTAAGTACATTGCATGATGGTGCAGCGTAATACAATGTTGAATCATCTGCATAAAGAACTGTTGTAGCACATTTGGTAGCCCAAGATAGGTCATTAGTAAATACAGAGAAGAGCAAAGGTCCTAGGCAACTTCCTTGCGGCACGCCACACTCTAGACCTCTGCTACTGGACAGGCTGCCATTTAGATACACCTTCTGTGATCTAGAGGACAAATAACTTAGTATCCACTTTAAAGCAGAAGAGTTAAAACCATAACATTTAAGTTTATCAACCAGTAGAGAATGGTCCAGCACATCAAATGCAGCACTAAAATCTAACAGCACAGCTCCCACCAACATAGAGTTATCTATAGCTTTAAGCCAGTCATCAGTCATCTGTATCAAGGCAGTAGAAGTAGAGTGACCAGCTCTATAGGCATGTTGAGAATCTGTTGCAAGCTTGTTTGAAACAAAATACGCTTGAATTTGTGAATGCACCAACTTTTCCATGATTTTGCTCAAGACAGGTAAAATACTTATAGGTCTAGAATGTCCCTCATTAAAAGCAGCTTTGGTATCCTTAGGTAAAGGAAAAACCTTAGCCTCCTTCCACATCTTTGGAAATAGACCCACATCCAAACATCTATTCATAATATGACATATAGGAGATGCTATAATACCAGCAGTCATTCTCAGCACTTTACTATCCAGGTTATCTAGGCCTGCTAACTTACTATCAGGAAGAGAGCGGAGTAACCGCTCCACCTCACTGACTTCAGCCTGATGAAATTCAAATTCACACATTTTGTCTTTCATTATAATATACTTAATACAGTCATTTGTTTTAAGGTTGTTTGAAATATTCATAGCATGCCTTAGTTTAGATACTTTACCCACATAATAATCATTAAAATGATTTGCAATCTCACCTGGTTTCGTGAGAACAAATCCATTTGATTCCACTAAGGGTGTGCACACATTTGTCTTTCGACCCATCATTTCATTAAAAACGTTCCATATTTGTTTGCTATCATTTCTCGCATCATATAACCTTTGTTTAAAATAGTCCCTTTTTTTTACCTTGTTTAGTTTTGTTACCTGATTGCGTAAAGCACAGTATTTATGCCTGTCATCAATTGAACCAAAACTAACTGAGGCTTTTTTGGCCATGTCTCTCTCTTTCATTAGGGTCCTGAGACTGCTGTCAAGCCATGGGGCAGATCTATTTTTGACCATGAATTTTTTTAAAGGAGCATACTTGTTTACAACACTCATATATCTTGACATAAATAAATCCAGGGCAGCTTCACGGTCATCCTCACTACACACCATGTTCCAATCTATACTGGATATTTCATCAATAAATGAATCTTCATTAAATCTTTTATAGGACCGTGTTAATATGATTTTAGCTTTATGTTTTGGAACCTTTGTCTTTCTAGTGACAGCTATTATATTGTGGTCACTGAACCCTACAGGGACAGATACAGCCTTAGAGCATTGTTCAGAAACATTTGTATAAATATGGTCAATGCATGTCCCAGAAATAATACCATCACTGCCTAGACTTATTCTTGTTGGAGATGCAACAATTTGAGACAGATTACAAGCATTTAACATAGAGAGCAACTTATTCTTGTTGGGACATGACTTCACCATCCAGTCTACATTCCACCTAACAAGAAGATTTCTCTATTTTCATCTGATATCTTGTCAAACATCTCACACAACCCATTCATATACATAGCATCTCCACTAGGAGGCCTGTAGAAACAACATACTAGAATTGGTTTTAAATAAGGCAAGTGGACTTGCACACAGTTTGCTTCAATGTCTTCCCTCATTAAATCATAACGTATTTTGGCAGGTAAATTATTTTGAACATAAATAGCCACTCCACCTCCAAACTTATTTCTATCTTTTCTAAAAACTGAGAAACCCTCAATAGCTACATTTGAATCAGAGAAAGACTCATCAAGGTGGGTCTCAGAAATAGCAATGATGTTAATACAGTTATCTCTGACAATACACTCTACCTCCTGATGCTTATAACGCAGACTACATACATTCACATGAGCTAAAACCAGGCCCTTGTGAAGGCCTAACTTAATGCAGGGTATATCAGTATTGGATGTAGTCATAGCAATTTATAGAAAACAAAAACAAAAACAAAAATGAAAACACAACATCCTCCATCTAAAAGAGCCAGGGGGTCACCTTTGACTTTGAGTCTCTATACAGTTGTCCATTTATGTACAGTTTATCGACTGACAAAGCCACTCTGTGATTCAGGGCCCTGTTTTCCCTCATGATAGGAAACAGTTGTTTTCTCCTGTCATTGATCTCCACAGGAAAGTGGTCATTTAACCACAGAGAGGACCCCTTCAACTCCTTACCACGGCTCTTCACCAACTCCTTATGCTTGTAGTGCTCAAACCGAGCTATAATTGGTCTGGTCTTTCCATCAACATGTCGGCCCAGTCTGTGAACCCTAGAGAAGGTTATGTACATGTACATGAATGCTGCTCAATCATTAAAATTAACTACATATATACTTTGACATTTCAAACCAACCCAGACAAACACAACTCAAGTAAAAATAGAAATACCCACATAGAATAGTACTCTGCTAAACATTTTATTATGTCACAGTCGCTGCCTGGCTTCTCTCTCTCTCTCTCTCTCTCTCTCTCTCTGTACCACCATGCAGCATACTGTACCTGTCCTCCTCCTGTGTATGTGATGGTCTCTCTCTCTCTCTCTCTCTCTCTCTCTCTCTCTCTCTCTCTCTCTCTCTCTCTCTCTCTCTCTCTCTCTCTCTCTCTCTCTCTCTCTCTCTCTCTCTCTCTCTCTCTCTCGTTAATCAGGTATGGAGTTCAGGTGTGCTGCTGTCAGCGGAGCAGCTGATCGACGTCTGTGGGCCGATTACGTCATCTATATAACCCCGCCTCAGATGTCGTGATGCTGCCAGATCGTATAACTTTGTGTTTTCCCAGTCAGTCGTGTTCATTGTGCTCTCGTGAATTAATCTAGTCCATTGTTCTTTGACCGTGCCTAACCCTTTATTGCCCTCCTTTCCCCGCAGTCCGATACCTGGCTCTTCACCCTGATCTCGTGCTTGGATAATGTGTTCTGCCTGACCATTCTCCTTGCCTTTTCCCGGAACGTATGAGGACCTGAAACCCGTGTATGACCCCTTGCCTGTTGGACTGCCTTGCTCCTGCCTACTCCCTCTTATTACCAGAGTACCCGTTATAGTACCGACCCCTGGCCGTCTGACTACCCTGCCCCACACACGCTCCCTGGACTGTACAAGATTCTCCCCGTGTCACTCGATTCCTGCCCAGATACAACGTGACCACTAATTTTCTTATTAAATATACCTGTGCTGGGTTTTAACGAGACCTGTCTGCCTTTCTCTTTGTCTGCATATTGGGTTCAATGCGCCTAGCCCTGACAAATTAAGTAAAAGTATAAAAGTAACTGTTAGTCCACATTCAATGTACTTAAGTATCAAAGGTAAAATTACACATTCTATATGATGTTCCTGTATTTCAGTATTTGTAAGCATTGACCTCTAAAGGTTGAGTTATGCTGGGTCAGATGAGCTATCATCAGATTACCCTTCATCCATGACTGGTGTGAGTGTGTTTGCGGTTAGCATGAGTGATGTGTGGGCTTGTTGTGTGTTGGTTTTGTCTATTACTTGTGATGTGTTGTGGGGGGGCTTGCCTCCAGCTCCATCTCCCCTCCACCTGGCCGTCATTGGGAATCTGCACATCTGCCTGTTATCAAGTCATCACCACTCGCTGGCCCCTACATGGACTCCACTGTAGGGATGGGCAAAACTCACACACAAAATTACTGTCTGTCTGTCTGTCTGTCTGTCTGTCTGTCTGTCTGTCTGTCTGTCTGTCTGTCTGTCTGTCTGTCTGTCTGTCTGTCTGTCTGTCTGTCTGTCTGTCTGTCTGTCTGTCTGTCTGTCTGTCTGTGGCGTGTAGCTGCGGCTCGTGGCTGAGTCGTGGAGAGAGGGAGTTGTCTGCGCTGGCTCCTCTGTGTATCATCCATTATAAGGAGAAGGTTTAGACAGGCATGGAAATCTCTAATGGTCGTGTCAGTCAGAGAGAGGCCCACCTGCCACCCACCAGTGGCTGAACCTGAACTTGGCTGGAGTGCAATTTTTTCCAGATTGACAGCTCAGCTCTGGGATTTGTCGTGATGGTTGGTTGATTGATTGATGCCTCGGCCAATGTCTTCATCCGGTGGAAGGCCAGCTGGGAAATGGCCTAGGCTGGTAAAGCTATGCCTCCTAAAATGTGAATCGGAAATACAGAAATACCGGCTACAGGCTTTCCTGTTTCCGGGCACCCCCTGATCTGTTTATAGTCCCCAGCGAAACAAACAACAAGCAGGTCTGTCAGCCTGTCGAGGGAGGCGATAACGAGGTTGTTTCTGGGGGGAATACATTTTCATGAGCACCGTGTCGTGATTTCAGGGGCGGGACTTCCTACCTGATTCCCACTTTCGGCCGTAGTGCTTTACCAGGCTTTATCTCTCGAGATAAAGCTGGGAACGAGGTTAGAAATGGCCTGTAGTTTGAACGATAGGGTCTGCATCTACTGTTGTTTCACGTTTGTTGTTATTGGTGGTGCTATGCTAGTGCTGACGATGATGACGACGATGATGATGATGATGACAATGATGATGACGATGATGATAATGTTGGTGGTGGTGGTGAGGATGATGATGATGATGATGTTGGTGGTGGTGGTGAGGATGATGATGATGATGATGATGATGTTGGTGGTGGTGGGGAGGATGATGATGATGGTGGGGAGGATGATGATGATGATGATGATGATGATGATGATGATGATGATGATGATGATGATGATGATGACAATCCCAATTGAGATCTCTGCTGATTCAGGATCATCTGAATCGCTACAGGGTGTCCGATCAGAGTAGTAGTAGCTATCTACTAGCAAGGACAGAGCTATATCTTTGCTCTTCAGTTCACCATGTGCTGCTGAACAAAGACTCTAGAGGGAGTCCTCTGATTGGCCAAATATGTCACATGAAAAATTAAGCCGTCCAAATGAGAAGGAAAGGCAGGGTGCGAACCATGGGGGAGCTAGGGGAGCCATGGCTTCCCTAGATGAGACATCAGCTCCCCTGAAAACATGATTTGTGAATTTTTGGGGGGTCTCTAAAATACTGACAATAAATGTTATTTTTGCCATGCATTTCTCATTTTTCTGTAATTTTCTGTATCGTCATCATCGTGTATAATGCGTAAAATTAGGCTATTTTGATGTATGATTCATGATTTGCGCACTAATTCACTGTTGGTTCAATAGATGGTGACATGCATGCTATTCTTGCAATTACCATTCGGAGCGTGGCGGCGCTGTAGCCTGCAGGCACAAATCAAACTTCACCCGCCGTTTTTAAAAGAAAGAAAATACAGGTATTCAGGATAATGTCGAAAGTTAAACGAAAAATCAAAGAAGTAAGCCTTCTAACCAATTTTGGTTTTACAAAGAAGGCGAAGCAGCCAATCGACTCGACTGAGCAGGAGCCGGTAGGAGCATACTTTAAATACCATTTAAAATGGATACCATTTTAAATTGACTGCTGGCGACGCTAACAACCTGCTGCGGGGACTACTTCTGTGACATGCAGATTTTGAGAATTGGGCAGATCTTCACCATCAGGTGGGTGGCGAGTAATTTTAATACTGTAAAATCAGTCTGGAATAACTACCCTGCTTTAGCGCGCCACTTTAAAACAGCAAGTGAGGACGCATCTCGCAGGCAGCTAATCCCAGGCCTTTGTGGTCGCTTCTGTGTTAAGGTAAGACCTTCTTTTCCTAATTACAGTAACTGTATTATCATTATTGCTCAATTATAAAATGTCTGTGGTATGATTATTGTGCGTTGGTGGTTACATGCGCAGCTGCGCTTGTCTCGTGTGTGGGTGCGTGCGGCTCTCACCCTGTCTTTTAGTACTGACCAGGGTGCTGACTGGTGTGATAATGTTGCATTTGCCTATAATAATGTTAGACTCGATGTGTTTGGTCGTTGACTTGTTGTTCGGTATGGGTTCATCCCCGCCCCCCTCCCCGCCCCCTCCCAATGTAGTCTCCTCCCCCTCGTATGTATATATTTTCTGTTAGGATGTTTGTTGACAGCTGCTCTCTGCTGAGCTGCCTCGTCGCTGCCATCTGCTGGTCAAAACCTGTATGTACCCAAGGACTGGATGAACTACTAATTGCTACATTAAATTAATCAGATACCTGGTTGAAAGTGAAATGCTGTGTACATCCCTGCATTAAATGAATGGAAGTGTCAGTGTTTCTGTAGAGGAGATGTAAAGGCCATATGAGTGTTTTGGTTATTAATATTATTATTATAGTGTCTTATTTATGTTTGAACACTAGAGGGCTCACCGCCTCCATTATAGCCCCTCTTCTATAAATAGCCTAGCTAATTACTGTAATCCCATGCACCTGTGATGAGGATACATTTTTCATACCTGTCTCACCGTTTGGAACTGACAATGGAGCAATTGACAACTGTTCTGATTTAACCCTTCATTCACCATCATTCACCTTTGGACAACAATAAACCCTGTAAACAGCAGCAACTTGGGACATTCCATATTTACATCACAAATTTTGGGACTGAGTAGATAATTAATTGCGGGTGCATCGTGGACGCTTGTCACGCAAGGCCATAGATTTAGAATAGATATAGAAAGGGCACATTGTGGTGTATCATAATTAATTTGTTGAATACAATAGGATTTTTATAACGTTGACACAACTTAAGGAATATTTACACTAAGTTCTCTTTTACCTCTTATTTAATTCATTCATTAATTTAATTGTAGGTACTGTTTATATTGTACATAGTCCTGTGTGTTGTATATTGTGTCCTATGTTATTTTTGTGTTTATTGTCTCTTTCTATATACACCGTGGGAAGGGGGGCACGTAAGTGAATTTTTCTGTATGTCTTGCAGAAATTGGAAAATGACAAAGTTGACTTTGACTTTTAACATGTGTCTATAGTGTCAGACACTAATTGTAATGTTAAAAACGGATACTGCTGTAATATAAAGTGAAATTGTACCATGCCTCAATGTATCAACTTTAAACATACACTAAATGTTAATGTTAGAAATGTTCATTTCCATTATTTCCACCATGTGCAACATTTCCTAAGAACAGCAATGTCCATTCTATCAACTCCAAATCTGTGCTATGAGCTCAATTCTCCCGGTGCATGCAGAAGTAGAATTGCTGTCTTGTTTTGGATGAATGAGTAGAAATGGAAAACAGAAATCTTGTTTTATTAAAGTAGTTTTGACATGTGATATTTTATTTTATTTGATTTTATTAAACATTTAAAAAAAAATACAAGATTCCAGAAAAACGTCAAGGATGCTACACAAAAAAGTCAAGACTTATTTCCATTGTGGTCCTTGATATAGATAAAGATATAGATAAAGATATTATTTCATTGTGTATTGATTAACTTTACATTTGCGCTTTATTACTTTACAAAAGTTATACTGGCACATGGGTCTAATACAACAATGGATTATGGGTAAATGCAACGTTAAAGCAGTGCCAATGTAAATGCAGCTGTCGCCTCTAGAGGGTGCATGTTTATTTTTATATTTAATTGTATCTCATGTGACGTATCACGTCCTGTCTCACGCTCTGACTTGCCGTAGTTTGAGCAGATCTGGCAGAACGTGTCCAGACTTGTAGGAGAAGATAGCGCAGCAGATTTGTGCACTTTATTTGTCAAAGCTAAAAGACCTAAAGTACTAAAGTTTTGAAGATAACCCCCTCCCATTGAGCTGCAAGCAGGCCAAAGTGGTTAGTAAAGCTTATTCACACTTTTCGTTTTGTTTTTGTAATTCTATTGACTGAATTGTATGAATATTGACTGTTATTATTTCCTGCAATTGTAGTTCTACGGTGGTGATGAACGTGATTTGCATCAATAAACAGCCATCTGTAATTAAAGAACTCGGAGTCCTCGTCGTGCATCAATGGGCGGCACAGTAGAACACTGGACTGTGGAGTTGAAGACTCCATATGAGAACGTCGGGTAGAGGATTGTCTGCAGTCGAAGATGTATCGTCATGTCTGGGGAACCTTTGTGCTGGGAAGGAGCTGCAGCAGTGTGCACACGGCCAAACAAGCGAGCTCGTGGAAGAAGACGGCTCGAGGTTGGCGCGGGTACAGGACTCTGCCACTGAACTTTTCCACGTATCAGTAAGATTTCGCAGCATCCATCTTAAAGAAGCAGCAGACTTTCCCCTACATTGAAGTTGAACTGCATAGGCAAACAAGCGAGCTCGTGGAAGAAGACGGCTCGAGGTTGGCGCGGGTACAGGACTCTGCCGCTGAACTTTTCCACGTATCAGTAAGATTTCACAGCATCCATCTTAAAGAAGCAGCAGACGTTTCCCTACGTTGAAATTGAACTGCATAGGCAATGCCATTCACCAAGTTGACTGACTACACGTCTCAGGTATTGACTTTTCAGAGAGAAGTATTGTTGTAGGCTACAATTGCATTGCAAGTGCGCACATTCTTGAGACTGTATATAAGGTTGTTTACAGTTTAATATTTTTGGCCATTTAAGAATAGGTTGATATTCATTAATGAAGTCTAGCTTTATAACAGAGCATGAGGTGAGGCGGACCTTTAAAAAAGTGAATATCAGGAAGGCAGCAGGTCCGGACGGCATCCCCGGCCGCGTCCTAAAAGTCTGTGCCGACCAACTAGCCCCGGTATTCACTGACATATTTAACCTGTCCTTAGAACAGGCTGTCATCCCCACCTGCCTGAAGAAGTCCACTATTATCCCTGTACCCAAAAAATCCAAGCCTGCTTGCCTCAACGACTACCGCCCTGTAGCTCTCACCTCCATAGCCATGAAGTGCTTTGAGAAGCTAGTAAAGGGCTACATCTGCTCCTCCCTCCCCATCAACATGGACCCCCTGCAATTTGCATACCTCCCCAACAGGTCCACGGAGGACGCCATAGCCCATGTGCTGCACACAGCAGCATCACACCTGGACAAGAGGCAGGGGAACTATGTGAGAATGCTATTCATCGACTACAGCTCGGCATTCAATACCATAGTCCCCTCCATACTCATAGCCAAGCTCAGGGACCTGGGCTTGAACTATGACCTCTGCCAGTGGGTCCTGGACTTCCTGACGGGCAGACCCCAGGTGGTGAGAGCAGGCAACTGCACCTCCTCATCCATCACCCTCAACATAGGGGCCCCCCAGGGCTGTGTTCTGAGTCCCCTCCTCTACTCCCTGTACACACACGACTGTGTGGCTCAGCGGAGTAGCAATACAATCATCAAATTTGCTGACGACACAGTGGTGGTGGGCCTGATCTCTGCCAACGACGAGAGGGCCTACCTGGAAGAGGTCAAGGTCCTGGCGGGATGGTGCCAGGAAAACAGCCTCTCCCTGAACGTCAGCAAAACAAAGGAGATGATTGTGGACTTCAGGAGGTCGGGGGTCAAGGACTACAGCCCCCTCAGCATCGACGGGGCACCGGTTGAGAGAGTCAACAGCTTTAAGTACCTCGGAGCCTACATATCCGAGGACCTGACATGGACCACACACATTGACAGTGTTGTGAAGAAGGCACGACAACGCCTCTACTTCCTCAGGCGCCTAAGGAAGTTCCAAGTCAGTCAGAAGATCCTTAAGAACTTCTATTCATGTACAATAGAGAGCATCCTGACTGGCAACATCACCTCCTGGTTTGGGAATAGCACTGCACAAGACCGAAGCAGACTACAAAGCCTCACACACAATTGGAGGGGGGCTCCCCACCCTCCAGAACATTTACAACAAGCGTTGCAGGGGCAAGGCTAAGAGAATCATTAAAGACTCCAGTCACCCGAACAACTGCCTCTTTGAACTGCTGCGGTCAGGCAAGCGATACCGGAGTCTCAAGGCGAGCACAGAAAGACTCAGAAGAAGCTTCTATCCCCAGGCCATCAGGCTGCTAAACGAACAATGAACACTACACAACAACAACCATCAAACGCACATAGCACACACATCCACACGCACACACTCACTTTAAACAAACACACTGTAGCACCCACCCCACACACTTTATAGCACACACTCACTTTAAACAAACACACTGTAGCACCCACTCCCCACACTTTATATTTATTGATGAAGGATTGCACTACAACTCGTACACCTTACTGTAAATTGTACCCAAATTGTACCTCATCCCATTTCTGCTTTGCACTATATAGTACTGTACATTAGTACACTGCATAGTATTGTATATTATATGGTAACTCAGTTACGTCTATCCTGCATTGAACATTGTACATATGTCCATACTGAACACTGTGACCTCATTTTCTACTTTTCTACTTCTAAATTACATGCTATACTATGTTATTTGATACTATCTTGTCTAGCACAGTCTCTGGAGCGTAACAGTAAGAAGCATTTTGTATGAAAGTATTCTGTACTTCTGTATGACAACTATTAAAGAAACTTGAAACTTGAACTTGAAACTATAAGGAATTTAGAAAAGGCCAATCATAAAGGGTATATTCGAACTTAATACTTGCATTTTCATAATAGCCTACTAGGCTTACATTTTCATTTCGTTTTTTGAATTTCATATTAGCCTACACATTTTACCAGTTATATCCCAGTATAGTAAGCTACTATAATATAAACCTAGGCCTATGGTTTATTTGTTATTTTTCGTGATTTGTATTTCACATTGAAGAAAGGTGTAGATTTGAATTAGCCTACAATGTTCAACTAAATTAAGCATTTTATTTTTGAATACTTAAGACATTTGTTGACACTTTTCATTATTAGGCTTACACATTTCTTAGACTGAATTCATATTAGCCTACCCCTCTATTTACAGATCATAGTTCTTATTCCATAGATATGGTTCATAAATATTTAATGAATACATAATTGATTTATTTACTACACAGTAAACATGTCACAAAGGGGTGAAATAGAGCAGACTGAATCTCAGATTGAGACAGACAAGCTAGACGATAGTGAGCCAGTGATGGATCTAAAGGTGAACTTCAAAATGGCATATGAGAGGTGGAAGCACTACATAAATAGACTGAAAAAATCCATCAAGTATAAGGACGACTCTGACCTAATTGAGACCATGGCCAAAATAAATTCAGCCCAAAGTGAGATTGATGGTATTTATCTAGAAATGAGAGACACTTTACATCCCGATCATCCAGACTCAGAAACCTGTAGAAGGAATGATACATGTCAATCGCTCACCAGGACTGCTAATACAAAGGCTCAGCAGTTCATCAACAACAAGAGGAGAACCAGGACTGCTAATAAAAGGTCTCAGCAGTTCCTCAACAACGGTGGTTCTGATATCTCAGTGTCACACAACGCAAGAAAAGCTGCAGCGGAAGTAGCCGCAGCTACAGAGGTACTAAAAATAATGAGAGACCGCCATGAGCAAGAAGAAGAAATCCAAAGACTGGAGCAGGAAGATGAAAGGCGGTCAGCTGAAAACGATGCAGAGAACGCCAAGATCCACGCAGAGAACGCCAAGATCCAGGCAGAGAAAAGAGTTCTATTCATCACGGAAAGTGCTGATAGAAGAACAAAGCTGAATGAGAAAAAGAGAGAAGTGGAACGGTTAGAGGAACTCAAGAAACTCAAGGAGAGAGTCAACGCAGCTAAGGCAAGGCTAAAGGTTTACACTGAAAGCGTTCATAATGATGATGAAGAAGATCATCTGTGGTTACCTCTTCTACACTATCCTTCAGCACATTCGCTAGCTCTCACCCCACAAGAAGAACTGCGTCCTCTTGCGCCTCCAGTGTTCCAACAAGGAGAGAGCCCATCTCAACAAGGAGAGAGCCCTTCTCAACAAGGAGAGAGCCCGTCTCAACAAGGAGAGAGCCCGTCTCAACAAGGAGAGAGCCCGTCTCAACAAGGAGAGAGCCCTTCTCAACAAGGAGAGAGCCCTTCTCAACAAGGAGAGAGCCCGTCTCAACAAGGAGAGAGCCCTTCTCAACAAGGAGAGAGCCCGTCTCAACAAGGAGAGAGCCCGTCTCAACAAGGAGAGAGCCCGTCTCAACAAGGAGAGAGCCCATCTCAACAAGGAGAGAGCCCTTCTCAACAAAGAGAGACCCCGTCTCAACAAGGAGAGAGCCCTTCTCAACAAGGAGAGAGCCCGTCTCAACAAGGAGAGAGCCCGTCTCAACAAGGAGAGAGCCCTTCTCAACAAGGAGAGAGCCCTTCTCAACAAGGAGAGAGCCCTTCTCAACAAGGAGAGAGCCCGTCTCAACAAGGAGAGAGACCTTCTCAACAAGGAGAGAGACCTCAACAAGGAGAGAGACCTCATCAACAAGGAGAGAGCCCTCATCAACAAGGAGAGAGCCCTTCTCAACAAGGAGAGAGCCCTTCTCAACAAGGAGAGAGCCCGTCTCAACAAGGAGAGAGCCCTTCTCAACAAGGAGAGAGCCCTTCTCAACAAGGAGAGAGCCCGTCTCAACAAGGAGAGAGCCCGTCTCAACAAGGAGAGAGCCCGTCTCAACAAGGAGAGAGCCCGTCTCAACAAGGAGAGAGCCCTTCTCAACAAGGAGAGAGACCTCAACAAGGAGAGAGACCTCATCAACAAGGAGAGAGCCCTTCTCAACAAGGAGAGAGCCCTTCTCAACAAGGAGAGAGCCCGTCTCAACAAGGAGAGAGCCCGTCTCAACAAGGAGAGAGACCTTCTCAACAAAGAGAGAGACCTCAACAAGGAGAGAGACCTCAACAAGGAGAGAGACCTCATCAACAAGGAGAGAGCCCTTCTCAACAAGGAGAGAGCCCTTCTCAACAAGGAGAGAGACCTCATCAACAAGGAGAGAGACATTCTCATCAACAAGGAGAGAAAACAAAACCAGGAGAGTTTGTGAAAGAAGACTTTTATCTTCAGAAAAGATGGAAGAGAGTTCAGTTCCTGTCAAATGAGCTATGGACTAGGCGGAGAAAGGAGTACCTGCTTAATCTGCAACACAGAAGAAAATGGACCAAGGACAGGAGAAATACCAGCAAGATGAGAACTTGCCAAGAAATCAGTGGAAGTTAGCTGCTGACAATAGGGTCAGAAGTGTTAAGCTGTTAGTCAGTGACACAACACTAGACAACAAAGGCGCACGCATATCTCAGCCACATTATTTAGAGAGAGCCATACACAAAACGGTACTATTACTGGAAGCAGAGTAAAGGCTCATTGTAACCTTTTTTTTGTTTTTGTGTATTTGGTTTGTTTAAAGGGTTCCCAATGTTTAAAGGGTTCCTGATGTTTTAAATTGTTATGTTGAAAATCACATGTTATGTGATTGGTGGGAGTGTAAATGCAGCTGTCGCCTCTAGAGGGCGCATGATTATTTTGATATTTCATTTTATCTCATGTGACGTATCACGTCCTGTCTCACGCTCTGACTTGCCGTAGTTTGAGCAGATCTGGCAGAACGTGTCCAGACTTGTAGGAGAAGATAGCGCAGCAGATTTGTGCACTTTATTTGTCAAAGCTAAAAGACCTAAAGTACTAGAGTTTTGAAGATAACCCCCTCCCATTGAGCTGCAAGCAGGCCAAAGTGGTTAGTAAAGTTTATTCACACTTTTCGTTTTGTTTTTGTAATTCTATTGACTGAATTGTATGAATATTGACTGTTATTATTTCCTGCAATTGTAGTTCTACGGTGGTGATGAACATGATTTGCATCAATAAACAGCCATCTGTAATTAAAGAACTCGGAGTCCTCGTCGTGCATCAATGGGCGGCACAGCCAATGTAAGACTGACTTTACATTAAACTAATGACAATAATATAGTATAAAGTAGGGTATTATTTGGACTAAAGAATGGTGTTGTCTCACCCTACTCGCATGTTGAGGGAGAGCACCATACATTATACACTGAGAAACCACGGCTGAGAGTGAGCTCTCCGGGAACAACCCCACTTTGCCCGACAGCTTTCTTTGCAACCGTCTTCTGGTCTTACTTCTTGTGCTAACGTTCTAATCTAACCTGCTGCCACCTGTTGTCACAGAGGGGAATTGCAGCCATTTTGTATCAATTAAAAAAAACTGAAAAATACAGCCTGCTGCGGGGACTACTTCTGTGACATGCAGATTTTGAGAATTGGGCAGATCTTCACCATCAGGTGGGTGGCGAGTAATTTTAATACTGTAAAAGCAATCTGGAATAACTACCCTGCTTTAGCGCGCCACTTTAAAACAGCAAGTGAGGACGCATCTCGCAAGCAGCTGATCCCAGACCTTTGTGGTCGCTTCTGTGTTAAGGTAAGACCTTCTTTTCCTAATTACAGTAACTGTATTATCATTATTGCTCAATTATAAAATGTCTGTGGTATGATTATTGTGCGTTGGTGGTTACATGCGCAGCTGCGCTTGTCTCGTGTGTGGGTGCGTGCGGCTCTCACCCTGTCTTTTAGTACTGACCAGGGTGCTGACTGGTGTGATAATGTTGCATTTGCCTATAATAATGTTAGACTCTATGTGTTTGGTCGTTGACTTGTTGTTCGGTATTGGTTCATCCCCGCCCCCCTCCCCGCCCCCTCCCAATGTAGTCTCCTCCCCCTCGTATGTATATATTTTCTGTTAGGATGTTTGTTGACAGCTGCTCTCTGCTGAGCTGCCTCGTCGCTGCCATCTGCTGGTCAAAACCTGTATGTACCCAAGGACTGGATGAACTACTAATTGCTACATTAAATTAATCAGATACCTGGTTGAAAGTGAAATGCTGTGTACATCCCTGCATTAAATGAATGGAAGTGTCAGTGTTTCTGTAGAGGAGATGTAAAGGCCATATGAGTGTTTTGGTTATTAATATTATTATTATAGTGTCTTATTTATGTTTGAACACTAGAGGGCTCACCGCCTCCATTATAGCCCCTCTTCTATAAATAGCCTAGCTAATTACTGTAATCCCATGCACCTGTGATGAGGATACATTTTTCATACCTGTCTCACCGTTTGGAACTGACAATGGAGACTGAATCTCAGATTGAGACAGACAAGCTAGACGATAGTGAGCCAGTGATGGATCTAAAGGTGAACTTCAAAATGGCATATGAGAGGTGGAAGCACTACATAAATAGACTGAAAAAATCCATCAAGTATAAGGACGACTCTGACCTAATTGAGACCATGGCCAAAATAAATTCAGCCCAAAGTGAGATTGATGGTATTTATCTAGAAATGAGAGACACTTTACATCCCGATCATCCAGACTCAGAAACCTGTAGAAGGAATGATACATGTCAATCGCTCACCAGGACTGCTAATACAAAGGCTCAGCAGTTCATCAACAACAAGAGGAGAACCAGGACTGCTAATAAAAGGTCTCAGCAGTTCCTCAACAACGGTGGTTCTGAAATCTCAGTGTCACACAACGCAAGACAAGCTGCAGCGGAAGTAGCCGCAGCTACAGAGGTACTAAAAATAATGAGAGACCGCCATGAGCAAGAAGAAGAAATCCAAAGACTGGAGCAGGAAGATGAAAGGCGGTCGGCTGAAAACGATGCAGAGAACGCCAAGATCCACGCAGAGAACGCCAAGATCCAGGCAGAGAAAAGAGTTCTATTCATCACGGAAAGTGCTGATAGAAGAACAAAGCTGAATGAGAAAAAGAGAGAAGTGGAACGGTTAGAGGAACTCAAGAAACGCAAGGAGAGAGTCAACGCAGCTAAGGCAAGGCTAAAGGTTTACACTGAAAGCGTTCATAATGATGATGAAGAAGATCATCTGTGGTTACCTCTTCTACACTATCCTTCAGCACATTCGCTAGCTCTCACCCCACAAGAAGAACTGCGTCCTCTTGCGCCTCCAGTGTTCCAACAAGGAGAGAGCCCGTCTCAACAAGGAGAGAGCCCTTGAGCCCGTCTCAACAAGGAGAGAGCCCGTCTCAACAAGGAGAGAGCCCTTCTCAACAAGGAGAGAGCCCTTCTCAACAAGGAGAGAGCCTGTCTCAACAAGGAGAGAGCCCTTCTCAACAAGGAGAGAGCCCATCTCAACAAGGAGAGAGCCCTTCTCAACAAGGAGAGAGCCCGTCTCAACAAGGAGAGAGCCCTTCTCAACAAGGAGAGAGCCCGTCTCAACAAGGAGAGAGCCCATCTCAACAAGGAGAGAGCCCTTCTCAACAAGGAGAGAGCCCTTCTCAACAAGGAGAGAGCCCTTCTCAACAAGGAGAGAGCCCGTCTCAACAAGGAGAGAGACCTTCTCAACAAGGAGAGAGACCTCAACAAGGAGAGAGACCTCATCAACAAGGAGAGAGCCCTCATCAACAAGGAGAGAGCCCTTCTCAACAAGGAGAGAGCCCTTCTCAACAAGGAGAGACCCCGTCTCAACAAGGAGAGAGCCCGTCTCAACAAGGAGAGAGCCCGTCTCAACAAGGAGAGAGCCCTTCTCAACAAGGAGAGAGCCCGTCTCAACAAGGAGAGAGCCCTTCTCAACAAGGAGAGAGCCCGTCTCAACAAGGAGAGAGACCTTCTCAACAAGGAGAGAGACCTCATCAACAAGGAGAGAGCCCTCATCAACAAGGAGAGAGCCCTTCTCAACAAGGAGAGAGCCCTTCTCAACAAGGAGAGAGCCCGTCTCAACAAGGAGAGAGCCCTTCTCAACAAGGAGAGAGCCCTTCTCAACAAGGAGAGAGCCCGTCTCAACAAGGAGAGAGCCCGTCTCAACAAGGAGAGAGCCCGTCTCAACAAGGAGAGAGCCCGTCTCAACAAGGAGAGAGCCCTTCTCAACAAGGAGAGAGACCTCAACAAGGAGAGAGACCTCATCAACAAGGAGAGAGCCCTTCTCAACAAGGAGAGAGCCCTTCTCAACAAGGAGAGAGCCCTTCTCAACAAGGAGAGAGCCCGTCTCAACAAGGAGAGAGACCTTCTCAACAAAGATAGAGACCTCAACAAGGAGAGAGACCTCAACAAGGAGAGAGACCTCATCAACAAGGAGAGAGCCCTTCTCAACAAGGAGAGAGCCCTTCTCAACAAGGAGAGTTCAAGTTCTTCAAGTTCTTTAATAGTTGTCATACAGAAGTACAGAATACTTTCATACAAAATGCTTCTTACTGTTACGCTCCAGAGACTGTGCTAGACAAGATAGTATCAAATAACATAATAACATAATATAGCATGAATTTAGAAGAAGAAAATGAGGTCACAGTGTTCGGTATAGACATATGTACAATGTTCTGAGTTACCATATAATATACAATACACAATACTATGCAGTGTACTAATGTACAGTACTATCTAGTGCAAAGCAGAAATGGGATGAGGTACAATTTTAGGTACAATTTACAGTAAGGTGTACGAGTTGTAGTGCAATCCTTCATCCATAAATATAAAGTGTGGGGAGTGGGTGCTACAGTGTGTTTGTTTAAAGTGGGTGTGTGCTATAAGTGTGTGGAGTGGGTGCTACAGTGTGTTTGTTTAAAGTGAGTGTGTGCGTGTGGATGTGTGTGCTATGTGCGTTTGGTGGTTGTTGTTGTGTAGTGTTCATTCATTGTTCGTTTAGCAGCCTGATGGCCTGGGGATAGAAGCTTCTTCTGAGTCTTTCTGTGCTCGCCTTGAGACTCCTGTATCGCTTGCCTGACCGCAGCAGTTCAAAGAGGCAGTTGTTCGGGTGACTGGAGTCTTTAATGATTCTCTTAGCCTTGCCCTTGCAACGCTTGTAGTAAATGTTCTGGAGGGTGGGGAGCCCCCCTCCAATTGTGCGTTCGGCTGAACGTGTCACTCTTTGTAGTCTGCTTTGGTCTTGTGCAGTGCTATTCCCAAACCAGGAGGTGATGTTGCCGGTCAAGATGCTCTCTATTGTACATGAGTAGAAGTTCTTAAGGATCTTCTGGCTGACTTGGAACTTCCTTAGGCGCCTGAGGAAGTAGAGGCGTTGTCGTGCCTTCTTCACAACACTGTTAATGTGTGTGGTCCATGTCAAGTCCTCGGATATGTAGGCTCCGAGGTACTTAAAGCTGTTGACTCTCTCAACCGGTGCCCCGTCGATGCTGAGGGGGCTGTAGTCCTTGACCCCCGACCTCCTGAAGTCCACAATCATCTCCTTTGTTTTGCTGACGTTCAGGGAGAGGCTGTTTTCCTGGCACCATCCCGCCAGGACCTTGACCTCTTCCAGGTAGGCCCTCTCGTCGTTGGCAGAGATCAGGCCCACCACCACTGTGTCGTCAGCAAATTTGACGATTGTATTGCTACTCCGCTGAGCCACACAGTCGTGTGTGTACAGGGAGTAGAGGAGGGGACTCAGAACACAGCCCTGGGGGGCCCCTATGTTGAGGGTGATGGATGAGGAGGTGCAGTTGCCTCAGAGACCTCATCAACAAGGAGAGAGACATTCTCATCAACAAGGAGAGAAAACAAAACCAGGAGAGTTTGTGAAAGAAGACTTTTATCTTCAGAAAAGATGGAAGAGAGTTCAGTTCCTGTCAAATGAGCTCTGGACTAGGTGGAGAAAGGAGTACCTGCTTAATCTGCAACACAGAAGAAAATGGACCAAGGACAGGAGAAATACCAGCAAGATGAGAACTTGCCAAGAAATCAGTGGAAGTTAGCTGCTGACAATAGGGTCAGAAGAGTTAAGCTGTTAGTCAGTGACACAACACTAGACAACAAAGGCGCACGCATATCTCAGCCACATTATTTAGAGAGAGCCATACACAAAACGGTACTATTACTGGAAGCAGAGTAAAGGCTCATTGTAACCTTTTTTTTGTTTTTGTGTATTTGGTTTGTTTAAAGGGTTCCCAATGTTTAAAGGGTTCCTGATGTTTTAAATTGTTATGTTGAAAATCACATGTTATGTGATTGGTGGGAGTGTAAATGCAGCTGTCGCCTCTAGAGGGCGCATGATTATTTTGATATTTCATTTTATCTCATGTGACGTATCACGTCCTGTCTCACGCTCTGACTTGCCGTAGTTTGAGCAGATCTGGCAGAACGTGTCCAGACTTGTAGGAGAAGATAGCGCAGCAGATTTGTGCACTTTATTTGTCAAAGCTAAAAGACCTAAAGTACTAGAGTTTTGAAGATAACCCCCTCCCATTGAGCTGCAAGCAGGCCAAAGTGGTTAGTAAAGTTTATTCACACTTTTCGTTTTGTTTTTGTAATTCTATTGACTGAATTGTATGAATATTGACTGTTATTATTTCCTGCAATTGTAGTTCTACGGTGGTGATGAACGTGATTTGCATCAATAAACAGCCACCTGTAATTAAAGAACTCGGAGTCCTCGTCGTGCATCAATGGGCGGCACAGCCAATGTAAGACTGACTTTACATTAAACGAATGACAATAATATAGTATAAAGTAGGGTAT
The DNA here is from genome assembly GCF_963971535.1 of Notolepis coatsorum. Taxonomy (NCBI): domain Eukaryota; kingdom Metazoa; phylum Chordata; class Actinopteri; order Aulopiformes; family Paralepididae; genus Notolepis; species Notolepis coatsorum. The sequence goes on along the minus strand of NC_140169.1, from coordinate 104,508,550 downwards.
TATTTGGACTAAAGAATGGTGTTGTCTCACCCTACTCGCATGTTGAGGGAGACCACCATACATTATACACTGAGAAACCACGGCTGAGAGTGAGCTCTCCGGGAACAACCCCACTTTGCCCGACAGCTTTCTCTGCAACTGTCTTCTGGTCTTACTTCCTGTGCTAACGTTCTAATCTAACCTGCTGCCACCTGTTGTCACAGAGGGGAATTGCAGCCATTTTGTATCAATTAAAAAAAACTGAAAAATACAGGAAAATATTTTAACGGGAGGACAGCGGGAGAGAAGGTTGAAATACGGGAGAATCCCTGGAAAAACGGGAGGGTTGACAGGTATGATTTCAATATGTGCGTCTTCATCATGCATGCATGCAGACCTGTGTGTTGTGGACTATGTGTGGTTCTGTAACGTTACTCATACCTATAGCTATAGCCTATCGTCAGCATTGCAAGTGTCACAGTAAAGTCCTCCCTGTGAGGCACGCACAGCGCTGCTGACCCCCCCCCCCCCAAAATATAATGAGCTCCCCCGAAGACCTAGCCCCTTACGTGACTGCGGTTTGCAAGCCTGGGGCTTTTGTGACCACAGTTACTTGCTGGTGGGACGCGACCAGTTTAAAAAATAACAACCAAGCGTGATAGCGGGGCTGGGGGTGTGTCAAAAATATATCAGATATGAATTTCAAAGATACCCAGCGTACAATATGGGTTTAACACAGCTTTACAGTGGGGTCTGGAAGCTCGGAGTTGCTAATAAACAGTTTAAATCATTGTTACTCCACAAGTGGTACTCACAGAGCGAGCCGTGTATTTCCGCCTGTAATGCCTGGACCAGGCAGCCAAATGCTGGTGCACATGCGCAGTGACACCAATGGCGGAAATACACAGCTCGCTCTGTGAGTACCACTCGTGGAGTAACAATGATTTAAACTGTTTATTAGCAACTCCGAGCTTCCAGACCCCACTGTAAAGCTGTGTTAAACCCATATTGTACGCTGGGTATCTTTGAAATTCATATCTGATATATTTTTGACACACCCCCAGCCCCGCGATCACGCTTGGTTGTTATTTTTTAAACTGGTCGCGTCCCACCAGCAAGTGACTGCGGTCACAAAAGCCCCAGGCTTGCAAACCGCAGTCACGTAAGGGGCTACCGAAGACCATGGTATGGTTCGCACACTGAGGAAAGGGGATTGGTGATTGGAATTGTAGATACAATAATAACTGGGCCTTTTCCACAATGATAGTGGTGGTGGTGGAGGTGATGATGATGATGATGATGATGATGATGATGATGATGATGATGATAGTGGTGGTAGAGTTCTTGTTTTTGTTGTTGAGGATGATGGTGGTGGTAATGAATCATTACCACCACCATCATCCTCAACAACAAAAACAAGAACTCTACCACCACTATCATCATCATCATCATCATCATCATCATCATCATCATCATCATCATCATCATCATCATCATCATCATCATCATCATCATCATCATCATCATCATCATCATCATCATCATCATCATCATGATGCGCATGAAAGGTATCATCAACATTAAAGGGGCACTTTACCAAAATAATAAATAATGACTTTGAATATGATCACCAGTGATGTCATCGTGGATATTGAATCATTGTGTTGTTCATGTCCCTGCTGACATGACTGGTGGTGGTCATCTTCACTCTCAATAACTGTCAAACGAAATTAGTTTGTGCAAAACTATTACGAGTTTTTGGATGCGTGTGAGATTATGTGCAAAAACCAGCCTTGTTTTTTAATGAAGGGCCCCTGTTTTGTGGTTAAACAAGAGTCGTGTGCAGATTTAATATACATGCAGAATAGGTTCAGTATACAGATCGTTTAGACTGCACACACATACACAAATACACACCAGCGCTTCATATTTCTATTATTCCTCCTTACACACATTTGCCACGCTGACAATTGAAATAGTACATTGTGTGCTTGTGTCGATTCATAGAATAAAATGTCCCCATACATGATTGTTCACGAGGTTTATGCCTGGAATTATCTATCTCCTGGAGTGGGCTATAGCGGAGAGAGATGTGTTTTGCAACTGCTTCGGCTTGTTGTACACAAGTGGAATTCCGAGCCATAAATGAGCAAGTGGTTACTTGTGTTTTATCCTCCATTTCATCATTTGTTATCCAACACATTTAGACGCCAGGGAAGTATGACAAATGACAAGATACCCCAGACTTCCACTGTGACAGGACTTCTTCCTCTTAATGGGCTGTCTGGGGGATAGGAAGGCCCCATTGATTCTCCTGATGATTTCATTAAATTACATCAAAGCAGGGAAATTGCCACAAAGCCCGGGAATGCATCATGTCACAGTGTGAGAGCGAGGAACCATCCGTCATTTGAATGTAAATTGCAGTGAAAGGCAACCACTACGACGCGGATGACACACAGACGTGTCAAAGGAGGCAGATAGGCTAATGCATGATTATGTTTGTATGGAGAAAGGAAATTATCTTGGTGCGTTTCACTATAGCCGATATACAGTTGCTCTGTGTATCGCCCTGCTGACCATGCACTAATATAACTAAATAACTTTTGAGGCCACCTCAACTTATCTTCATAAACTCGAATGGCCTGCTTTGGTCTCACACACAAAAAGATTCATGAAATTGCACTCTGTGTGGGATTATCTCCGCATTTACATACAGCTCTGTTGAGGAGAAAGATGACAGGGAAGCTTTGCACACTGCCACCATCGAAAAAGAAAATGTCTGCACACACACACACACACTCAGTTGTGTCAAATACATTCTTAATTAAAGAACAATGTCCTGAATTCAGCCTTGGAGATGAAAATGTTTTTGCTCGTTACAAATTGTCCAATATGATTAGCAGTCGACCTCTTTATCTGATCCCCTGAATGTAGCCTATTTGAATCGTTGCTAAAACCCTCTTTGCTGCAACAGTATCTACCAGAGCAGATCCTCCTTCTTGCTAACCCTGCCTCTGATCCTATTAAAGCAGAACCCGTATCTCCTGTATCAGGGTAGGCAGATAGATAGATGAGCTTAACTGCCTCTATGTACATTGGCAAGAGCCCTGAACTGATCATTAATTTATCACACAGTCAAGGTTATAACCTTGAGAGAGGGGGCAAAAAGCCTGGCATTGAAAATTGATTAGTGAATCAAGTGAGTCTGGATGTTATCAGCAATGTCTTAATCCCAGATGTCGCTCTCCAGGAACACTGGGTTGCAGACCAATGCTATTGCATACTGAGTTACTGCCACCGGTGACTCCAGTAGAAACTCCTCACTGTTGGTCTGTCGATATGAGGTCATGGACTGTATTCTTGTGCGGCCCAACAGTGCCACCTAGGAGGATGAAAGGAGAAGTGGGCCTCCTTAATAATGTTTTTTCCCCTCACACACACACATACGTGTGTGTGTGTGTGTGTGTGTGTGTGTGTGTGTGTGTGTGTGTGTGTGTGTGTGTGTGTGTGTGTGTGTGTGTGTGTGTGTGTGGGTGGGGGGGGGGGGTTGTGCATTGAGAGATTATGCAGCAGCACTTGCATGCATAGCCTGCATGCACACGCACACACACATGCACGCACGCATACACGCACGCACACACACACACACACACACACACACACACACACACACACACACACACACACACACACACACCTACACACACACACACACACACACACACACACACACACACACACACACACACACACACACACACACACACACACACACACACACAAACACACACACACACACACACACACACACACACAGAGGATCATTTTCCCTCCGCACCACCACCTACCTGCTGGTCTAAGCCAGGGGTTGCCCAAACTTTTTGACATGGAGGGCCATGGGCCGAAACTTAACATAGGTGGAGGGCCCTACTTTGGGCCCTACTTTGGGCAGCCTTGGTCTTAGCACACACATGACTGGATTTCCACAGAGCACCGTGTGCCGACACGCACGTCCCACCACCAGAACACAGTGACCGTGCAGGAAGTAGCCAGGAAGTGACCAGGAAGAACAGCCTAGAAATTCATTATAAGGCCCAAACCAAACACAGACCTGGCCTTGAGTCCAGGAAATACCTCTATTGTTTTTAAGACATTCTTCACATCAGAGCTTTTCTTTCCCATTCAGTGCTCCTGGAATGTCTACACTTGCAGGCAGGGGCGTAGCTGGGGGGGGGGGGGGTAGCTTAGGATGATTCCAAGGGCCCAGCACTGGGGGGGCCCCAATTTTTTTTTTTTTTTTTTTTTTTACTAGACATCACTCAGGTGTATTATTGATGCTCTCATTGATACTATGTTTCTGAAGTGTGTGTGTGTGTGTGTGAGATATATAGAGAGAGAGGGGGGGCTTTGGTAGACTATTGCATTGGTCCATTCATTGAAGATGAACGCAATGCGACATCCTTTACTAGGCTCACCCACCAACAGTGCAGGTGCTGAACTGCTGATCCGAATGTATAGGTAAAAACTAGTGCTGTCAGGCGATTAAAAAAATTAATCTAATTAATTACAGGATTTGTAATTAATTAATCTAATTAATCACATTTTAATCGCATAACCATTTTATGCCTGATATTCTATATTCTATAATAATATTTCAAATTGCATGAAAGTACTTGTTCCTGGAGCCAAAGCTATATTTAGGTTATTGTATTATATAATTGTCATAATAGAACATTCTAGAACATTTGTGATGTCACAGTATGATGTCATGGTCGAACATTCTAGAACATTTGTGATGATGTCATAGCCACACATTCTAGAACATCGAACATTCTAGAACATTTGTGGTGATGTCAGCGCCGAACATTCTAGAACATCGAACATTCTAGAACATTTGTGGTGATGTCAGCGCCGAACATTCTAGAACATCGAACATTCTAGAACATTTGTGGTGATGTCATGACCGAACCGTCTAGAACATTTGTGTATCTATATACAGTATATTCAGCAATTCTCTCAGCCAGGTCAGTGTGCATCTTTGGACCATCCATTTGGATATCTTTGTTTTACACTGGAGTGGCTGTGTACATAATTTTTCATTATCAACGAATGTACTACTCACGAGTAAGTAATTTTAACCAGTAGAGTGGAACGTCTGCCCTCATAGTACTGTATCTACAAAACCTTCTGTTGAATCATCTTCCAATGATTAATTTGCTTAGATTTTTCAGGTCTGGTCAATTTGAGCATGGTGTTATTCACAGTCAAAGATACAACATTTTTTATTGATATTCTCATTTGGTTCATTACAATTTACTCAAGCCTAGTAACAGACACAGTATTTCTGACACTGGGAATACATAGATGGCCCTAGAATCAGATACCAAGAACATGCAAATGGACCATATAAAAAAAAGTCTGTAAATGTGTATTATACGTTCTTATGGAATGAATAAGATTTAATTTTTTTTCTTTTTTTTGTAAATAATTTTGAGTTAATTTTCATAACGCGATAATTTGCTGTGTAATTAATTAATCTAATTAACGCGATAAACTGACAGCCCTAGTAAAAACCATATAATACGTTTTCATCAATAAAAAAATGGCCAACAAAAATTCCGCTCATGCGCTTACGCCCGCTCGCATTCACTGGGGGCCTACAAATACATTCTTTCATGGGGCCCAGAATCTGGAGCTACACCCCTGCTTGCAGGACCAAGCATCACACGCAAAGCCCCCTGCTTTGCAAGGTGCATGAAGACATATTGCACGCAAAATTGTACTTGCCAGTTATAGCCAGGTAGTGGTCTACCCCTTACCCCAGACAAACCCAATTGGACCTAAATAGCTAACATCTAAATGGAGTCTTATGGAAATTATATGGTCGGTGGCCATAACCCCCAAATGTCTGAGTTCCGTCCCTGGCAGTGAATTAATTAAACACTTGTTGGGAGTCTGTAAACATGTGTATTGTAGAACAAGGTAGGGTGATGTAAGGACAGTTTTGGGTTGTAGAGTTTTGCAGAGAGGCAAAATAAACATTGGTACCAGTTGATCTATTATCAGCTTAGCCATTGCCGGGTAATTACCACTTTATATCACAATGTTGCTAGATTATAGAGTTGATTATAGAGACAGACTAGATTATAGAGACAGACTAGATTATAGAGATAGAGACCTACAAGATACACTACACGACCAAGGTACCCATGTACATGTCAAAATACTTCCCAAAGGTCAGTGAATACCACGATCACAACACCAGAGGGAGCTCCACAAATCATGTTAAACCCAGATTCGGCTCAAACAAGGGACTAACCACGTTTAGCAATTATGCCACATCAATGTACAGTTTCTACGTCAAATGTATATACTCTCTTTTCTGGACTCTTTTTGTATCACAAACAGTACTGTATTTGCAAATCTGGTATGTCATAAATGTATAGATGTAGCAGTACTGTTAGGGTTTGAACCAACCTCAAACGCACGGCACAGACAGGAAGTTCAGAGTTAGCCAAATACTAGGGCGTATTTATTTACAGAGTCACAAAAGGGGTAAAGTAACAATTATGAAACAACAAGGGAGACTGCCATCGGCAGAGTTCTCTGCGGCTCTGCAGATCCTCCTGGTGATAGCGGTGGGGAATCGGTATTTGACGTTGTAGCGCCTCTGCAGATACTCCCAGCTTTAACTCGAGGTGGAAAACGGAGAGAGAGAGAGATATCAATAACAGTCCAACGAAACACAGAGGCAGTGTGGTTCCCTCCTCCCTTAGCTGTGTCCAGAACCAATGAACAGTGCCAATCTTCAGTGTTCTCCACAACACACAAGTTAGCTGAGTTTAGTGCAAACAGAAATGATATCTTCAGTGTCTCTTCTAAACACACACCAACTGAGTCCAGTGCAAGCAAAAATGATAATCTTCGGTGTTCGTCACACACACAGACAGAATAATCCAGAGGGGTTTGGTTCCAACTCACCCAAGCGCAAACGCGTAAAGCGGGTAAACGAGGCGCAGCTCCAAACGGGGAACAAGGTTCTCATCAGCGGATCTCCACAGAAAGTCCTGGAGGGAAAGTAGACGAGGTACAGCAACGGGGAAAAAGCAGGCAAAAGCAGTTGTATTCCAAAACGACCCGACATCGATTGAAGGGAAGTCCCAGTATAAAAAGCCTCTGGGGCGCTAATCAAAAACTATGACAGGTGCGCGCTGGAATTGATACTTGCTCCAAAAGCGTGTGGCGGGGAATGCACTAATCAACACCTTAAAGGAGCGGAGCGTGTGGCGGGGAATGCATCAATCAACACAGTACCTTAAAGGAGCGGAGCGTGTGGCGGGGAATGAACCAATCCTCACAAGTACTGTCTATCTGTATGTCATGTATGTCATATATGTCCTGATGAATTGAAAATGGGGGACCCTGATGTAAACAAGACGAAAGTCTTTCTCTGGTCTGCATCCCCTTAACAATTGTGTGTATTGCGCTGTACTGTATTGTACCCATTCTGCAATCTGTTAAAAAAGTTTTCAATCAATCAATCAATCAATCAAACAGACTAGATTATAGAGTACAGACTGATCTTGGAGAGTCTAGATTACAGAGTGCAGACTGATCTTGGAGAGTCTAGATTATAGAGTCCAGACTGAGTTTGGAGAGTATATATTATATAGTACAGACTGAGCTAGATTATAGAGTACAGACTGAGCTAGATTATAGAGTACAGACTGAGCTAGATTATAGAGTACAGACTGAGATAGATTATAGAGTACAGACTGAGATTATAGAGTACAGACTGAGCTAGATTATAGAGTACAGACTGAGCTAGATTATAGAGTACAGACTGAGCTAGATTATAGAGTACAGACTGAGCTAGATTATAGAGTACAGACTGATATTATAGAGTACAGACTGAGCTAGATTATAGAGTACAGACTGAGCTAGATTATAAAGTACAGACTGAGCTAGATTATAGAGTACAGACTGAGCTAGATTATAGAGTACAGACTGAGCTAGATTATAGAGTGCAGACTGAGCTAGATTATAGAGTACAGACTGAGCTAGATTATAGAGTACAGACTGAGCTAGATTATAGAGTACAGACTGAGCTAGATTATAGAGTACAGACTGAGCTAGATTATAGAGTACAGACTGAGCTAGATTATAGAGTACAGACTGAGCTAGATTATATAGTACAGACTGAGCTAGATTATAGAGTACAGACTGATATTATAGAGTACAGACTGAGCTAGATTATAGAGTACAGACTGAGCTAGATTATAAAGTACAGACTGAGCTAGATTATAGAGTACAGACTGAGCTAGATTATAGAGTACAGACTGAGCTAGATTATAGAGTGCAGACTGAGCTAGATTATAGAGTACAGACTGAGCTAGATTATAGAGTACAGACTGAGCTAGATTATAGAGTACAGACTGAGCTAGATTATAGAGTACAGACTGAACTAGATTATAGAGTACAGACTGAGCTAGATTATAGAGTACAGACTGAGCTAGATTATAAAGTACAGACTGAGCTAGATTATAGAGTACAGACTGAGCTAGATTATAGAGTACAGACTGAGCTAGATTATAGAGTACAGACTGAGATTATAGAGTACAGACTGAGCTAGATTATAGAGTACAGACTGAGCTAGATTATAGAGTACAGACTGAGCTAGATTATAGAGTACAGACTGAGCTAGATTATAGAGTACAGACTGAGCTAGATTATAGAGTGCAGACTGAGCTAGATTATAGAGTACAGACTGAGCTAGATTATAGAGTACAGACTGAGCTAGATTATAGAGTACAGACTGAGCTAGATTATAGAGTACAGACTGAGCTAGATTATAGAGTACAGACTGAGCTAGATTATAGAGTACAGACTGAGCTAGATTATATAGTACAGACTGAGCTAGATTATAGAGTACAGACTGATATTATAGAGTACAGACTGAGCTAGATTATAGAGTACAGACTGAGCTAGATTATAAAGTACAGACTGAGCTAGATTATAGAGTACAGACTGAGCTAGATTATAGAGTACAGACTGAGCTAGATTATAGAGTGCAGACTGAGCTAGATTATAGAGTACAGACTGAGCTAGATTATAGAGTACAGACTGAGCTAGATTATAGAGTTCAGACTGAGCTAGATTATAGAGTACAGACTGAACTAGATTATAGAGTACAGACTGAGCTAGATTATAGAGTACAGACTGAGCTAGATTATAAAGTACAGACTGAGCTAGATTATAGAGTACAGACTGAGCTAGATTATAGAGTACAGACTGAGCTAGATTATAGAGTACAGACTGAGATTATAGAGTACAGACTGAGCTAGATTATAGAGTACAGACTGAGCTAGATTATAGAGTACAGACTGAGCTAGATTATAGAGTACAGACTGAGCTAGATTATAGAGTACAGACTGAGCTAGATTATAGAGTACAGACTGAGCTAGATTATAGAGTACAGACTGAGCTAGATTATAGAGTACAGACTGAGCTAGATTATAGAGTACAGACTGAGCTAGATTATAGAGTACAGACTGGGCTAGATTATAGAGTACAGACTGAGCTAGATTATAGAGTACAGACTGAGTTTGGGAAGTCAGACTTTTGTTTTAATGCCCTAGCTTCTTGGAATGATCTTCAACTCACACTAAAAATCAATACCCCACTAACCTATGGACAATTTACATTTACATTTTTCTGACGCTTTTATCCAAAGCGACTTACAAGTTCTGTACGACAAGTCATCAGGAAGGGTACAGCTGAGTAACAATGTTCATCAAAATGTTGCGTGTTACAGTGTAGGTTAGTTTATTAGGACAAGTGCATGACAGTAAGGTTAGTTAGGGTTAGATCTTTTTTTTTATTTTTTTTTATTATTTCAGATAATGGTTGAAGAAGTGCGTCTTTAGTTGACGGCGAAATATTGGACGGGATTCGGCTGTCCTAACTGGTGATTACAAATATCCCTGTTTCAGTCTGTCTGTTTTTAATTTAGACCTGTCTTTGTTTTTGTCCTATTTATTCAATGTCTAATTGTCTAAGATGAATTTTCTTCTCCTTATCTTTATTTTGATGTTTTATCTGTTTTTAATATATATGTAATCTCAACAGGGTTGTACATGAGGGGAAACCTCTATTGCCTTTTTTGCAAATAAATAAAAGGTTTGAATGAATGAATAGTTTCAGTTCACTGGCGTGTCATCGCCATGTCAGCATATTTAAGAACAGATGTGGACCTGATTTAATGGATTGCTTCTTTATTAAGTCCCTATGACATCACTGGGAACTATAGGAACAAAGAGCCTAACCAAACAAGACACCACCTATCCAGCTGGGTAGGGCGACACACTGATGATCCAGTCAAGACACCCACCACCCAAACTGCACAATACCTATCCAGTTACAAGACAACACCCATCCAGTCATCCCATAGCCCCGTGTGTCGTGACGCGATGCCTTGGACTATATACATTTACAAACAGACTACGTCAAAAACCTCGTGTGAAATACTTTAGCCTCAAATTACAATTTTAATGTAAAGTTCTAAAGCTCAATAGATGAACATCAATATGCTAAAATAAATAATAAGCTCTTCAATAGACCTGTTGTCATACATACAGTCATACTGACAACTGACTCCGTTATTGTGAGTCTCCTTGGAGAGGTCCTTGACACTGCTCTGCAAGGCCATTGTCCTGTACAGGTGGAAAATGACGTCACACGGCTTTACGCCCCTGCAGAGGTTAATATGGGTTATTTTCATAGAACTATGTCGTTACCATGGCGCCCCCCCCCCCCCTCCTCCTCCTCCCTCCCCCCGAGGAAGAATGAGTGACGTCGCAGAGACACCATTGGCCAGTGAAAGTGGGCAGGGGCGTGTACTTCCGGCAGTCTCGTGTTGCACGGTGCAGAGTGGGCGTCGCGACCATAGATGACGTCCTCCCCCCGCCCAGCGCATACATGACTTCACGAGTATACAAGTTATAGGCCGCTACTAATTGTAATATTCGGGCACAATTAGCCAACAAAAAAATGACGGAAAGCTCCACGAACAAGCTGCTGAACGGGGACGGTTGTCACCGCACCGCGAATGGCAAGAAATCGGGTAAAAATGGCTTCGTGAAGAACCACTGTCTGTTTCAGCAGCAGCCCCAGAAGTGTCGTCGCCCCCGGGAGAAGGTGAGGCCGTTATCCGCTCGATGGGCATCACCAGCCAGAACATGCTGCAATTAATAATATCCGTGCTGCTAACCCCTAAAAGTGTGAACACACTGTTAATAATATGTAATTTGTACGCATTCCCTTGTTACCCTGGGTTCTTGCTCTGTGTCTTTGTTATGTTTACTAACAACAATAACTCACTGCGCCCACATCAATATGATACGAAGCACCATGTTCACCAGACCATGTTCACACAACTAACTAGCCAGGCTTCTTCTAAAACACACTTTGTCTTCAGAGATGCAGAAACATCCAGCCAACACTTTTCGTGAGACCATGATCTCTTCTTGTACAATTAGAACATTGTGCTTGTTGAGTGTGTCTGTCTGTGTACACAGATGAGTCTTGTATTGACATAACATGTCATATTATGTCCTGATGAATTGAAAATGGGGGACCCTGTGATGTAAACAAGACGAAAGTCTTTCTCTGGTCTGCATCCCCTTAACAATTGTGTGTATTGAGCCGTACTGTATTGTACCTGCAATCTGTTAATAAAATGTTCAACCAATCAATCAATCAATCGGACTACTTATGACTATTCTACTATGTAGTGATAACTGATTATTACCGTTTTTGTTTTTGTTAAGTATTTTCTTTTACGTTACTAACTGCACCCAGGTGCATGTTACCTGCTCTGGTATGATGGTCGTGGTGCTGTTCTTGTAACCCTACACCCTGTTGTTGTCTGGCTATTGTGTGTGTGGTTATAGATGGGCCGGTCTCTGTTTACACTGCACCACCGTGGAGAGTACCAGCTCTCCATTGTGCAACGCAACCAGAGAGGTTACTCCTTCCCCATCTCCTGGGATTAGGGATCGGAGACCTTCTCCCTCTTAACTCTGGGGGGGGCCGGGGGGTCTTCAGGACAGAAGACGGGTGTGGTCCCTCCTGGGCAGGAATGCAGAGCTATACGAGAGTGGGGGATGCTTTTGTCAGTTATTTTGGAGAGGTTTGGGTTGGTTGGGCCGCCCTCCACCCACCACACACGACACAAATACACCCTTTCATGAGACGGTCTCTTTCCAAAGTAACCCCATGGCAGCTATGTTGCTGATGGGAACAGACGGTGCTGTCAGAAAATGAGGCTGCAACCAGGTATCAGTTATTTTTCCGACCAGCGGCCAGCCTAATTATTAGGCCAAGGTGCACCGATGCAGTGACATTAGAACTGGAGTTGGGCCTCACATGCTGGACTATAGACGGGATTGGATGCCCACTGATCCTAAATTGTTAGGAGGACACATCCCTTGCACATGCAAAAATATACTATAAAGAGATTCTACTATTCTAATTGCCTGCAGCCCACAAGAAGCGAAGGCTGTCATCATTATCAATTGCTCCTATTCCCTCCCTTTCAGAGTTGCCCCAGGGGTACAATGGTTGATAAGCAGGCAGCCTCACAAATCCTAGGCCTGGGGTCAGGGCTTGCTTGGCTGGGTTGAAAGAAGAACCTATGGGTGTTGGGAAGAACCCTACCAGCAGCCGTGCCACAGGTGCACCATTCTTCAAATAGTTTGTCTCTTTGGAGGTAATCTGTAGGGCATTGTTCCAATGAGGAAATGGTTGCAAACTGTACATTGCGTTTCCAACCATTTCCTCAGAAAAACATATGAAGAGAGATTACTATTTTGGGAAAGGGCATGTGTCTTTTTAAACAATTTTCTATTATTCTTTTTTATAAAATACTTGAAGGGATATTTCACTTAGAGAACTTAGTAGAACTTATAGAAAATAATCAGTTTTACCTCTATCTAAATTAATCTACAAGTAAGCTAGTGACCACTGCTGTCAACACGTCAATTCCTCCTAGATGTCAGGGTCCTCATTCACTTCCATTCATATTGCTGACCTAGTCTAAATATCATACTTCTGAAGTATAAACAAAATATATTTCCCCAAGGGGATCAATAAAGGAATATCTTATCTTGTCCCACACCTTCACTGAGCTAGTTTACTATTGAGATGATAAAAGATAACATTCACAGTTCCCAGCTAGGTCAATACTGTCACACTGGCTCAGTAAGGATGGGCTGTATTTGAGAAAAGCAGTGAGAACACAGAACACAAGTAGGGGTTATTCATTCACTCCCTTTTCAATGTGTATTTGATCAGTTTGAGTGTCAAACATGTGCTTTGATTGTAACACTGGTAGCTAAGGAGTGGAGCTCATAAGAGGGGCTAAGGAGTGGAGCTAAGGAGTGTAGCGGAGGCAAAGAGTGGAGCTTATGAGGGGAGCTAAGGAGAGGAGCTCATGAGGGGAGCTAAGGAGAGGAGCTCATGAGAGGAGCTAAGGAGAGGAGCTCATGAGGAGAGCTAAGGAGAGGAGCTCATGAGGGGAGCTAAGGAGAGGAGCTCATGAGAGGAGCTCATAAGAGGAGCTCAGGAGGGGAGCTCAGGAGAGGAGCTAAGGAGAGGAGCTAAGGAGAGGAGCTCATGAGGAGAGCTAAGGAGAGGAGCTCATGAGGGGAGCCAAGGAGAGGAGCTCATGAGAGGAGCCAAGGAGAGGAGCTAAGGAGAGGAGCTAAGAAGAGGAGCTAAGGAGGGGAGCTCAGGAGAGGAGCTCATGAGAGGAGCTAAGGAGAGGAGCTCATGAGAGGAGCTAAGGAGAGGAACTCATGAGGAGAGCTAAGGAGAGGAGCTCATGAGGGGAGCCAAGGAGAGGAGCTCATGAGAGGAGCCAAGGAGAGGAGCTAAGGAGAGGAGCTCATGAGGGGAGCTAAGGAGGGGAGCTCATGCGAGGAGCCAAGGAGAGGGGCTAAGGAGAGGAGCTCATGAGGGGAGCTAAGGAAAGGAGCTAAGGATGGGAGCTAAGGAGAGGGGCTCATGAGAGGAGCTAAGGAGAGGAGCTCATGAGGAGAGCTAAGTAGAGGAGCTCATGAGGGGAGCTAAGGAGGGGAGCTCATGAGGGGAGCTAAGGAGAGGAGCTCATAAGTGGAACTTAGAAGTATAGCTTGTGAGACGAGTTAAGGAATGTAGCTTGTGAGTGGCGCTCGTGAGAGATTTCCACTTGAGTCTTAACACTTTGAGTGCCACGAGGTGGCGCCAGAGTTAGCGCTTCAATCCCACCATCGGCGCCAATGTTACGCTTAATATCGCCTAATCTATGTTTTAAATTATGGCTATGTGTCTAATCTGCCGGTCGCTTATCAAAGAATCCTTTTCCAGTCAGTGCTGTCAAGGCAGATTGGTTTTTTATCGCTTCATTTCCGTTTGAGAGCATTTTGAAAAGCACTCGTTTTGAGGTAAAAAAACAGTTCATTCTAGACCATTCTATGATAATCGTCTTTTACTGGAATATTCCAGAACGTTGATATTTGTCGGCCTATTTATGAATAGTTTTCAAATAAACGCTAGATGATCAATATTATACGTGCACGCAAGCACATTCGAGCCGCGCACGGATAATCGCTGTGTTCATTTCCTCTTGGACTTTTACAGTGAAACCGAAAGAGCCCATTTCACAAAACAGCTTATATCCTCATCAAAATTAGTCTGATTATCCTAACACTGATAACATAGATTCCTTACCTGACATCAGATGGTATCCAACTGGTATATTCCAATTCCTGATCACCATTCGAAAAAATCGATAAGTGTATGGATCCAACGTGTGTACAGTGCAGTACATGATTCCGCGGGTCTCAGAGGCTCCAGAATGAACTGTGATAACCCCAGCTGCATCAGTGGACTGGAAAATGTGGAGTACAGGATTTTTTCCCACGTCCATTTTCATCCATTCCAAAATCCCTTATGTCATCTGGGAGACGATAGGGGGCGCTTTTTTCCACATCTGAGCGCCAGCTCGCGTGATGCAATATGATTTCAGATCGCTAAAAAAATAATAAAAAAAATACGAGAAATCTCGTGAGTGGCTTTCAACATAACTATCGGAAACCCGAGATATCTCGTGAGTGGCAGTGAAAGTGTTAATGTGGAATATGTGCTTATTTGACATCCTGTATGTCTGAGGACGACCATTGCTATCCACCAGCTATAAAAGCTGAATAAATATGACACAGGTCTAACTATGTTGCCCTTACTGCAAAGCAGCCAGTTTATAGATTGAGCAAATACAACATAGGCCTGACTGTTGACTGTGGTTCACCTCAGGCCATAACGGCTTCTGTGAGTGGTGTGTTTGGGCATGAAAGCAGCATCTTTATGCTCATTATAGACTGTCACTGCCTGATCTTCTTAGTCTGCCTGATTTGCCCGGCCCTTTTTATAGATCTGCTTGAGAAATGGCAGGCCCGGGTCCGGGATGTGGCTGCCTTTCCGTGCGTGCCTTTTTATGTACAATTCACTTCACAAATACCGGAGAGTTTATAATGAAGGAAAAGCTTGTCTTCTAGCTTAAACACCTGTACAACCAGAAGAGACTGGGCAAATTGAGGACAAGAAAATTGGGTTAGTTAGAGACATAATTCATTCTGGTTTTGGATAATGATATGGATTAGGCTAGGTCTAGGTTTTGTTTAGGACATACTAGGCTAGGTCTAGATTTTGGTTTGGGACATATACTAGGCTATTATAGTGAGAACAGGACTTGGAGAGCATTCTAATCTCTGAGATCCTCTGGGAAAGCGCGACTTGTCTGACCGGCTTGAAGCACGCAAACACACAGAGGAGAGTGCTCTCCCATTCTCCACAGAGGGGGGTCACATGTGTTGTGGTTGCTAGGCAGTGGAACACTAATGAGTGACGGGCCTCGGTTGATTTTGAGTTGGTTTTGTGGAAAGTCAGTCCGTTCAGCGTCTAGTAGTATCAGCTCATCACCCCATGGCTTCATGTTAAGTATAGGGTTTGCAATAAAGTCTCTTATAGCAGTTCTGATCTCAGAAGAAGGTCATGTGATTTAACAGTACTCCTATTCTAAGAAGCTTTACATAATGTGGGCCCTGGTCATTTTTATGCTCTTCTAATGGCCATTCTACCATCTGCAGGGGCCCTGGGGGGCCGGAGCCTGGTTAAGGCCCTGTGAATAGCCATTGTATCCTTTACTAGCCACTCCAAACCACCATGCCAAGATAAACACCTTGTTACCCCTCTCGCAAAGGTCAGGCGAAGAGCGTGCCGACAACACTAGGCCCCTGTGTTTAGGCTCATAGTCCGCTGCCTCTGCTTCTTGGCTCCAAGCCGCTCAATGATTTGGTTTGCTCTGCCTTCCGTCACATTCTAAATGGGCCTCTCGCGGTGGCAGATCTAACGAGTAAACAGCTAGATTCGTCGAGGAGGTAATCCATTACCTTGTTTAAAAGAGAGAAACGGCAGCCTGCTGGAGCAGCTTCAAGGCTCCCAGAGTCACGGATGCTGGTTTCTAGGGCTGAACAATATATCAATATGTATTATCATTTAGGCCATCTGACCGTGTGTTATGGCTTTTTGGAATTTACAGTTTCACTTTGATATTGTGCTATATTTAGGGCTGACCTTCGAATTTCTTTTTGGAATTCGAAGCCTCGGGGCCGAGATTCGATTTTAATTCGAAACTTCGATTTTTTTCCCTTATGTTGTGGGACTTGTACAGCACTTTGTTCAACTTTGTCACTGCTGTAAAGTTTAAACCTTTTTAAATCTTAGACAAACGAAACACTTTGCTTTCATGAAATATTGTAAGCTGTCATTTGAGGCTTTATAAAAGCAGCACAATGAACACAAATCTGTCAGTGCCGAGTCCGACCTCATCTTAAATAACAAACAGCATTGCTGTCAACAGAGTTGATTTAGCAATTTTTTTTATTTTTATTTTTTTTAAATAATCACATTTTATTTTCATATTCGAATCCCATGCCCATCGAACGAAGCTTCGAAGTATTTAAGACAGCCCTAGCTATATTGTTATTGAAAAGGGTCCTTCATATTAGGGGTGGGAATCACCAGGGCCCTGTTTCATGTACGTGGTTCAACTAAGTCGATCAAGATGTCCATTATCCAGCTTCAGTTAACCCGATGTTCGAAGCCGGGATTTTCCTGTTTCACAAAGGTGGATTCAGTCTCGTTAACTCAAGCCAGACTTGCGAGTCAGGCTAAATGCGCGCGGCCGTTTTAGGTGAAAAGCCAGCACGTATCGATGGCAGAGACCCTGATTCTCAACGGCATTGATTGATTAATTGATTTAAGACTTTATTGACAGATTGCAATACGGCTCAATCGCCTCGCCGACAAGTACTTAAATGCGTTATCTATAGGCTAATTCTAAGTCCCTCATTACCTCAATCAATCAGATTATATTTCTTTAAACTTGCCTGCTGGATTGAATAATCAAATGAGATCTTGCTAGCGAAAAGAATTAGTTAACTGTTATACAGAATTACGATACGGCCCTCTTGCCCATTGATTGATGTATAGTCAATCTTTATCTTATCTCAAATGTGGTCTAACGGGTTGTTCTTTTGACTTTCACACGGACGACCGGGGTTCAAGACCCTAGTCGTCTCCTTTTTTTTGCAATATAGGAATAATTCAATTTGGTGCACGTTGAGAGCTATATAAAGAATGACATCCTCAATGCATGTAGATTTATAATATTTTAACTTAAAACCAGGCTACTTTGGCGTATAATCATTAATATTATATTCAAAAAAATCATATTGGAAACACCGGGATTTGAACCCGGGTCGCAAGGTTGGCAGGCTTGAGCACTACCGCTGGGCCACTGTGCCAGATGGGATACATTCATTGTTTATACATTAATGAACGAGAGACCCGTGTTTAGAATATTCCTTATTTTGAATGAAGTTTTATTTCTTTATCCTCATTCATTCATGTGACGTCAACGGCTCATTCAATTTCTCAAATCCGTCAAACAGCGCATCTCATCAGACATCTTAATCCCAGTTACAATTAAAATAACCAAATTTTTGTGTACATCGCACGAGCGAGCGCCACCGTCGCCACGGTATATATAACGTGCATTATTTAGGACAAAGTGAATTTAATATCAGCATTTTGGGTCTATTTTACATTTCAAAAGCCCCCTCTGGAAGAATGGAGCACAAAAACGTAATTCAGAATGGTATAATGCAGATCGTAGACTGTGGGAATAGTTTCAGGAAACGAGCTGTCACTTCTTTGCGGGGGCGTGGCTCTGCGTGATCGGGCTAACTTGAACTTGAACTCTGCTTTCGAGCAGGCTCAAACTTTTGGATCTGTTGGCATGGTGATCTGGAAAATCCACGTACATGAAACCGGAAAGTCCGGCTAACCCAGTTATCCAGCTAAAGTTATCCGGCTAACTCAGTTATCCAGGTACATGGAACGGGGCCCAGAGGCCCCACGAAATCCACAATACAATATTATAATACTTGCTCACAATAATTTGCGATATTGCTATTTATTACCTTTTTTTTTCAACAGCAAATTATGTCCCGAATGGAAAACTTTGTCAACATCTACAAAATAAAAAAAAATATATATAAGAGCTGTGAATCTTCACTGGCCTCACGATTAGATTACGATTCAGCTGTCGATTCAATTCTATGATGCATCTCGATGCAGCTCAATAATATATTACAGCCTCAATTTTATAATCTATATTACTGCACATGGCTACTTTTTCATCAATTAATACAAGCAGTCAGCTAAATTAACTTTGATTTAGAAGGTTCTTAAATCAGAATGTCAAAATAAATGTCTTTACTAGTGTTGCATGATACAGATACTAGAAAGGTATCTCGATACCCAGCTGTTAAAAACGCTTCAATACTTTTATTAGTATCAGTATTAGTATCAATACTTTTAGAATAGCCTGGTGCTGTATTTTCTAAGAGTTGAGTGGATGCATGACCAGAGCACTAGCTTTAATAATACAATAATAATATATTTTATTTGTACAGCGCTTTATAATTGTGGAGCAAATCCCAAAGCGCTACATTGTAAAAGAACATAAAAGCTAGCAAGAGAGTAAAAAAAAATAATAATAATAATACTTTTTTTATATAATCGATTATGTTCTGTCACTGCATCGATGCAGAATCTTCCACGTCCGCATCGTGATGCATTTTAGAATCGAGACATTTCCACACCCCTAATAATATATATACAACATCTGTTTTATCTAATAAGATAACGTTTTCAGTCCGTTCAATTAGGCCTATATTGTATGTACCATATATATTAATGCATGTTACTATTACCGTGCACTCTTTCTTGTTGTAATTTACTTGTGACAATACATTTGAATCTAATCTAATCTCACGCCAATCATTTTTATTGCAGCAAAAAATAAATATATAATACTGGTATGCTAAACGAGCCCAGCGGACATCGAATTGTACTTTTTAGAGTTGTAGAACTACATCATACTGTGACACCACAAATGTTCTAGAATGTCTATTATGACATCATACTGTGACATCACAAATGTTCTAGAATGTCCTATTATGACAGCATACTGTGACACAAATGTTCTAGAATGTCTATTATGACATCATACTGTGACATCACAAATGTTCTAGAATGTTCTCCCATTCATTCCTTATGGACCAAAATGTCCTGTTTAAAGTCGATTTGTAGCCAAACGGTGCGGTGAAACTTTCCAATTTTCTGCTTTGGTGTTTGTGGCTAATCAGACACACCAAGTGGTTTGCTTTGAATAACCAACAGCCTTGCTTAAGCGGGCATTAAGCCTCGAGTTGTGTCTGGCAACACTTAGCATACTTATTATCATTACCGAAATCATTAATCTCATTTCCGAAACCCATGTATCATTACCACAACAGCTGTTAATTTAATGTTTATTTAATTTAGTGAACAATTATAATTTGATTCTAAAGGCATGTCCATGATCTATTTGTTATGTGCTTTCATGTTTACAATGACATTTTAAGAAAAATTCAGGTTTCCATGAAATATCACAAAAATTAGGTTGTCGACTGCAGAAGGTGTTGCGGTAATGAGAGTAATATGACAAACTATTCTAAAAATGATTATTTAAAAATATATATTATTTCATAGTTTCAGGTATGTGTCTATGACTGTTAATAATCAATTCTTAAAACTTTGAAAATGTATACACTTTTCTTATTGTCTTGAAGTTTTAAGACTGTTGCGGTAATGCGAATTTGAAGGACTTATTTTGGAAAAGGTGTTCAAAAAGGTGTTAAATTGTAAATAAATATTTTCTAATTATTATTCACATATACACTAGACCTGGCTTATAGTGCTTGAAAAGGAAATTTGTTCATGCAAGTTTGTTAAAAAAAATTATGTTTGAAATTTTGAAATCAAGATTTCATGAGAATGAGCCAGTTGCTGAGCAGACCATGGCATGTTAAATATCAAAATCATATCATTTTGAAAAAGTTGATCTAGCCCATTGTTTTATTTCTATGGAGATTTACAAATGACTTACCTTTTCCCCCTCTCCCTGCAGAACCCCCAGACGCCGCCCACTCCCAGCCTGTACAACAAGCCGTTTGCAGAGTCCTTCGAAGAGACGCCCCTCCTGGTGGCCGTGCTGACCTACGTGGGCTATGGCATCCTCACCATCTTTGGCTACCTGCGCGACTTCCTCCGCTCCTGGAGCATTGAGAGGTGCCACGTGGCCAGAGAGAGAGAGGAGCAGAAGGTAACAGGCCCACCCCGGCTCGGTGCCTTTTACAATTCTTTATAAAGTGCTTAGAATAAAGTGCCTATCAACCGCAGGGAAAAAGGTACATAATGTAAGTTATGTTATAGCCATGAGTAATACATTTATGTATAAGTGGGCGACAGTGGGGTAGAGCAGTCGTCTGGTAATCCGGTGGTTCCCGGTTTGATTCCTGGTCTCAGGTAGTGTGTCGAAGTGTCCTTGAGCAAGACATTTAACCCCTAACTGCTCCCGGTGAGCAGGTTGGCACCTTGCATGGCTGCTTCTGCTGTCGGTGTGTGAATGGGTGAAATGTGAGGAACAAATTGTAACGCACTTTGGATAAAAGCGCTATATAAATGTACCATTTATAAGTCATATATTTATGTTTCGATCTGTGAAAGTCCAAAAGTGCGACTGGGAGTCGAACTACCAATGCTTGGGGTGTGGGGCGAGTGCGCTCACCGCTAGACAAAGCCTGTGGTCGATGAAGTACTTTATTTGCATTTTCTGATGAGCCCGTGAAAAGAAAGACACCTGCTTATTTGTGTGTAGCCCATTCATCTCAGTCAGAGAGTGTGAACATGATTCATCACCTGAAAGTACTCCTTTTGACTATAAATATACACAACCTATGACAAATAGGCTTTATTGTTCAAAACTTAAAACGGAGTTACACGGCTCTTCATCTGAATGATTTATTCACAGAGGAGGCAAGTACACAGACCTAGACGTTAACCGGCCTGAGGGACCTTCATCGTGATTTGTTGCAGTGCCGCCCCTTGGCTGGCTATCGTCTGCTGTCGCAATGCTGGTTGCCTTTCTTTCACGCATGCCTTCACACAACTTTGATATACGATCCAACGATTACATTGATCCTGTGGCCCTGGTTGTGCAAGAGGCTGTATCTAGAAACCGGCGTGGCAGGAAACGGTGCACTTGATAACGCTGAAATGTGTGAGAGAGTGATTCCAGTATAGCCAGTCCACAGTTTTTTATGATGACTATACACTACCCACAGAACAGGCGATGAATACACGTTTTCCTTTTTTAAATATGTCTAGGGGAAAGGCCTCATACCAGAAGAGAGATGACACTTGAGTTTTAGGACAGTCCTATAGGGTCGTGTTTTTATAATTTCCTCAACATTTTACAAATCACTGCAAGTCCATTGTTTCCCCAACGGTTTCTCTGCTATTTGACTCCCACTGTCTGTGTGTCTTGTTGCCACACCACTCCGCTGTGCATCCTGTCCTTCATGTTAATCCATATTTTCTACAAATCTTCTTTTGTAATTTGCCTGGCCGTCATTAGAATTAATAGTGTTTTCTTAAATTGACCTCCCTGGTCAATTTAAACGAGGACCGAGAGTGTCATAGATGCAAAGCATTCATCGTGACACGCAAAGTGCCATGTTTGTGAGCTACCACTAGGACAGAGTGGCTGATTGTGAGTGAGTAACTGGAGCCACAGATAAGTCACTCACTCACACATGAGATTATTTTCCGTAGCCTCTGTGAAGACGCTCTTTGATTGCAGCGAAGAAGAAAGACGCTCTCCGATTGGCTAACCCTCACTCTAAGCATAACCACGTCGAAAGACGGCCTAAGCATAACCACTTCGAAAGACGGCCTAAGCATAACCACTTCGAAAGAATGCCTAAGCATAACTACTTCGAAAGAGGGCCTAAGCATAACCACTTCGAAAGAGGGCCTAAGCATAACCACTTCGAAAGAATGCCTAAGCATAACCACTTCGAAAGAATGCCTAAGCATAACCACTTCGAAAGAATGCCTAAGCATAACCACTTCGAAGCAGAGAATATATGTACAAGGCGGAAGAGACCCTTCGGAGCTAAACCAGTCAGTCAGAGAGCGTCTTCGCAAACAGAGGCTACGGAAAAGAATCACGCCACTCACACAGTGTGACTAAGTGACTTAGACTTGGATAAGGTTCTTATCTAAAAAGTTACCGTCATCCCTTGTTCTCTCCCATTCCTCCTCACAACCCCTTATAACTGTGGTGTTCCTCTTCGTCTGCAGGACTTCATCCCCTTGTATCAGGACTTTAACGGCTTTATAACTGTCTGCAGGATATCGTCGTCCTTTATCAGGATTTTAACCCTTTATAACTCTGTCTGTAGGATATCGTTGTCCTCTATCAGGACTTTAACCCTTTATAACTCTCTGTCCCCCTCTATCAGGACTTTAACCCTTTATAACTCTTCGCCCCCCTCTATCAGGACTTTAACCCTTTATAACTCTTCGTTCCCTTGTATCAGGACATTAACCCTTTATAACTCTTCATTCCCTTGTATCAGGACATTAAACCTTTCATAACTCTTCGTTCCCTTGTATCAGGACATTAACCCTTTATAACTATTCGTTCCCTTGTATCAGGATTTTAACCCTTTTAACTCTTCATCCTCAGGACTTTGTTCCCCTCTATTGGGATTTTAACCCTTTATAACTCTTCGTTCTCAGGACTTCGTCCCTCTGTATCAGGACTTTGAGAACTTCTACACCAGGAACCTATACATGAGGATCAGGGACAACTGGAACCGGCCTATCTGCAGTGTCCCTGGGGCCAAGATGGACCTGGTGGACCGAGTGTCCCACGACTACAACTGGACCTTCCAGTGAGTCAGCTGGCAGGGTTAAGAGTAGGGATGCACGATATGTTGGCAACCGTATTGATATTGGTGATTTAAAAAAAAAATTACATCATCAGCGTCTGTCTGATGAGAAAAACCTGGGCAGGTATACTGTATATTGGCTGATGATGGTGAGTTAAAAATAAATATATTATTATCAGCATTGGTCCGATGAGCAGAACAAAGACAAATGATTATTTCTCTGTCCAGCTGCACACGTTTTTGTATTTTCTTGTTACTTGCATGTGCACAACAGCATTGAAATAGACTTCAGAAACAGGGGGGAACTATAATTCTCCATTTTACAGTGCTTTAATTTCGTATCACTTTCTGTATGTACAAAATGAGATTACGTCAGGAACTCTATTTTTATATACATACCACATCATAGTGCTTGTTTTTTCAGCGTATCTCCCATCGCTAGCTGAGCGAGAAGCCTGGTGTTATGCTTTCGGAGGTCATTGACCTGTTCCTGCTGATAAGAGCGAGAAGAGCTATGGTGCCCTAGCAGTATCGCATGGTTTTATGTTGCAAGGAAGAGAGAATGATGTCATTTACCAGGCACCAGCAAATTGCTAATTGAGTGGATTGCTAATAAAATGTTATCTAAAACATTTAACTAGACACAATTGAATAATTCCTACATGTCATTCCTGTGGTCTAAGACGGTCTGAAAATATGAGTGAACATGAACAACTCTCAAGAAATCTCACAAAATCAAATGTGTGATGTCGTCAGGTACTGAAGCTGTTCCAGTAAGACTGTGGATTTGGAAATATGTTCTAGATGACACAGAGCACCCGTGGAATGTTGGCTAGACGGTGACAACATTCTAAAAGGACCCACGTTTATTACCTGTTGCAATGTTTGCTAATGCAGTAGTTGGCAGGAAATACATTTGGGTCCAAACTGTTCCCTAGCAATACAATTCCAGTGAATCCGTCTATATAGGTACATTTTCTGTTCCAGAACTGAGAACGCTAACATAGAATAAAGTTAATTAGGGTATAAAAACTACAACAAACAATCTGTGGGTCCACAAAATCAGTCTCCCAGTCATTGGAGCAGCTCCAGACACTATACCTGATGACACGTTTGAGGTAGGGATGTCCCGATCCGAACACGTGACCAGGATCGGGGGCAGATCACATGATT
This sequence comes from Notolepis coatsorum, assembly GCF_963971535.1. Lineage (NCBI taxonomy): Eukaryota > Metazoa > Chordata > Actinopteri > Aulopiformes > Paralepididae > Notolepis > Notolepis coatsorum. The sequence continues at coordinate 104,483,951 of NC_140169.1, read as the reverse complement.
TTCAGAAGATCGCGATCGGGGGGAAAAAATCGGGAGTAATTTTTTTAAATTTTATTCAACAAACATGACCATGTTCACATCTTAAACTCATTCTGAGGCCTTAGTTTTGGTTTTAAATTACATATCATCATTCATTTATTTATTGTGGCACAGAGCAGAAGAATTTGCCAAAACAAACGCATTTCCTTTGATTTGCACCGTCGCACGACAGTGACGTATGCCGAAAATAGCAGACCTCACAACGCGTCGCTCCCGAAACACCGGCAGGTCCACCTGATGACTCGGAGCAGCTAGACAAAATGTCAGAAGTTTGGAAGCATTTGAAAATTTAAACCGAAGCCAGTCCAATAGCCAGTTGCAATGTTTGCAAGGCGGACGTTCCGTATGGAGGAAAGAACAGAGCTGCGTTCAACACGACCAATCTAATACGTCACGTTATGTTGACTAGAGCGAGCAAAGGAATGGGGGATGCTTTGCCAAACAGCTGTATTGATTGCAATGCCTCGCTTGAATGAAGGATAACGTCAACATTCAGAGGATTATTGTCTGCGTTGGTCCGGCGTCAGACCAAAATGGAGCAAATCATTACGTAAGTCGAACACTGTGAATGTATACTAATGTGCAAACAAATTGAAACTTTGAATATTTCTCATATGAAGCACATTCTCAGGGGCTCAGGGTGAATGTAATGTGAGCCGCCGTGCTCGACTGGGGCTATTGAGGCAACAGAGGGGCTTGCATCGCTTCGCCAGTTTCTGACAAAATGCGTCAAATTGGTTACTAATGTGAAAGATCGGATCGGGAAAGATCGGTATCGGCAGATACTCAAAATCACATGATCGGATCGGGAGCAAAAAATTGCGATCGGGACATCCCTAGTTTGAGGCTTACTTTCTGACTTTGGGAGAGAGTAGCTCAGGTTCACAAATATTGATTGAACTTCCCTAGGCCATGGAGATAACATCTTAATGTGAGTGGTGTTCCCTTTATGTACAAGATGGTATAGAATAGGGCTGCTCCCTCATAGTCCATTAATCCATTGGTTTGGTCTTAGTCAACCAAGAATCTGTTCGATTAGGCTAGTTGATGTCTTTTTATTTGCTGAAAAACTATAAGCACATCTCTGGAAATAACTATTTTAAAAAGGTGCTTTTGCGTTATTGCAAATGGGAATTTGTTCATTAAATCAACAAATGGATTAGTCTGCAATGTCATTGACTATTAAATAATTGATTCAGTCGAGGACACCTTTAGTACACAGATAATCCATAGTATGTAAAGATATTTGAAAGGCATGTTTTATTTTGTTGAATAAATTTGGTCCCCTTTTTAAAATATTTGCAGACGTGTGTAAATGAGGCCCATTGGCTGTCAGCAGGGCTGCTGAATCATTCGGGCCAGTAATTTTTTCACAGTAACCTGCTAATGAATACTCATGAATGGGGGAATTCATTGGTACCGAGATGTTAGAAGCTTCAGGCTGTGCCAGTGAAGTTAAAATCCAGAGAGAACACAGAGCGGATCACACTGGCTCACCTGCTAACCATGAGCCTTGTTAGTGCTTCTAACATGCTCTCTTATTTTCTCTCTCTCTCTCCCTATTTCTCTCTCCTCTCCCTCTCTTTTTCTCGCTCTGTCTTTGTATCCTATCTCTTTTCTTTCCCTCTATCTCTCCTCTCCCTCTCTCCTCTCCCTCTTCTCCCTCTATCTCTCGCTTTTCTTTCCCTCTATCTCTCTCTCCCTCAGGAACACAGGCAAGGTAGTGAAGGATGTCATCAACATGGGCTCCTACAACTACCTGGGCTTTGCCGAGAACAAGGGGGCATGCGCCGACGCCGCTACCGACACCACACACAAGTACGGCGTGGGAGTGGCCAGCACCCGCCATGAGATGGGTAAGAAGAAACTAAGCTCAATGGCGATGCAAGAGATGATTCCATTAATGTGTGTTAGTGTGTCAAGTTATTTGCAGTGGGCCCGTTTAATATTGCGTCTTTGCCACCGCAAATAAATCAATAAATAAAATGTATGGGAAACACGTCCCAACTCCACCACATTCACAATCTAAAGCTTCAAAGGTTTTCAAGATTACAGAGATTACAACAGACCACAGAATATTAACAACATGTCGTAGAGTAAACTGCACCATACATTAGCTGTCAAGCTGGTATATGACCATTTCCTATTGTGACTGTAGTGGCTATTGTGTAGTTTAGGTCTGTGGCTCCAAACGTCTTCACGTCAAGGGCCTCTAAACTGACACATAGTGGACCACGCAACCCCATTTGATGAGATTTTAGCTTTTTTGTATTAGACAATTCTATACTGTAGACGAGGAGCGAGTCAAACCTCTGAAGAGAAGATTGTGTTCCTTGTGGATAAAATTATAGTAAAATTAAACTATTCCTCATTTCGTTAGGGTCCCCGGAACCCACTTTGAGAACCACTGGTTTAGTTGATGTAGTCTGTTTCTACTTTTCACAAAACATAGACTCAGGGTGCTGTTGATGTTGTCATGGTTACTGACATGTTGTTTATGTCCAGGAAACTTGGACATCCACGAGGAGCTGGAGCAGTTGGTTGCCAGGTTCGTGGGCGTGGAGGCATCTATGGCGTTCGGCATGGGCTTCGCTACCAATTCCATGAACATTCCTGCTCTCACAGGAAAAGTAAGGAATTGTTCTTCTCTCTCCGTCTCATTTTCTATCTCCATTCTCTATTAACGCACACATGTGGTGGGTGGTATGCCGATTTCAAAATGCATACACGGATCACTATATGAGTTTTGACATGTGTGATTTCCCCGATATAATGCTTTTTTTCTCTCACAGCTTTTAGGCTTCATGTTTAGCTGGAGAACAAGAGAAGATTGTTTGACTGACAGGTGCTTGAGCGATGCACATACAGACATACACACCCCGCTCTTGCATCATAACCAATCATTCTCTCTGGATGGTAATTGTAATAAAACCAAATCGACCCCCCTCTGCTCTAATAATCACAACCTGGTGTTCCCAGAAAAGAATAGAGTTCAACCTCTTAAGGTGAAAACACGCCGTGTGTGTTTTTCATTCAGCAGGAGAGATCATCCTGTTCCACAACAGCCCTAGTTTCCGCCCTGTGTTCTCAAAAACATTCCCCGGGCAGGATGGTGCGATTCCTGGTAGCCCCCAGTGAATGAAGTATTATTTGGCTCACTCTAAACCTCAATGAACCAAGCGCACATGACCTCACTTCCTCTTTCCCTCCACAGCGGCGGGGGCGGGGGGCTCTTAAATGTTGTTTTGAGGAGGAAGTGAAAATCCATGCTGACAGGCGCGTGTGTGTACTACGCAAACACACGCTTCCTGACTGCTGTCAAGACTAAGAGAGAGAGAGAGAGAGAGGGGGGGGGGGGTGGATGGAGAGACGGCCATACCAAGAAAGAATAGACATACACTTAAGCCTGCTGCCTGCCACTTCTCCGCTCACACGCTCACATCTCATCTCTGCTTAATGGTATAATTGTGTATTGTGTAACCCGCTACCCACTCAATCATCCCATTGGCGCAGAGGAACGGGTGTGACTCGGGGTAACGTCAGAGGCGTGCCGTGTCGTGTGTCAGGAGGTGTCGCGACTCTACTTGGCCCTGGCTTTGGCCTTTACTCCTCATGAGAAGGATGTATGATGGGAGTATGTGAAGGGTTTTGATTCCTAAAACGCTATCCGTTTAAATGGGTTTTACTCATGTTGACAGCACTGGATCTCTCTGTACAGTTCCCCTCCGATTAGTTAGCATTAGTTTGCATAATTTTTTTTTTAACTTAACACTTTGAGTGCCACGCTGTTTGGTTAATTTACCTTTAGAATGCCAGCTTTTCTAGTCGTTTCCGTGGTCGTTGCACTATGTTTGCGAAGCTGTGTTTGTGTTCTGTATTATAGCTGTAGAGACACAATGTGGCCCATTTCGACAAACATTACTTGTAGTCCAGCATGGGAATAATAGTTTGTTTCCACACACTGTAGTTTGTAGTTTATTACACGCTAAACATCGCTATCATCAAAACTATGATCGTGTTTGCCGAGCATGTTTTTCTCCCGGTGAAACGCAAAACTGTGATTGTTAGAAAAACACGTTTCAGATTTGGTAAAATAGACATAGAATGTACCTTACCTTAGCCAGAAGGTATTCCAAAAGAATAATTCCAAGTGATCGCATCGCCATCGCGATTACCAGTGTATATGTCTATACACGTTTCGTTGGTCACATACGCTTATGCAACGGAATTCGGAGGCGAGGACTGTGAATTTCTGTCCCAGGAGAAGAAGGGGCCACTCGCGAGGAGAAACTGAACGTGAAGCTGACTATCAGCCCAGAGCCCCATGCAGTTCAGACACGGGACGATACTGCCACCTGGTGATAGTCGATCAGAATCCAGTTCCAATGTGTCGGGACGTGCCTAAATGATGCTGATCGCTCTGGGCAACTGTGTAGAGCGGGGATCAAAGTAAAAAGATCAAACGATCCAACAACGACTTTTTACGTTTATGGCACTCGGCGGTCGGCGGCCAAACACGTAAATAGCTGTTTTTGGCACAGACTGTGTTAATGTATTAATGAATTCCTCTGATTTTCTGTTTCACTTCAATATAATAGGTTTCACTTCAATATAATAGGGAACGTTGCATGGATTTAAAAACAAAATAAATCCCAAAAGATGTAATTTGTAATAGTTTGAACTGAAGCACAGTAAACTGGGGGGTGGAAACCTTGTCATGCACTCTAAGTTCACCTACATACTGTATAAACAGCTGCTGCAGGGAAAACGATGAGCAAGGTGAGAGTTTCCTCTGATCAGAAACTCCTCTTCCTCTAATCACCAAGACTCCCCCCCCCCCCCCCCCCCCCCCCCCTGCCCTGCTGATGAAAGAGATGAAAAGTAATGAATTCCTAATTTTCTGTTACCTTGGTCAAATCCCAATGTATCTATGGGTTGGTTTCTTGGCCAAATCTCAACGTGAGATGGTGATTAGTGTAAGAATAGAAGAAAGATCCATGCTCCAGCAACAATGAGGAGAGGTGCAGCCTTAAATGTCGCCGTACATACATTTACATTTAGTCATTTAGCTGACGCTTTTATCCAAAGCGACTTACATGTTCTGTACGACAAGCCATCAGGAAGGGCACAACTCTATCAGCTGAGCAACAATGTTCATCAAAGTGTTGAGTGCTACAGTGTAGGTTAGTTTATTAGGACAAGTGCATGACAGTACGGTTAGTTAGGGTTAGATTATTATTATTTTTTTATTCAGATAATGGTTGAAGAAGTGCGTCTTTAGTCGACGGCGAAAGATTGGACGTGTTTCGGCTGTCCCAACTGGGGTGGGTAGTTCATTCCACCATTGTGGGGCAAGGACTGAGAATAGGCGACTTCTCTTTGATGACCCTCCCGGAGCTTGGATAGGAGTAGGTCTGAGGCGGTCTTGAGGGTGTGTAGTTAGAGACCATTGACCGGAGGTAGGCGGGAGTGGTTCCCTTTGCCGCACGGTATGCTAGGTCGAGGGCCTTGAAGCGGATTCGTGCAGCAATGGGGAGCCAGTGCAGGTCCCTAAGAAGTGGGGTGACATGGGCCGACTTCGGTAGGTTTGAGATCAGGCGGGCCGCTGCGTTCTGAATGAGTTGAAGAGGCTTAGTGGCAGTGGCCGGGAGGCCAGCGAGCAGTGCGTTGCAGTAGTCGAGGCGGGAGATGACTGTTGATTGGACGAGGAGTTGGGTGGCTTCTTTTGTCAGGAAGGGGCGGATCCTTCTGACGTTGCTCAGGAGGAATCGGCAGGTTCTGGTTGTCGCTGCGATGTGAGCAGAGAAGTTCAACTGGTCGTCGAGGACAACACCACATATCGTGCCTCCCTCCTTCCCGATTGTGATTAGTGAGCAATATTTTGCACCTCTCGTTTACAATGAATACTGTTGGAAAACCGGGTGCATTTGAAACCGACACTTAAAGCAAGTAATTGGTTGTCAGCGGCGGTGACGATCAATCGCCCAGCCCCTTTGTTCCAGACCACAAATGGATTTGAAGTCCTTTTTCTAGACTCGTCTTAACATCCACCATGTGGTGTTCTGCTGGTCACATCTCTGTCACGACGCTGCGAGAGAAGCCATCTATATACTGTAAGTGAATAGTGGACCTATTTAACCCGTGCTGTGTTTTTGTTTCTTTTGGTACTGTGCCCCGCAGGGTTGTCTGCTTCTGAGCGATGAGCTGAACCACGCCTCCCTGGTGCTGGGAGCGCGCCTGTCTGGGTCCACCATCCGCGTCTTTAAACACAACAGTGAGTCTGACCGCTAGTAACACACACGTTGCATAACAACAAGACACAATCACAGAGGCGTGTTAACTTTAACGACAGCACTCCGAAAGCGGAGAATGTCTAAGTGTCTGAAACAGAACTGTTGATTATTTTTCCAACACTTAACCAGTTGACTGATGGCACCATAAAGTGTTCTTTTTTTATTTATTTTTTTAACACAACAGACGCACAAAACCTGTTAACGATGTCTGGGGTGAGCTGCTTCACTCAATGCAAATACTAAGTCTCACACATCTACAAACCCCGGCCTGTGGTTGGGAGCAGGGATGTAAAGTACTTGAGTAATTGTACTTTGTTACAATACTTAAGTACTGTTTTTAGTACTTAAGTACATTTCAAAGTAGAACCTTTTTTTACTTTTACTCACGTGTGTTTTTAGCCAGATACTCTGACTTTTACTTGAGTAAGATTTTGAGACGGTACCCATACTTTCACTTAAGTATAATTTCTGTGTACTTTTTACACCCCTGGTTGGGAGTAGTTTGTTTACCATCCAGGTTTGCACACACAGTACATTTACATTTAGTGCACACACAGTACACTCACAGGCCTGCACTCACACACACACACACACACACACACACACACACACACACACACACACACACACACACACACACACACACACACACACACACACACACACACACACACACACACACACACACACACACACACACCTATTGTTTTCTTGACCATCTCAAAATATCATTCCTCGCATAATGCTTCCGAATGATTTCAAATGCTGTCTTTTTCTTGAATAGCGCTCTTGCATAAGCATCCCTTAAAGTCAGGGAAACACATTTTAAATACTTAATTTGAATCCACAGATCTAAACATACATAGGATCAAAATATTACAAAGGTTCACTGTGCTCTCATCTGTGGATCTCATCTTCTCCGCCACACTGTCTGGGTACCTGTTACAGCAGAGTCGAGTCAAGTGTTCCTTTTATTAATCCCCATGGGGGGGAATTCAGGAGTTAGAACTAAATCTGGCAAGCTGTTTGGCCCTTCTCCTTGACGGGCCTGTACTGATCGATTTAATGAACATGCCTATGAGGCTACCACATATTAAAATCATTAACCTACAATTGTAGCCATGACCAAGGTTGACAAATGTACACACACACACACACACACACACACACACACACACACACACACACACACACACACACACACACACACACACACACACACACACACACACAGCGCTAACTAATCTAATCTAATTGGATTATTAGATTATGTATTGCATATATTTAGCATTTTAGCATTTTGTTTCTTTTTAGATTATATATTAGGTTAGATTTTGATTATTAGATTATATATTGTAACTATATTTATTGTAGGGCAAATACAACTCAGAGGGCATACATACCCTCATCTCGTACCTTGTTGCGCATTGTATATTGTTTACAGTGCCTTTTTATTCTATTTACATTTTTACTTCTCCACTGTACTATAATTCTGTGACCTGTGCCTGTATGTCTTCTACTACCTGTACCCCCCCTCCCCCCTCCCCCATGCTGCTATGATGCCTGCATGTCCCCCAAGGGTATCAATAAAGGAACATCTTATCTTAACCCTTGTGCTGCTCGCTGTAGACATGCAGAGCCTGGAGAAGCTGCTGAGAGACGCCATCGTCCACGGCCAGCCCAGAACCCACCGCCCCTGGAGGAAGATCCTCATCGTAGTGGAGGGCATCTACAGGTACTATAACATGTAGATATAGGCCATGGTACTACCATATAGAGAGGTGTTTATTCACAACGATCCCACGTGTTATTGGTGGGGTGGAGAGAGCAGGCAACATTGTCCAGAGTCGGACAAGAAGATACCAATTTTCCTCTCTTTGTGTTCAGTAGAAAGCTATCCGGCTGCAAATGAATGGAAGCTGATACGGATCACCTAGCTTAGCTTAAAACTCTGGGAGAGGTGTTTTTGGCCAACAGCTAGGCTAGTTGATCTGTGTCCGCTTCCATTCATTTGTGCTTAGCTAGGCTAGCTTGCAGCCAGATAGCATTCGTAATGTTGCCGTGTTCCTTTAAATCACGTCTTAAAACTCACTTTTGCTGAAATGCTTTAAGTATTCGTTTCTGACATTACACAATTATATGTTTAGTATGTGATTCTTACTTTTTAGGATTTCTTTCTTCTTTTTTTGTGTTACTATTATTCCTTGTTTTTATGCCTTTTTCGTAAAGCACATTGTAAAAGTTGAATATGAAGTTCATAATTATACGCTAACGCCATGCAAGCATTGTATAATCTCAAGGTAAAGTATATAAACTTAATAAGCGAACTAAAAGTTCCAACGAACGTTTTATGAAGTGACCGTCATGCTACACTGTGTGCCTACCAAAGCCATTGGCCGTAAAACACTGAAACCGCCCATAAAGGACGTATCCTAGAAACTGACCTCAGACCAGTGTTATAATAAGAGAGCATATTGCACTTGCCTGCTGACTGCACTGCGCACAGTGGATAAACAAGTGAATAAAAAGAACATCCCTGCCAGGGCGAGACATGGTGGCACTGACTCTCATACTCGTGTATGAATCAGAAGAAGTGCTGAGATTCAAACCGTTAGCATCAGTGTCCACCAGATTTGTGTCCGCTTTGACTTTTTGGAACCGGCCACTATATCACTGTCGATTTGCGATTGCTGTGGAGATATGTTACGTCAGCAAAGCTGATGGTTTGGGAAAACACACGATTACATTAGGGTTCTAATTTAAAAACCAATGCCTACTGTCTTGTTTTCGTTGTGTGATGATGGGTGAGTGTGACCGCTCCCTTGGCCACAATGCCATTCGAGCAAACTGCACTGGAGCAAATCACATTCATTGTCTTTAGTCGCAGGAAGGAGCATTAATGTCTGATCACGATGAATGGGTTCCAAATTGAGCACTTGTTCAGAGATGCTGCTTTCACCTCAAGAACAGAAATTCAGAATCCCTTTTGGTTGTTTTTTCTCTCTTTCAATGTGAAGGATGTCGAGGTTTTTTCAATGTATATAATGTATATATTGGGGGAGATGACAGCATCTAGAGGTGCCAGGTCAGAGAGGTAGATGTGGTGGTGGAGGCGATCAGAGAGGCAGTATGTTTAGCAGCCGTCGGTGTGGTAGCAGCGAGCAGGGTGTGTGCATGCCGAGGTCGTTTCAGCACATAACAACTGATAAGGACTGCGAGCAGGCAGAATGGAGAGAGAGAGAGATTGACACCACTAGAAACAGACGTTTAATGGGTGTGAAGAGTGAACAGCAGTTGCCATGACAGCCCGTCACATGGCAACAGGAAGAGGGGCGGGGTCTGTCATTGATATGCCGAGATGATAATGATGATGATGAATATTATAAATGTGAGTTTCCTTCCGGGTGTAAGTTAGATCTAGACACGAAGCTGACGCGAGCGGACGTGGATCAGAGACTTCCATCCCTCTCTCACCCTCGCCGGTGGGGGAGGGGAGATGACACATCATCATTAGCTTCGGCTAACGGGAGAAGGGTTTTGGCTAACGACGAGGCCTCAGCCACCATTGGACTAAACAGCAGAAGAAACGATAGAATAATGAATTTAGTGTTCCATCAACGACTTTTCAAGGACAATACGAAATGGGTAACATCTGAGGCTTTTGTTTATGTAATAAACAACGATTCCAAGAAAGGTACTACGCTGTCCAGTGTCGAATTCTTAGGTTTACGGATTGCATTAAAGGGGAATGACAAAGATTGTACAGCCAGTATGAGATGTCGGAGAAATAAACACAACGCAGAAACTACATGAGCCGACGATGAAGAGAGGTGATAAGTGGCTGATTGATCCAAATCTAACAAATGTGTGATAGTCTGAGCCAAGTATCATGTTGAAGTCTCTGTGGAGCCAAGTATCATGTCGAAGTCTCTGTGGAGCCAAGTATCATGTCGAAGTCTCTGTGGAGCCAAGTATCATGTCGAAGTCTCTGTGGAGCCAAGTATCATGTCGAAGTCTCTGTGGAAAGCTGTATTTATTCCCATGTCTTAATTAAGACCAAAAGATAAGTTTGCCTGCTCTCATTCTCAAGAGCGAACACATACAACAGACACATCTGCCCTGTAATGTACTGTACTTACTGTATACTAGATGCAATCAATATCTTTCTCTGGAGAGCAGATTTAGCTAATCAATACACTTCTTGACTAATGTAAGGTTAATGGAGGTAGACATCCTTGGGGATTTCTAAGGAAACGATTTGACGGCTAAATAAAACACACACACACACACTCGACACCTTGTCGTTGTCGGTGATGAGTTGGCACAAAATGGCGACCAGTATGTCAATAGTGGATAATGCGCAATTCGAAGAGCAACAGCCTAAAGTATTAATTGCCATCAAGGCAAGAATAACGCATGACCCACACATGTAAACAAAGACACAGTGCAAAGCATTCTCACATTGAGTGAACTGGTCTTACAATAAAGTGCCACGCCTGTGAGCCGCCACTAGGGGCAGAGTGGCTAAGAGTGAGAATTACTGGATGAGTTAGTGACATTGACGCTCATAGAGGTGCTTTGCATCCAAAAAATAAGGTATTCTGTGTGTTTTTGTGTATATAAGATAAGATATTCCTTTATTGATCCCCTTGGGGAAATTCAGGCATCATAGCAGCATGGGGGAGGGGGGGGGGAGGTACAGGTAGTAAAAAAGCAGTGTAAACAATATAACAAATCAATATAATTAACTTTGGACATGTGCATATGGGCAACAAGGTGCCAGATGAGGGTATGGTATGTATGCCCTCTCAGTTATATTGGCCGTACAATAAATAGTTACAATATATAATCTAATAATCCAATAATCTAAATCTAATCTAATATATAATCTGAAAAAAACGAAATGCTAAATATATGTAATATATAATCTAATAATCCAATAATCTAAATCTAATCTAATATATAATAAAAAAAAAAATGCTAAATATGTGTGCTGCAGGTGCCTTTGTACATATGTGTTACTTACCATTTGTACCAGTATAGCATTGATGATGCCTGTTAGTTTATTTGTCAAAACAAGTAGAAGGGATGACCCGATTCCTCCCTGTTCCCCCCCTCACAGTATGGAGGGCTCCATCGTGCGTCTGCCGGAGGTGATCGCCCTGAAGAAGCGCTACAAGGCCTACCTGTACCTGGACGAGGCCCACAGCATCGGGGCCCTGGGGCCCCACGGGAGAGGGGTGGTGGACTACTTCGGCCTGGATCCCAGAGACGTAGACATCATGATGGGGACGTTCACCAAGAGCTTCGGTGCAGCCGGCGGATACATCGGTGGGAAGAAGGTACGTTTGTTTTGACCCGACGAAGAGCCGTCGGGCTCGAAAACGTTGTCTGGTGACTGAACAGGTGTCGGAGCAGATGAGCGTACAGGTTTTCTTCTGTTATTTGTGGTGCTTTCAGTCTCATCTATTAAAGGGATGTGTGTACTTTACTCCTACGAAGAAGTAAAGGCAGTCCGGCAGCGTGGCGACATGAGCAGAGCTCCAGCAGCGTGGCTACATGAGCAGAGCTCCAGCAGCGTGGCTACATGAGCAGAGCTCCAGCAGCGTGGCTACATGAGCAGAGCTCCAGCAGCGTGGCTACATGAGTAGAGCTCCGGCAGCGTGGCTACATGAGTAGAGCTCCAGCAGCGTGGCTACATGAGTAGAGCTCCGGCAGCGTGGCTACATGAGCAGAGCTCCAGCAGCGTGGCTACATGAGTAGAGCTCCGGCAGCGTGGCTACATGAGCAGAGCTCCAGCAGCGTGGCTACATGAGTAGAGCTCCGGCAGCGTGGCTACATGAGTAGAGCTCCGGCAGCGTGGCTACATGAGTAGAGCTCCGGCAGCGTGGCTACATGAGTAGAGCTCCGGCAGCATGGCTACATGAGTAGAGCTCCAGCAGCGTGGCTACATGAGTAGAGCTCCAGCAGCATGGCTACATGAGCAGAGCTCCAGCAGCGTGGCTACATGAGCAGAGCTCCAGCAGCGTGGCGACATGAGCAGAGCTCCGGCAGCGTGGCTACATGAGTAGAGCTCCGGCAGCGTGGCTACATGAGTAGAGCTCCGGCAGCGTGGCTACATGAGCAGAGCTCCGGCAGCGTGGCTACATGAGCAGAGCTCCGGCAGCGTGGCTACATGAGCAGAGCTCCGGCAGCGTGGCTACATGAGTAGAGCTCCAGCAGCGTGGCTACATGAGCAGAGCTCCAGCAGCGTGGCTACATGAGTAGAGCTCCGGCAGCGTGGCTACATGAGTAGAGCTCCGGCAGCGTGGCGACATGAGTAGAGCTCCAGCAGCGTGGCTACATGAGCAGAGCTCCAGCAGCGTGGCTACATGAGTAGAGCTCCGGCAGCGTGGCTACATGAGTAGAGCTCCAGCAGCGTGGCTACATGAGCAGAGCTCCAGCAGCGTGGCTACATGAGCAGAGCTCCGGCAGCGTGGCTACATGAGTAGAGCTCCAGCAGCGTGGCTACATGAGCAGAGCTCCAGCAGCGTGGCTACATGAGTAGAGCTCCAGCAGCGTGGCTACATGAGTAGAGCTCCGGCAGCGTGGCTACATGAGTAGAGCTCCGGCAGCGTGGCGACATGAGTAGAGCTCCAGCAGCGTGGCTACATGAGCAGAGCTCCAGCAGCGTGGCTACATGAGTAGAGCTCCAGCAGCGTGGCTACATGAGTAGAGCTCCGGCAGCGTGGCTACATGAGTAGAGCTCCGGCAGCGTGGCTACATGAGTAGAGCTCCAGCAGCATGGCTACATGAGTAGAGCTCCAGCAGCGTGGCTACATGAGTAGAGCTCCAGCAGCGTGGCTACATGAGCAGAGCTCCGGCAGCGTGGCTACATGAGTAGAGCTCCAGCAGCGTGGCTACATGAGTAGAGCTCCGGCAGCGTGGCTACATGAGTAGAGCTCCAGCAGCGTGGCTACATGAGTAGAGCTCCAGCAGCGTGGCTACATGAGCAGAGCTCCAGCAGCGTGGCTACATGAGTAGAGCTCCAGCAGCGTGGCTACATGAGTAGAGCTCCAGCAGCGTGGCTACATGAGCAGAGCTCCAGCAGCGTGGCTACATGAGTAGAGCTCCGGCAGCGTGGCTACATGAGTAGAGCTCCGGCAGCGTGGCTACATGAGTAGAGCTCCAGCAGCGTGGCTACATGAGTAGAGCTCCGGCAGCGTGGCTACATGAGCAGAGCTCCAGCAGCGTGGCTACATGAGCAGAGCTCCAGCAGCGTGGCTACATGAGTAGAGCTCCGGCAGCGTGGCTACATGAGCAGAGCTCCAGCAGCGTGGCTACATGAGTAGAGCTCCGGCAGCGTGGCTACATGAGTAGAGCTCCAGCAGCATGGCTACATGAGCAGAGCTCCAGCAGCGTGGCTACATGAGCAGAGCTCCAGCAGCGTGGCTACATGAGCAGAGCTCCGGCAGCGTGGCTACATGAGTAGAGCTCCAGCAGCATGGCTACATGAGTAGAGCTCCAGCAGCGTGGCTACATGAGTAGAGCTCCGGCAGCGTGGCTACATGAGTAGAGCTCCGGCAGCGTGGCTACATGAGTAGAGCTCCAGCAGCGTGGCTACATGAGTAGAGCTCCGGCAGCGTGGCTACATGAGCAGAGCTCCAGCAGCGTGGCTACATGAGCAGAGCTCCGGCAGCGTGGCTACATGAGTAGAGCTCCGGACTCACGATCGGAAGATCACCGGTTCGAGCCCCGGTCAAGGCTGCTGTCGGAAAGTGGTGTTGTTGTCCAGCAGGGGGAACTCTGTCCTCTGGACTTGTCTGTAACAATGCCCCTGTTACAGTGGTTACAGTGATAGGGACACCGTATAGCTGCGAATGCCGTCCTTTGGATGAGACGCTAAACCTAGGTCCTGACTGAATTCAGTCGTTAAAGAACCCAGGACGCCTATCGTAAAGAGTAGGGGGTTCCCCGATGTTCCTGGCCAAATTCCCATCAAGGCCACCTAATCATCCCTTCCCCTTAATTGACTGATATCAATCCCTGTCTCCTGTGCTGTTCAGCCATTGTGTAGTGTGATGTGTGCCGGGTGCAGGAAGCCATTTCCACCCTACATTGTAAAGCGGTTTGAGTGTCTAGAAAAGCGCTGTATAAATGCAATTAATTAAGGTTCAGCCTTCCAAGTGTAATGGTTGGAATGGAAGCAAGTGCACAACACTACTACAGATAATGCTACGCGAGTATGCGGTACAACCAGTAGTAAAATGTAAATGAACCAAGCAGGGCTCTTTGGCCTAGAGGTCGCGGTTTGTGGCATTGCAGATTCTACCTTTTACATCTTAAGCTAGAGAATCTATTAGCCAATCTTGGGGAGTGGATAACTGCTTAACCCTGTATCCACGGTTTCCTCTCTTCTTAAAACACACCCTCAGTCATGCCTGCCAGAGAATTTGACAACACCGGTATTACTGGTGACACCGGACATTTTACAACATGACACGCTCACTCTCTGTAGGGCGCTTACTTTGATCTTTTAATCTTATGCGATTACATTGATCCACTGTGTCTCTCCGTCTATGTCTGTTCTTAATTCATTTTCAATTACTAGAATCCATTTGTTGGACAGACAGAGTTGACGTTGAGGTTCTAATTTGAAAATAATCCCAACGGACAGAAATTCCTTCCATCAATGTTCAAGGCATTAGGGAAAGTAATGTACTCTGTGGAGCCTAAACACAGAGCAACACTGGTATCACAGACTACCGTGGCAAGCCTAGCCCTGGCCAGGAAAACAAACATACCCACACTGTGCTCTTTACTGTGCCCGTTCAGTTGTTGCTCCATGTGTACATAATGTACCAAGTGTACTTAAACAGGATGTACAAGGTACACAAGTAGATGTGTATGTGTACGTGTCACTGTTAAACACCTCTGCCCCATGAGGAAGTAAAAGAAAAACCTATGCTACTTGATGACGCGTCACTGTTAAACACCTCTGCCCCATGAGGAAGTAAAAGAAAAACCTATGCTACTTGATGACGCGTCACTGTTAAACACCTCTGCCCCATGAGGAAGTAAAAGAAAAACCTATGCTACTTATACTCATATTATTTTGAAATAAATATGCTTATATTATATTATTTTTGAATCTACTTCACAAATAAGAACCGAAAACCTAGTTGAAACAGTTAGAATATTTGTTTAGTCACTCATGACAATGAACTTAGCAATAAAGGTATTGTTTCCCCTCTCCAAAGAAGATGCTCTGTTTACTAACAATATATCACCACGTGAGTCAGACTAATACATGTTCAGACATGCTCAATATTTGGTTATTTCATTTCATTTTTATTTATTCGTACATGGAATTGTTACAGTCCAACAGTGTCTTCAGTACATATAGTTCACTTAATATGATCCACTAAATTCCATGGCCGAAAGGAACAGGAACAAGAAAACTCTCATTGTACCTGCCCCTACATACATACAGTACACTGATACTGTTCATAGCGCAATGTTTACCAAACACAATGTACATACTTATTTTGCAGAAATTAAAACAACACAATTAAATTAACATAGATAAATAAATGTTGTGTATCTATCAGTTAAATTGCATTTACTGAGGTTCATTCATTTATACACGCACACACATTTATCTATACATTTATAGTACACTCTTCTATTACCGGTATATCATGTATTATTATATTATACTTCTACATACTATACTATATAATTGTATTATTTTTATTTACTATAATTAAATCAGTGTAATCGCACCGTCCGGGGTTCGAATCCGGCCCGGGGACCTATGCTGCATGTCCTCCCCATATCTTCTCCCAACTTTCCTCTCTACCTGTCCTATCCGAAATAAAGCTGTAAAGCTGTAATTCTATTTTTTTTTTTAACTCATTCAGCGCCATGTGCTGTCCCTATCTCTGCCGCTTCAGGGTATACCTTAAATTTTGTCATTTTCACGGTGTTTCACGATGTCTGCAGAGCTGTGTGTTCTGTATTATAGCTGTGGAGACAATGGTGTGGCTCATTGACAGACACTACTTGTAGTCCAATATGGAAAAAAGTTTGTTTCTACACCCTGAATTTCCCCAAGGGGATTAATAAAGTATCTATCTATCTATCTATCTATCTATCTATCTATCTATCTATCTATCTATCTATCTATCTATCTATCTATCTATCTATCTATCTATCTATCTATCTATCTATCTATCTATCTATCTATCTATCTATCTATCTATCTATCTATCTATCTATCTATCTATCTATCTATCTATCTATCTATCTATCTATCTATCTATCTATCTATCTATCTATCTATCTATCTATCTATCTATCTATCTATCTATCTATCTATCTATCTATCTATCTATCTATCTATCTATCTATCTATCTATCTATCTATCTATCTATCTATCTATCTATCTATCTATCTATCTATCTATCTATCTATCTATCTATCTATCTATCTATCTATCTGTAGTTTGTAGTTTATTACACGCTAAACATTGCGCATTTCCAAGATAATCCAGTATTTTTCCATAGAACGCGAGATAAAACGCGTTATATGCAATAAGCCCAAACCGTTCTGGTTGATCCCCTGAAACCCCAAATATTCCCAAATCAAAGCTACCTTCACAAAATCATCAAGGGGGGGGGGGGGGGGGGGGGTCGTTTTAACTCAAAACTGTAATCGTGTTTGTCGAGCATGTTTTTTTTTTTATCCACTTTTCTCCTCCTGTTTTTCTGTGTTTTTCTCCCATCCCAATTTAGTCATGCCAATTCCCCCCTCCCCTTCCTGGTTGTTGCTCACATGTGCCACCCACTGGTCGGTCTAGGGAGGGTTGATAGATACTATCACATGTCCCCTCCGATACATGCGGAGTCAGCCAGCCACTTCTTTTCACCTGCCAGCGCGGACTCTCATTGGTGAGGTGTAACGTGTGGGAGGCTCACACTACCCTCACCATCTCCCTTCCTCGCTGTGCAGGCGCCCTGACCGACCTGTAGGAGTCGCTGTTTACAACGAACAGATTACCACCCACCGGCTTCCCTCCCGCTGACTCTGCCAATTGAGCCAGTATGACGGCCGGCCAAGCCGGAGGCAACACTGACAGCCGGATTCGATACCAGTGTCTCTCGCGTTGGTGACGAGCGCTTAGTCCGCTGCGCCACCCAGCCGCCATTTTGTCGAGCATGTTTTACGTCCGGTAAAACACAAAACTGTGATCGTTAGAAAAACATGTTTCAGGTTCTGTAAAATAGACATAGAATATACCTTGCCTTAGCCAGAAGGTATTCCAAAAAGAATAATTCCAAGTGATCGCATCGCCATCGCGATTACCAGTGTATTATGTCTATACACGTTTCGATGGAAAATTCGCTTCGGCAACGGAATTTCGAGGCGATCGTTGTAAATCTCTGTTCAAGCAGGAGGAGGAGCCCTTACCAAAAAAGGAAAATGTGTATCAACACCAAGCCATTCCAGTTCAAAGGTAGGCGTTACTGCCACCTGGCGATATTCGATCGGCATTGCAATTCCAACGTGGGCAAACGGGCCAGGGGCGGCTAGAATGATCCGGATGATGATTTAGAACGGGGATCAGAGGAAAAAGATCAAAGGATCTAAAAACTTATTATTACGTGTTTGCCGCTCAAGCGTTGGAAAGGAAACACGTAATATTACGTGTTTGCCGCTGAATGAGTTGAAGGCACTCGGGGCAGAGCTGTTTTGGCCTATGTGTGATCAATGTACAGGTGTTGAGGCAGCATGGGAGTGTGGCATGTAATCTGATCATGTGTTGCTAATCTGATCATGTGTTGCTGGGTTCAAGGTGTTTGTTCAGGTGTATCTGTCAAGGCCCTGTGACTAAGTTGTCAGGAATAACAGCCGATACCACAGGAGCTGAAATGACGGGGGCATTTCCTCAACGGTGATTTCCTGTCACTTTCCAGAATGACTCCGAGCCTTAGTCATCACATGAGAAGGGGATGTGAAGGGGGAACACACATGCTTACACAGTTCTGAGGAATGAAGAAAAAAAAGAGAGAGAGGACTTTCAGTTTCTATTAGAGTAGAACAAGCACTTTTCAAGTATAACCGTGTAAATGATTAGGCATTACATACAAACCACACAGTGCAAGAAAAACATCTGTTCATGGCTTTCATGTTGGCTTTTGAGTGGAAATGCAGTTGGATGTCTTTCATGTGAATATTATTATAATTTTAGTTCAATCAGGGTTTTTCTTTCAAGGAACCCAACCCAGTTTGCATGTCAGGGGCCCTCCACCCAATAACGCCGACCTCAACGATGGAGAAAGCTTATGGCGGTCTAACCAGAATGCCTTCTCTCTCTCTCTCTCTCTCCACCAGGAGCTGATTGAGTACCTGCGGAGCCACTCCCACAGTGCGCTGTATGCCACCTCCATCTCCCCTCCAGTGGTCCAGCAGATCATCTCCTCCATGAAGACCATCATGGGAGAGGACGGCAGCACACTGGGTACGTAGACACACACTAATGAACTAGGATAGTGTGTATGATGGTGTATATTATAACCACAGTTAAACACACACTAATGAACTAGGATAGTGTGTATGATGGTGTATATTATAACCACAGTTAAACACACACTAATGAACTAGGATAGTGTGTATGATGGTGTATATTATAACCACAGTTAAACACACACTAATGAACTAGGATAGTGTGTATGATGGTGTATATTATAACCACAGTTAAACACACACTAATGAACTAGGATAGTGTGTATGGTGTATATTATAACCACAGTTAAACACACACTAATGAACTAGGATAGTGTGTATGATGGTGTATATTATAACCACAGTTAAACACACACTAATGAACTAGGATAGTGTGTATGGTGTATATTATAACCACAGTTAAACACACACTAATGAACTAGGATAGTGTGTATGGTGTATATTATAACCACAGTTAAACACACACTAATGAACTAGGATAGTGTGTATGGTGGTGTATATTATAACCACAGTTAAACACACACTAATGAACTAGGATAGTGTGTATGGTGGTGTATATTATAACCACAGTTAAACACACTAATGAACTAGGATAGTGTGTATGGTGTATATTATAACCACAGTTAAACACACACTAATGAACTAGGATAGTGTGTATGGTGTATATTATGAACCAAAGTTAAACACACTAATGAACTAGGATAGTGTGTATGGTGTATATTATGAACCAAAGTTAAACACACACTAATGAACTAGGATAGTGTGTATGGTGGTGTATATTATAACCACAGTTAAACACACTAATGAACTAGGATAGTGTGTATGGTGGTGTATATTATAACCACAGTTAAACACACACTAATGAACTAGGATAGTGTGTATGATGGTGTATATTATAACCACAGTTAAACACACTAATGAACTAGGATAGTGTGTATGATGGTGTATATTATAACCACAGTTAAACACACACTAATGAACTAGGATAGTGTGTATGGTGGTGTATATTATAACCACAGTTAAACACACACTAATGAACTAGGATAGTGTGTATGGTGTATATTATGAACCACAGTTAAACACACACTAATGAACTAGGATAGTGTGTATGGTGGTGTATATTATAACCACAGTTAAACACACACTAATGAACTAGGATAGTGTGTATGATGGTGTATATTATAACCACAGTTAAACACACACTAATGAACTAGGATAGTGTGTATGGTGTATATAATAACCAAAGTTAAACACACACTAATGAACTAGGATAGTGTGTATGGTGTATATTATAACCACAGTTAAACACACACTAATGAACTAGGATAGTGTGTATGGTGTATATAATAAACCACAGTTATGTCCCGTGGGAAGGGGGATGGTTTAGGTTGGCTGCAGTGTTGTCAAAAGTATCGATTTTATCGATACATATCGATTCTGAATATTTGAAGCGGTTTCGATACTCATTTGCTCATAGCCCCGCCTCCTCTCACTCACTGTGTTCTCAGGGGACTCCTCTCTCTCTCTCTCATCTCAAGTCTCATCTCTTCCACCTCTTTTTTTTTTATATATATTCTTTTCCCCCCTCCTTTTTCCTCCGATTTTCTCCCATCCCAATGTTAGTTGTTATGCCAATTCCCAATCCCCTTCCTGGTCGCTGCGCATTGCTTCCTCCGACACACGTCCAGCCAATCAACCGCTTCTTTTCACCTGGCAGCGCGGATTCTCACTGAGAGGGCGTAGCGTGTGGAAGAATCACACTATCCCACTTAGATCCTATCCACGCTTAGCAGGCGCCCCGACCGAACTGTAGGAGTCGCTGTTTACAACGACCCGGACCCACCCCGCCAGCTTCTCCCAAGTGTGAACGGCCAGCCAAGCTGGTGACAACCCCGGAGCTGTGAGCTGGATTCGAACAGGCGAATCCTAGCGTCTCCGGGGTTGGTGACGAACGCAATCTCCGTTACGCCACCTGACCGCCTTCTTCCACCTCTCTTGAACATAGTTTGTGGGTCTTGTCACAGTGTTTTTAGCTTAGTTAAAGATGGCGGGTGCAGAGCCTCCGTGACCGGTTTGGATTGAGAAGGAAGGCGGCAGAATAAGCTGCTTGGATGCTTTGTGTTTGAGGAGAATGAACAAGGAAAGGCAAAAGATATACGCTAGCAAACCCACATACTACATGCTACAGAGAAGTGCCAACCAAGGGTGCTTAATTATAATAACAAAATCACTTACACCATGATCTGGGTGAATACTCTTTTCTGATTGTCCGGCAGGTGTGCGTTAAAACGGTTAATATGTAGTTCAGCTCAAGATTAATCGCCGTTCTAAATGAATCCGCTACTCGACCTGTAACACATAGCCGGCTTGCTAGCCAGACATCTCATGGTCCCAAACTCAATAATTAATTTTCACGTCAAATATGCGTGGTAGCTGTGTCACCGTCAGTCCACTCGTAGCCTCAAGTACATTCATTGTTGCGAGTTGAATTGCAAGAACGGGATGTACACGGAGAGAAAAACCCTTGCACAAATACAGAATATGTAACCTAGTAGCCACAGTCTATTAGTCAGTCTGTCTAAGAGTGTTAATATAAAATAGTACATTAGACTAGCTCTGGTATAGTGTCTCTGGAGCAACGTTTGCAACAGTGTTGCTGAACAGGTAGGATGTGCTACATCTCGCGATTCAGTCAAATGCGCTCTGGCATCAGTGCTCTTAACATCAGTGCTCTTAACATCAGTGATCTTACATCAGTGATCTTACATCAGTGATCTGGCATCAGTGATCTTACATCAGTGATCTTACATCAGTGATCTTACATCAGTGATCTTACATCAGTGATCTTAACATCAGTGATCTTACATCAGTGATCTTACATCAGTGCTCTTACATCAGTGATCTTACATCAGTGATCTTACATCAGTGATCTTACATCAGTGATCTTACATCAGTGATCTTACATCAGTGATCTTAACATCAGTGATCTTACATCAGTGATCTTACATCAGTGCTCTTACATCAGTGATCTTACATCAGTGATCTTACATCAGTGATCTGGCATCAGTGATCTGGCATCAGTGATCTTACATCAAACACCATGCATTGTTTCACACTGCTGATACTCACATACAGTTATTCTGCAATTATGCATGCAGTATTGTTCTTTTGGCGATTATTCTTTTTCCAAGATAAGAGATGGCAAATCAGATTGGTATGTGGAGAGGCAATGTATCCCCCCCCTCCCCAAACATACATACACGCACACACATACACGCGCATGTGGAAGCGGGCCTTAATGATGCACTATTATAGTGGGATGTGTTGGTCCTACACCATAGTATTGCTTAGTGGACTGAAGGAACTATTCTTGGGGGGGCGGCTTTTCCTTTTCATTTCTCTTGGACTTTACCCAATCAATTAGAAATGTTGTCCTAGATTTAGCCCTGTTTCTGGGTCAATTGGAAAGTGTTTTGCTGGTCCATTTTGGGATTACAAAGTACCTGGCACTGCTTGGTATGTCACGCCACTGGTAACCACAAGATGGCAGTATTGCCCTGTGTCTCTGAACACAGTTGGGCTTCTATCAATCTTAACAGTTGAGTTGGTTTCTATTTGCATGCAATGCAGGAGTTCCTAAATATGAGATTAGGACCCAGACTGGATTCTAGGCTTGTTTCTTGTGCGTCTCAATATAAGACCATTACTTGTACTAGTGTGTTTTGAGTTAGTGGTTCTCAACCTGGGGATCGTGGGACCCCCCCCCCCCTTTTTTTCTTGTGAAATAATGAATTTAAAATTTGAAGTCTAAATCCCAAATTGTTATCAAGTTGGTCTGAAAAGTAAACGATTATGTTTTTATGTGATCTCTCATGGTTCTTCATTCTTGTTATGCTTGACTATGTGGGTCGTAAAAAGGTGTCCCTGTTTTTAGGTCGGGTGTCACAAAGCTGGTGTCGAGTAGGGCTGAACAATCTTTACAATTCATATTATCATATCTGTAAACATGTTTTATATCCATCACAAAGACTGCAAAATGTTCATTGTTTAAATAATTTTCGAACCTAATAAAAACTAAATGTAATTATAGAAATACATAGTAAATGAAAGAATGTGAGACAGAGAGGTGCTTCACTCACACACCCAAACATACTATCTGTATAATTCAATAATAAATCCATTAGCTGTGTGATGCCATAGGCTTACTCTCAGGCAAGGTGAACGTATTCCCAACAATATGCTACGGAAAGAGGTTTTTTTGGTCATCGTGGGATTTTTCAGTCTTGCACATTTTGCCACCCTTAGTTGTACTTTGACTCCCTACCCTGTGTGTACCGAGAGTGTTTATTTACCTTTACAATCTGCATCCCACGCCACGTGATAAAGCTGCTATCAGTGGCTACCTGGTAGATATAAATAAATCAACAAGGGAGCGGCAAGAACAGGCCAGTCATAATTGCATGGTGAGTGTAGGTCAAAGAATCATACACACTCTGTACATGTTCACCCGCCCTTATTGATTCATGTGGGATAATTAAAAGAGTCAATTTCCTGTTCAGTGACAGCCATTTCCTGTTCTAGAGAGACTTGCTTTAGCTTGTTTTTCCACCAATGGGCTTCTGGGGGGGGGATCAGTCATACTAGAGATGCTTTAATAAGACATTCAAAGCTGTACCAGTGGGATGAAATGGAACAGTTCCTGTCTCCTCAGTGGCCGGGACTTTTACACTATAGACCACTGCACCTCCACGTTACATTGAGCTCATGGGGAGAGAGAGCCGGGGGAGAAAATGAATGAATGTGATCATGAGAGCCTTGACATTAAGGGATTGTAGCTACGACTGTGGGGGTGCTGGAGACATGATCCAATATACTTTTATACGCCCGAGTCTCCTGAACACGGAGAGACCAATCCCAAGTTGATCGGCACTTTCTCGGCCGAGCTATAGTCACTTTATCGCACCTACTCCCGAACTACTCATGTGCAGATTGATGAACCTAGCCCTCTGGACAATCCAGAGAGACTCCGTGGGCAATCTGCGCATGCGTTGTTGAGGCCACTTAATGCCAAGGCTCTGATCCACATTCATACATTTTCTCCCCCCCGCTCTCTCTCCCATGATTTCAGAATAAGTCTCAAAACAAACTTGTTTTTGCACTGGATCTACAGGTCACAAAGATGTGGACATTTCAGAACACCTTCAACCTGTAAGAGACCGGTCCAATATATTATTTACCTCAATTTCTATGGTAAAGAAATAATTTTGCCACATTCAGTCAAAACCGGTCCATCTCATTGGGGTGAATGGAGCCCGCTGCTCTATGACTCATTGCAGGAAGTGAGAATGACTTGGCTTGTCTCCCTTTGAAAGGTGTCTGGTTCTACTGAAACCAAACTGTGTAGCACAGTGTGGGAAAATGTAGCCAACGGTGTAACATTATCGGAGGGGTCCAGTTGAGAAAGACAAACAGCCGCTGTGATTGTTATCTCTCGTACTACATGTATGCGCTTCACATTGCTCCAAGGTCTCCCATCTCCTCTCTGTCTGCACTGATGGTGCCGGTCTACGAGGTAGTTGGAACTGGTTTAGTGGCCAGTATGAGTGCCCTTTCAGAACTGGCCAATCGCTTGGCCCCATGGAAGAGCTGCTTGTAGTGTTGCTGTTTGTGGGCATTCTCAAGAGCCGTGCATCCAATCAACTTCACCTTCCACACTGGACTGACTTTGGCCCTCAGCAATACACCCACCAAGTGTGAAGTCGATCAGATGAACATCTCCAGAGATATGCGAAGAACAGACAGACGGACAGAGATTCCTGCCTTTATAGATATTGTTAGATATAGAAGTCTTTGGTTAGAACTGGTGGACAGTTAGTCCGTTCCCTGCTTCTCTCAGAGATGGCTCATACTGATTGAAGCTCTTGGAAGTGGTAGTGTTGACTCCCACACTCTTCCTTTATGGCCTTCAGATGTGTGTGTGTGTGTGTGTTTTTCAGATGTGTGTGTGTGTGTGTGTGTGTGTGTGTATGGGTGTGTTAGCCATCCAGCTGAGTACAAAGCGGCATGGTGCTGGGGGGGACATGGATCTGGTCAGATCACTCTGCTGGACTCATCACACACACATACCCGCTGGTCCAGGTCACTCCCGGGTCTTGTTGTTTCAGCAGGGTGGTTCTCTTTGACTTCTGATGGGCCTTCAAGGTACCAGTTGCCCTTAAAGCGCTGATTTAAGATCAGATTACCCTGCCCCCCCCCCCCCCATCCCTATCCTGGACCATTAGGGAGAAGAATAAACATGTGAACCAGTGTCGGCGGTTGGGACCTCTATGCCTACTTTCTTCTTGACACAGCATCTACACATCCATCAGCTCTTTTTCCCAGGCCTTAACTCCGATGGGGGGGGAAGCCAGAAAGGCTGACCTTGCTCTCCAGCTCAGCTTGACAAGTTTCCCTAATGGAAGAGTAACATTGACAGTCTGATTGGTTGCAGCCCCAGTTACTGTTTGAATTTTGAGCCTTTGAAGTCGCGGTCGCGCCGTCACCCGATGGGAGTGACAGCGGAGCGGCCTGCTGAGGGTCTCGCCGCTGCTACGTTCAGGCTGCTGGTGGAGGACTGTTCACTAGACACATTCCTCGATTTAAAGGTCGATATGAAAAGAATGTCCTCGCTCTTGAAAAGAAATCCATCCACCCCCACCCCCCGCTAAACTAATCACTCAATGTTCAGAATACTGTTGGATTCCTGGGCTTGGAGAGAAGAGGGGAGTGAGTGAATATGGTTTCAGACTTGTTGTGTCTCTGGGTTGCTTTGAAGCCCTCGTGTTTCTGCTCTGTTTTTCAACACAGCTGGGCAGATGTTGGCTGTTGTTGGCTCTGTGAGCCAAGAGGTGAATTATTTGAATAAGATGCTATCTCTGCCGCCGCTGCGTTGTAAGGGTCTTGACTGAAGCCGTCCACACGGTGAGTGTAGATGAAGCTGTCCACACAGTGAGCCTAGATGGCTAATCGGGATCTGAGATCTGTGGATCAATGGCTTTTTTGGTTGCCCCCCTTTGACCCCTCCACTCATAATCCTATCGATAGAAACGTGTCACGTCAAATCAAGTGTATGTGTTTTGTCGTAAATCACAGTTGCACGTCTCAAGCAGCTTCACAGGCCCACATGACGATGGAATGACACCCCCCTGATATTGAAACTCTCACAAAATCCTAAATTGGGGAAAAGTAGAAGAGACCATGGGAGGGATCCCCCCTGCAGCCCCGCCAGGTGTGCAGTAGCTGCTGCTGGATATGTAGGGAAATGACTCATTCCAAGCTGTGTCAGTGCATGGGATGAAAATAGGGCTGCACGAGTCTTGCTAAAATCTGAATCACGATTTTTCTCTAAGAATTGAGATCACGATTCTTTCACACGATTTTTCGTCATAAAAAAAAAAGTAAAGAAAAAAAAAACGTTTTTAATAATAATTTTTAACACATTCAGCGCCAGCCGTTTCATCCATCCTTGTAGTCAATGGGCCACGCTTTAAAAGATAGGGGGATTTTCACTGTGCGTCACGATGTTTGTAGGGCTATATCTATATTCTATATTATAGCTATGGAGACAATACTATACTCATTTGACAGTCACTATCTCTCGTCCAACATGTAAAAAAGAAAAATTCATTTTTTTGTCATGTATACGTTTGCGTGTTATCCCGTGTTGAATATTGTATAGTTTCAGAATGATTCTGGCTAATTCCTGGAAGCTGCGTTTATTGAGCGATATGTGAATTTTGCTAAAGGCGTTCGCGTTGCTCGCCTGGACTGTTTCCAAATCAAAGGTATATAATAGGTATTATGTTTCATCATGAATGCATCAAAGGGAGGGGGGGGGGGTCGTTTTTTGATGCTCTGATCGCCAGCAACGGCATTAGTTTTGAATACTACATACGTTGGTTGGCTGGATCGATATGAAATCATTGTAGGATCATGGTGGAATTGACGTCAGATAGTCCTTACCTTTGATCGGAATTCATTCATTCATTCATTCATTCATTCATTCATAATTTAGAAATGAGATCGCATAGGGGGGATCGCATCAAGATCGTGATTTTTTTTCGAATTGTGCAGCCCTAGATGAAAATGATTATCCCTCCTGTGTCCTAAGTCGGCATGGTCTCTTCTCGTGGAGGCTCTGAAATAGCTGAACAAGCCTCAAACTGATCTTTTCATTTTGTGTAAGACTTATGTTCTCACTCACTCAGAATGGTCCAATATATGCCTTGATTTGAGACAGAAGAATGAGACATATTCAGTCAAAACCTCCACATCCCCCATTTGAATATATGCCCACCAACTCCCGCGCCTCGTGAAACCCACATGACTCATTTTGGGAAATGATAGTGAGTCAAATTATATGACATTTTCTCTAAATATATATATCTAATTATATATCAAATGAGCTGTGATTTCAGTCAGTGTTCCACTCTATAGTCCCTCTGAGCTGCTTTCGATCAGCCCGTTTCATTATTTCACCTCCACACTATCTTTGATAAGTTACTTACTACTCTACTACCAGAAGGAATAATGGAATTATAATGGATAAAGTTGTTTCTTTACCAACATCAGAAACATCACTGAATTTGCACAGCAAATGCATTGAAAAGAAATCCTTAACGGAGCATCTTCAATTCGCAGATTTGTAGGGAATTGATGAGGATAAACCACATGGTAAAGAGTGTAGCCCTGAAAGTTTACATTTGTATTAACGTCTTTGCTTTTCTTTCTCTAGGCGCCGATCGCCTCAGACAGCTGTCAGAAAACACCATTTACTTCCGCAGAAGACTGTGTGACATGGGCTTCATCATCTACGGAAACGACGACTCTCCCGTCGTGCCCATGATGCTTTACATGCCAGCCAAAATAGGGTAGGTTGCTCTCCTTATTCATAGAAAACTGTTGGATACCTTTTAAGGACGGCTAATAAGATAAGATGAGATATTCCTTTATTGATCCCCCTTGGGGAAATTCGGGAAAGCAACTTTGGAGGATGCAGGCATCAATCCCACTACCTCTCGCATGCTAAGCCAGCGCTCCTAATCCCCCAGGTATAATATGTCTTCTCCTTGATAATTTTTATGCTAACGTGTCTTTCTCCGTCTTTCAATTGTCAAAGGAATTTAAAGTATATTTTTCTTAACCGTTGAGGGTTAAGATGTCCAAAAGAAGCCAGATGGTTTTCCACTATTTAACTTGGGGATGAAATTTGACAGAGTTTGCCTGGTTAGTTGAAGATTTCTCCAGAGATCACAGAAGAGAACCACTATCTTCGGTGCGGTTGACATAGAAGTCGGGGCCCACCCTTCATGCTTGCTACATCTTGCTCTGGGTTTTTAATAATGTTGCCGTTGTTTTGTTGCAGAGCGTTTGGCCGGGAGATGTTGAAGAGAAACATTGGCACGGTGGTGGTTGGGTTCCCCGCCACGCCCATCATCGAGTCCAGGGCGCGCTTCTGCGTGTCTGCCGCCCATACCAGGCAGACGCTTGACACGGTGAGTCACCCCGCGACCAGCCCGGTCGCTGCCCAGAACACACACCGTCAACCTTCACTACCAGCCCGGTCGCTGCCCAGAACACACACCCGCTGATGTGTATCGACGGCAACAGCGTCAAATTACCGCGTCCATCGCTGGCCACCCACTCCACTCTTTGCACTTGCTTGTTTGGTGCAAAAAGGCCCTTTCCCGTCTCCAATGTTTATCACAGCGAACAAGACCGTTGTAAAAGAGCAAGACGTGATCTGGACCCAGTCTCCGTCTGCTCTCAGCGTTTTGGCGCCAGTTGGAGGGGATAGATAGATAGATACTTTATTCATCCCCTTGGGGAAATTCAGGATATCATTACAGATGGGATTTCTTTTTTTATGTTGCAAGATTTAGATTTGATTCATCTGGTGTGATATAAGAGCATCCTTTTGATGCAATGGATGATAACGGGCGGCTCTCGAATCACTTTCGCTCCGAGCGCTGAGAGTAGACAGCTTTTCTTTTCCCCCAGCAGTCACTCAGTAAGTCAGATCGGCCTGGCTCCTGACTGTCAAGAGTTGATGCAGAGCAGGTGTGTGCGTGTGTGCGTGTGTGTGTGTTAACAAAGGCATCCAATATGTCCTTTATTATAGTAGGACTTGGAAGGGCAGCGCAGTCTCTAAATATTACGGCGCAGGTGGGGGCTTTTATTTGGGCTGGCCTGTCTCCCCAACGACATTCATTCATCTCGCTGAGGAGCACGTCAATAGTCCTTTAATAGTCCATTTAAAGCACATCAGCTTGGCTTTGTTGAAGGCTACAGGGAGCTGCTTTTTCCGTCTTTGGGGGAGAGAGAGAGAAAAAAAGCGCCGCTCACTTCTTGCTCAAGCCGTGGACTCTGAGGAAAAGGTCATAAGGAACGGAGGTAAATCGTTTCCAGGTGTCCCGCTGTGATACAACACTCTCCTGTGGGAAGGAGTTAGAGGAGTTTTCTGTTCGGTTTTCAGGGTTTCCTTTTCTTTTTCAGGGAGCTCTCGGTTTACAGTTTACTCACAGACTCTCATGGTAGTCGAGTAAGTCTACACCTCAGACATGACTGTAAAAAAAAAACAAAGACAGTTCCATCCATAACGGCTTTGACATTTAAATGCCTATATTGTCGTGAACCAGAAAAACGAGGTGGTTTCAGAATTGATCAGGCTAATTGGGACGGCAACCCTTCCGTTTAGTTATCTCTGGGTCAGTGTGACGACGCCACATCTTCTCCCATTGAACCTCAATAGTATAAAATGAATGGCTTGCAATGTGAGGCATTTTGTGGCTGAGGCACACCACGTTTACTGGCAACATTGTGGGCTGAAGCCGTGTGTTACCCGTCACTCCTGTCTCTCTTCAACGTGCTGACGGTGGCTCGCTCACTAATGGTGGCCCTGCTACTTCTGGACTATGTAATGACAATGATCCTCCTTCCTTTTCCCACAGGCGTTGGAGGCCATCAGTGAGGTGGGGGACCTGCTGCAGCTGAAGTACTCCAGACACGTACAAGCCCTGCCTTCTCTGGGATGGATGTCCGAAGAGAGTCTGCTCCAAGACTGAAGTGTCTCTTCCCTCCCTGTCCCAAGATCTCCCGTCCACTCTGGCCCTCCCTGTCCCGTGATCTCCAGTCCACTCTGTCTCATCCTCTGTTCCCTGGTCAACAGAACTCATCCCTGCCACACCTCTTCCATTTGCTCTCCTCTATAGAACTTTTCTTAGAACAGCCATTCCCATTCATTGGTTGTTTTGACTGTCGAACCTCAAAGGTTTCTATGTTTTCGGAGGCTTCAGTGACCGATTTGGGGAAGTGAACAGGATGTGGGGCTTTCCGGGGACCAGCGATCTACAGCACCAGTCTGCTTTAGTTCTGCTCCTGCTGCTGGTCCCATGGTTGCTAAACTTCCACTTTGTTGTCAAAGAAACACAATTCTTTTGGGACGGACTTTGGTGCACCTTAAAATGGCTGACATAGAATGTTTGATCATGTAGTCCAGGAAATCGCCGTCAGTTTGTCACATGGGACTCGGGAGAGTTGATGTGCAACTATGGCAAAGGCATCATTCGGATGAACATTCCAATGGCGGTTGCGATGAACATTCCGACCTTTTGAATCTTGTTTTCTCTCTCCGCACATACACTTATTCCCACGACGACATTAGCTAAATTCTTTGGAAGCCATCTCGTGTGTACAGTACCAGCAATGGAGATTTCTATCCATTCAAGTTCAAGGCCCACTACTTTAAGCCTCTCGGATCGTTCTCTTCCTCCAAACCTGGTCCATGTCACCAGAACAGCGCTTCCCCTCCATCGCTCACACCCAACTCTCCACTCCCCCCAAACAGAGTCACCAGAACCAAACGCCTGCACTGGTCTTCCCTGTGTAAATCGCACACTAGCATTTGTTATCATCTTGTGTGTGTGTGTGATGGATTCTGTGACCTATCCAACGGAATTTTCCATAGCGGGGACAGGGCCAAAAGCAAGTCATCCAAGTCTTAACCCTTTCACTGCCACACGACAGAAGGTTAACCCTTTCTGCGGAGCTAATGATGCTAATGATGGAGCATCGCCGTCGGTTGTGTGATAGTAAAGGGCTAACCTTCTGTATTGTCACAGTGAAAGGGTTAACCGGCTGTCGTGTGGCAGTGAAAGAGTTCGCGTGTCGTTCGTTCTAAGACAGAGTTCCAGCCAGTTGTTTTATGTCCTTCTAACTTATTGTGACTGCATCTTTGTCTGACCTAACGTCACGTCTCATTTCTGTGTGCACACACTGAAGCCCTATGGTCTTATTTGTGCAATAATAATAACAACGACATCATGACGTTTATTTTATACTTAAAACAAGACAAGAGGGAGGTAGATGGAACTTAGTATCATTAGATACCACTAATTGTTTGTACAGGAGGGGAGGGGAAGATATAAGTACATTTATAACAGTTGTTACTACAATGCACACAAGACTACATAAAACATATATGTAAATACTATTTAGCCCAGTTACGCCCTAAAAACCTCAAAGATATTACTTCAAAGGAGCCACACGCACACATGTTCTCCGTAGCTATTTGTCTGAACGCTTTGTTTCCTTCCTAATCAATCTTACTTGAATATAGAGTATAGAATATCGGGTTATTTCCCTATAACCAAAGGATAAATATATATATTATATATTTTCTACTGTTCTCATTGAATGCTACGCATCTTAAGAAGAAACCTATAGGAATAGGGAAAGAGCCCCCTTTAAGCAGAGCAGAGACATAATACGGAATATTTTTTACGGCTTATTTTCTAGAATTTATTTTTCAGCCTTGTTTTACTGTTTACACTTGCACTCGAAACACTTGAGCCCGATGTCTTTAACATTTCTATATGAATATATAACTTAAAGGACAATACCTATGGTTTGGACATGTTGGGGCCCCATGTCATTCTTACCTCGATACCAAAATGAAGTCACGAAATAATTTTGTATAATCTTTTTACCATTACTGTAAAACTGGTAGTTACATTTTTTATTTATTTATTTATTTTTTGTAGTCATCCCATAAGCGTCCAGTGTATCTGAAAATGTGTCTCATGTGTTGCATCATATCTCAGTGGCAAAACTGAGTGACACGCAAAAAAACAACTGACACGCAAGAGGTTAGCGTGGCATTTTAGTCAAACATGAGGATGCCTACGGCAGTGGTGAATGTATGTGACAAATAAACCTCTTGAATCGGCCAAAGAGAAAGAAATAACTACCAAATTTCAGTAATGGTAAAAGATTCGAGGCAAGAATGACTCGGAGCCTACATCTCAGAAACACCAGTGTTGTCCTTTTTAACGTGTGATCTGTGTCTTTTTAGTCTTTTAGTCTTTCACATCTTCACTCAAGTGCTTTGTTGTTCACCAGCGTAGATGTCAATCAAATCACAATGACGCGCTGTCACTCATCTGTACGTATGACGACGTGGCATCCGTGCCCCTCTGATATACAGATGGCTTTATTTATTTAAAAGGCCTGTTGTTTTTGTGTTGCCTGTTTTTTTTCTTCTCAGCTGTATATTATTGTTGTTGCATTTGTACCTATTATCTGAAAGGCAGCTCCAAATGTGTGTTGTAACATTCATGTAACATTTGTATAATTTTGACAGACTACTACTACTACTGCTGCTACACATCTCACTCCAGTGCGAGCACTACTGACAGGCATCGTAAATGCACAGATGATGTAGTGCACTGCTGAAATGTTTTTTTTTATTTTTTTTGGAAATAAGTCCTACTGTTATCATCTGTGATCATCCTACCTAATGGCATTCCAGATGGACCTGCTACCGCCTCTCGCTAGTCCCGTATTCTGCATCAGCCACAGAAAGACGGGTCATCTCGTGTGTATGACACACATCATTGTGAAGCATCCATTTTGTCATGTGTTGTCTGTTATATCACTTGGCGTTGTGTGAATTTGAATTATTATTCATCGGGCCACATCCATGTAGCCAGTGTGGGGAACACCCTGGCGCTGTGACCATTCCTATAAAACGCTCATAATGTGACCACACTGAACACTTTGAGTGACGTTTTTATTTTCTTACTAATGTTTATTTTGTTTTATTTGGCGTATAATGTATGACGGCATTCAGCATCAGTTTAAATGTCCATTAATCAGGCGTTGTTTTGATGACATTGCATTAGAGTCTTTTAAAAAAGGACGAGTCATTCCGAAAGTGCTTATCGTCTGTCCTCTTTTACAGAAATGGGACTTTAAATAACATTTGAGTGATAAAGAGTTAATGGTATGACATGTAAAAAAAAATCATCCAAATTAATCTGGGTCTCTAGAGACTTGTATGTTTAAAACCTCAGTTTCTCCTTCCTTGCAGACTTGCAACATGACCATTTATCTCAGGAAGGCTGCCAGTGCTGGCTTGAAACATTAACGGTTCAAACAAGATGGAAGATGGTTGAAATGTACACAAAAACGCATCTAGAAATCCTGGATAGATGACTTTGGAAATGTACATTGAACCACTAAAGAGCTCTTGGGGCTTAAAAGTGACTTTATTCAACCTGCCACACAAAATCATGTCTGTGAACATACCTACAGTGACTGTATATATAGGAAAGTTCCTTATCAGTTCCTTTTTTTTGCCCTTGGCAAGTTCAATGTATTTGGGTTGAAGATAAAACCACTGGAAGGTTTTTGTTTTTTAAGCCACGATGTATGTTGACCATGCTGTAGGAAACAGTGCTGCAGAGATTAAATCGGTCTTTCTTTGTATCAAGTTCTGGAATGGCTGTTTATTTACCCTGGCATCACATGCACTCACCCACACACTCCAGTGCACAAGCACAACAGTCAAAACTAAAAAGTCAATAATTGAACATTCACAAAAAAGGTAACATGTGTCTTTATTTTGTATCTATATAAAACTATTAACAAAACCGATTACTCACTGATGTGAGTAATGGGTGTGTGGGAGCAATCCAACATTACTGCTGCAAGTTACACCAATACTTAAATATACTCCAGTTCAAAATTAATCTGAAATGCTTGTATTTTTTAATACCCCTTGGGGGGGGGACAAGAAGCTCAGCAGATCCCCCACCCCCTCTCGTGCTGCTGTGAGCAGCGAGCATCCCACCCTCCTCTACTCCTGAGCGCAGGAACCGCGGACAACTTTTGAAGACGTGCGTAAAAGGCGATGCTTCTCCGAACCCGAGTGGCGACAGACACATGAAGAACAGCCTACACACTACTACAGAACCTGCGTGGATGAACGATTTCATCTGGATAATGGATTAAACACGTCAGAGATCAAAATAAAATAAAACTCACAGGCTGCTATGAACTCCAGATGTCAATGTATTGGAAGAAAAACACCCACCCACGACGGAATGACTCAAGTTTTTTTTTAAGTAGTTGAATACGCGCGCACCGGTGCGGACGGGGAGCTTTTGCGTGGGTATTTAGGGTTTTCGGTACTTAAAGCTGTTCTTGTCTGGTTTTATGGGGAAGCTAGACGTTGACCTAGACTCGCCATACGGACAGACAGCCGCTGCAGCGAGAGATATGGAGAGATATGGACCATAGCGCGCTGGATACCGTTGGACACTATCGCGCATCTCCATAAAGTGCCAGACTTCC
Organism: Notolepis coatsorum; assembly: GCF_963971535.1. Taxonomy (NCBI): domain Eukaryota; kingdom Metazoa; phylum Chordata; class Actinopteri; order Aulopiformes; family Paralepididae; genus Notolepis; species Notolepis coatsorum. The sequence goes on along the minus strand of NC_140169.1, from coordinate 104,449,439 downwards.
AAGCTGCCCAGAGAGAGGACACAATTATAGACAAGCCGACGAAGAACAGGGAATATCGGTCCTCGTAAAAGAAAAAAATAATATAGAGATAATAGTTGGGAGAAACACACCGAAGTACTTTCAAAAGACGTTTCAAAAGGAATCATTTCAATGGAGAAGATGCGGCAAGTCGGAGGGAGATTTCAGATGCTGATGATGATTTGTCTAATACTTTTCGTTAGTTTAGTGACGGGGTTTCCCACCAGACACAAGAATGTTGCCCATAAGCTCCATAACGGCGTGCCATTAGAGGTAAGACGTGTTTATTTTCCCACTCAGAGCCTGGCTGTTTGACGTTTACCAATTCTGTAGATGTGCAACACGTTTTTAGAATTGATGGCGGGTCACACCTGTGGCTGATGAATTGCGATCTCCCTCAGAAATGTATTAATATACTCACTGTCTAATAGCCTGATTGATAATGATAACACATTGGTTATTGGCACTTTGACAACTCTCTTGTTCAATTCATATTGACTTCCTGGTTAAATAAAGGTTAAAAAAATATATATATATATTGTGCTTTCAACCTGCCATTGAGTGCTATAGGTTATTTATAACCAGTAATTAGTCCACTTACATCACATTTTATTATGAGTATTTAAAATGGCAAAACATGATTAATTGTTGAACAAGATGCAATGTGTGTTAGTGTTTTACAAAGTCAATAGCCTATCTTCTTTTTTTTGTCTGTGATCACGAGCCTATTTGGTCTGTCATTCAAATTAAATCATTTTCCATTTGGATTTTCTCCCAGAGTGTGTCTGCTCAGCTGATTCCATTGTTCTCTCCATGTATAGTAAAGTGTCTGACGAGGTTAGGCAGGACATGGGCATAGCTTTACATTCTCCTCTGCATCACCAATAATAAATTCAAAGGCACACACATCCTGTGTGTGCGCGCACATTTGTGTGTGTGTGTGCGTGTGTGTGTCAGTGTGTGTGTGTGTGTGTGTGTGTGTGTGTGTGTGTGTGTGTGTGTGTGTGTGTGTGTGTGTGTCGTGTATCCAAGAGAGTTTGTGTTGGTTGCACATGTACATATTTGGATATCAAAGTCGATCGCTGTATCAAACGTGTGTGTGTGTGTGTGTGTGTGTGTGTGTGTGTGTGTGTGTGTGTGTGTGTGTGTGTGTGTGTGTGTGTGTGTGTGTGGAGAGGGGTCTCTGGTATTTTTTGCCTTTGAACTTTCCCTCTTGTGTGGGCTCCTAGGGATGCCCTGCTGATGCTCTTGTCAAAGAGACGACACACACAAATATAGACCGAGAGAGAGAGAGAGACAGAGAGAGAGAGAGAGAGAGAGAGAGAGAGAGAGAGAGAGAGAGAATGAATGAATGAGAGGGAGGGGAGTAGAGTGAACATGATGTGGCATTTACGACTGCATTTCACACTCCAAAAGGGTGTAGTGGTGACTGAGCACCTTTGAATGTGACCTGGCGGATGCTGGGGGGGGGGGGGGGGGGGGGGGTGTATGGAGGAGAGGAGGAAAAGGGAAGGTGGAGCGGAGCCGAGGGCTTGTCGTACTACAGTACAGTAGAGAACTGCAGTAACGAGAGGCTTATGTAACCCGGGGTAAGGCGAACCCTCCGCGCTCTCACGCCGGAGCTTGGGGTGGGGGGTGGGGGGGGGGGTCAAGGGTCACTCTTCTGATTGTTTATGCTGGCCCTTTTCTGTGTTAATGTGGAATTTCCTGTTTTTAGTCTTCCCCTTCGTTGTAGAGGAAGGGGGGGTGTTGGGAGTGTGCGTGGCCTCTTTTCCCAAATATTGAGACCTGTTTACCATGTCTGTTTTCTATACCCCCACCTCTCCATCCCTGATTCCATCGAGGCGGCCTGCATTTTGTTTTCCCTATCTTTTTTTCCCCCTTTCATTTTCAAATAGGGGGCGGGGCGATCATCAAAGGGGGCCCATAGTTTATTGTTCTTCTGTAATGGCTTGGAAACGGCCAAGTGCAGAGGCCTTTGATATCCGTGGCCGCATAAATCAGGGCCTGCCACCCCGCCTGCCTCCGCCCCACCACCACCACCACCACCACCACCACCACCACCCCACCCCACTTCCATACAGTCCTCCGACCTCCTCTCCCATCCCAATGTGTGTCACCGCAACCAGCAACAGGAACCAGTGTCTTCCAGTCAGTCAACCCCAACACAGGACTGGAGGACAGTGGGCTTTGTTTTACATGCGGGGGGGGGGGGGGGGGTCGACTGGGACTCTCAGTGTTTGTGTGAAGTAGATAGACAGTTTCCAGGTCAAGCCAAGCCAAGCCAAGCTAACTTAGCTAAGCCCACTTCTCCCCCGACTGCATCAAGCCTCCATAGTGACCATGTTAAAGCTGCATCAAGCCTCCATAGTGACCATGTTAAAGCTGCATCAAGCCTCCATAGTGACCATGTTAAAGCTGCATCAAGCCTCCATAGTGACCATGTTAAAGCTGCATCAAGCCTCCATAGTGACCATGTTAAAGCTGCATCAAGCCTCCATAGTGACCATGTTAAAGCTGCAGTATAGCCTCCATAGTGACCATGTTAAAGCTGCATCAAGCCTCCATAGTGACCATGTTAAAGCTGCATCAAGCCTCCATAATGACCATGTTAAAGCTGCAGTATAGCCTCCATAGTGACCATGTTAAAGCTGCAGTATAGCCTCCATAGTGACCATGTTAAAGCTGCATCAAGCCTCCATAGTGACCATGTTAAAGCTGCATCAAGCCTCCATAGTGACCATGTTAAAGCTGCAGTATAGCCTCCATAGTGACCATGTTAAAGCTGCATCAAGCCTCCATAGTGACCATGTTAAAGCTGCATCAAGCCTCCATAATGACCATGTTAAAGCTGCATCAAGCCTCCATAGTGACCATGTTAAAGCTGCATCAAGCCTCCATAATGACCATGTTAAAGCTGCATCAAGCCTCCATAGTGACCATGTTAAAGCTGCATCAAGCCTCCATAATGACCATGTTAAAGCTGCATCAAGCCTCCATAGTGACCATGTTAAAGCTGCATCAAGCCTCCATAGTGACCATGTTAAAGCTGCAGTATAGAAGCCTCCATAGTGACCATGTTAAAGCTGCATCAAGCCTCCATAGTGACCATGTTAAAGCTGCATCAAGCCTCCATAGTGACCATGTTAAAGCTGCAGTATAGCCTCCATAGTGACCATGTTAAAGCTGCATCAAGCCTCCATAATGACCATGTTAAAGCTGCATCAAGCCTCCATAGTGACCATGTTAAAGCTGCATCAAGCCTCCATAGTGACCATGTTAAAGCTGCAGTATAGAAGCCTCCATAGTGACCATGTTAAAGCTGCATCAAGCCTCCATAGTGACCATGTTAAAGCTGCATCAAGCCTCCATAGTGACCATGTTAAAGCTGCAGTATAGAAGCCTCCATAGTGACCATGTTAAAGCTGCATCAAGCCTCCATAGTGACCATGTTAAAGCTGCATCAAGCCTCCATAATGACCATGTTAAAGCTGCATCAAGCCTCCATAATGACCATGTTAAAGCTGCATCAAGCCTCCATAGTGACCATGTTAAAGCTGCATCAAGCCTCCATAGTGACCATGTTAAAGCTGCATCAAGCCTCCATAGTGACCATGTTAAAGCTGCAGTATAGCCTCCATAGTGACCATGTTAAAGCTGCAGTATAGCCTCCATAGTGACCATGTTAAAGCTGCATCAAGCCTCCATAGTGACCATGTTAAAGCTGCATCAAGCCTCCATAGTGACCATGTTAAAGCTGCATCAAGCCTCCATAGTGACCATGTTAAAGCTGCATCAAGCCTCCATAGTGACCATGTTAAAGCTGCATCAAGCCTCCATAGTGACCATGTTAAAGCTGCATCAAGCCTCCATAGTGACCATGTTAAAGCTGCATCAAGCCTCCATAGTGACCATGTTAAAGCTGCATCAAGCCTCCATAGTGACCATGTTAAAGCTGCAGTATAGCCTCCATAGTGACCATGTTAAAGCTGCATCAGGCCTCCATAGTGACCATGTTAAAGCTGCATCAGGCCTCCATAGTGACCATGTTAAAGCTGCAGTATAGCCTCCATAGTGACCATGTTAAAGCTGCAGTATAGGCAACTTCGAAGAAATGAGCGAGAGTGAGTTTACCAGCCCAGCAGAAATAGAGCGAACTCTGCATCACTTTTAAAGCCCATGCACGCGCAACAAAGGTGTTCCATATAGACTCCCAGAGGCACCAGCAGCTTTAACCCTTTCACTACCACACTACAGAAGGTTAACCTTTCACTAACCGTCTGTATAGTGTGGTAGTGAATTTAGGGTTAACCTTCTGTAGTGTGGTAGTGAAAGGGTTAACCATTTGGTAGTGTGGCAGTGAAAGGGTTAAGCTGTATAAAATAAATCCCAGCCTCTGATCAGCAGGTGTTTTTGCACATGGTCTTAGTTTCAACCCCCGGGAACGCCAGGGAACACCAGGGAACACCAGGGAACACCAGAGAACACCAGGGAACACCAGGGAACGCCAGGGAACACCAGGGAACACCAGGGAACACCAGAGAACACCAGGGGGAACACCAGGGAACACCAGGGAACACCAGGGAACACCAGGGAACGCCAGGGAACGCCAGGGAACGCCAGGGAACACCAGGGAACACCAGGGAACACCAGGGAACACCAGGGAACACCAGGGAACACCAGGGGGAACACCAGGGAACACCAGGGAACACCAGGGAACGCCAGGGAACACCAGGGAACACCAGGGAACACCAGGGAACACCAGGGGACACCAGGGAACACCAGGGAACACCAGGGGGAACACCAGGGAACACCAGGGAACACCAGGGAACACCAGGGAACACCAGGGGACACCAGGGAACACCAGGGAACACCAGGGAACACCAGGGGACACCAGGGAACACCAGGGAACACCAGGGGCAGTGGTGTTCCTGGGGATGGATGGGAAAACGAACTATTCACCAACTAAAACCACAACTCCTTGTCAAAAAAGGTACACACAATTAGCAAAACCACCTGCCGATCAGAGGCTGGGAAATATTTGTAATTCTTTTGGAAGATGCGCTTACGGTATTCTCCAGAGTCCAGAGACAAGAGGATAGATACCAATTTCTTCTCTGTGCATTCAGTAGAAAGCTATCCAGCTGTAAGCTAGCCTATATGTTGGCCAAAAACACCTTTCCCGTAGTTTTAAGCTAGGCTAGCCGCTACTCATCTGCTTCCACGGTTTGTGCTAAACTAGGCTAGCTTGCCGCAGGATAGCTTTCTAATGAACGCACAATGAGGAAAACGGTATCTATCTTTCTGACTCTGGAGAAGATGGTAAGCGTATTTCCCATATTATTGCCGTATTCATGTAAAGCTGCCGGTGCCTCTGGGAGTCTGTGGAAAACCTTTGTTGTGCGGGCATGGGCTTCGTAAAGTGATGCAGATCTCGCTCTATTTCTGCCGGGCAGGTAAACTCACTCTTGCTTTAATTTCTTGGCTCTAAGACCTTTCACCACGCACTACCAAAATGGCTAACCCTTTCACCGCGACAATACACAGAAGGTTAACCCGACCGTCGACCGTCGGTTGTGTGATAGTAAAGGGTTAACCTTCTGTCGTGTGGCAGTGAAAGGGTTAAGACCACTCCACATGCCATCAGCCGACGAGCCTTTGATCAGCGGAGCTCCTCCACTTGAGAGAAAGAGAGAGAGAGAAAGATCAGAGAGAACGAGGGGGAGGATGAGGAGGAGGAGGAGGAGGAGAGTGATATACAGGACGACTGAATACGGGATCCAGATGTGTAAAGAGACGAGATGAGGAGGGCGTGAAAGTATGCAGCCTCTTTCATGACTCGGGTCTTGGTCGTATCTCTCTCTCTGTGTGTGTGTGTGTGTGTGTGTGTGTGTGTGTGTGTGTGTGTGTGTGTGTGTGTGTGTGTGTGTGTGTGTGTGTGTGTGTGTGTGTGTGTGTGTGTGTGTGTGTGTGTGTGTGTGTGTGTGTGTGTGTGTGTGTGTGTGTGTGTGTGTGTGTGTGTGTGTGTGTGTGTGTGTGTGTGTGTGTGTGTGTGTGTGTGTGTGTGTGTGTGTGTGTGTGTGTGTGTGTGTGTGTGTGTGTGTGTGTGTGTGTGTGTGTGTGTGTGTGTGTGTGTGTGTGTGTGTGTGTGTGTGTGTGTGTGTGTGTGTGTGTGTGTGTGTGTGTGTGTGTGTGTGTGTGTGTGTGTGTGTGTGTGTGTGTGTGTGTGTGTGTGTGTGTGTGTGTGTGTGTGTGTGTGTGTGTGTGTGTGTGTGTGTGTGTGTGTGTGTGTGTGTGTGTGTGTGTGTGTGTGTGTGTGTGTGTGTGTGTGTGTGTGTGTGTGTGTGTGTGTGTGTGTGTGTGTGTGTGTGTGTGTGTGTGTGTGTGTGTGTGTGTGTGTGTGTGTGTGTGTGTGTGTGTGTGTGTGTGTGTGTGTGTGTGTGTGTGTGTGTGTGTGTGTGTGTGTGTGTGTGTGTGTGTGTGTGTGTGTGTGTGTGTGTGTGTGTGTGTGTGTGTGTGTGTGTGTGTGTGTGTGTGTGTGTGTGTGTGTGTGTGTGTGTGTGTGTGTGTGTGTGTGTGTGTGTGTGTGTGTGTGTGTGTGTGTGTGTGTGTGTGTGTGTGTGTGTGTGTGTGTGTGTGTGTGTGTGTGTGTGTGTGTGTGTGTGTGTGTGTGTGTGTGTGTGTGTGTGTGTGTGTGTGTGTGTGTGTGTGTGTGTGTGTGTGTGTGTGTGTGTGTGTGTGTGTGTGTGTGTGTGTGTGTGTGTGTGTGTGTGTGTGTGTGTGTGTGTGTGTGTGTGTGTGTGTGTGTGTGTGTGTGTGTGTGTGTGTGTGTGCGGCGCGTGCGTGCGTGCGTGCGTGTGTGTGTGGTATATATGTGGTGTGTGTGGGTGTGCGCGTGCATGTGCTGACTACTCCCCACACTTCGGAGGAGGCGCTGAATAGGACTACGAGGTAGATGCAGGACCGGCCCATATATCACATCACAGCCAGAATCTAGGAGAGAATGACACCTAACTTCCATGAAGTCTGTGGCACCTTGCCCGCAACACATGCTCAAAGGCAGCCCTGACCTCACCTCAAATAATCTTTGACAACATTCATCTTCTCCTGCATCTTCCTCCTAGGTCAAGAACTCTTTGTGTAAGATGAAACTAAAACCACTCCAATAAGCTTTCATTTCATGTTAAAGGAAAATGGCAACATTATGGAAAATTCACTTACTGTCTTCTCCAGAGTCAGACAAAATGATATATACCAGTTTCCTCCGTTCAGTAGAAAGTTATCCAGCTGAACGCTAGCCTAGCTTAGCACAATGAATGGAAGCGGACAGTCCGGTTATTCTAGGCGTTGGTCAACTAACACCTCTCCTGGAGTTTAAGCGAGGTTATTGGTACTGTCCGCTTCCATTCATTCTGCTAAGCTAGGCTAGTGTTCAGCTGGATAGCTTTCTATTGAACGCACGGCGAGGAAACTGGTATCTATCTTATTGTTTCAATCTGGAGAAGACGGTAAGTGGATTCCCTATAATGTTGGAGTGTTCCTTTAAGTGTGGTGGAATTGCACTGAACATTGAGGTCATTGCCATGTTGTGGCAGGAAGGTTGTGGATGGCAGTGGTCCTGCGTGGTGTTGGGTCTACGGGTATAGAGGGGAGGGGGGTTCCAAGAATTCCCGTTTGAGCGTTCTGGAGGTGTCATGGGCCTAAACTGATCTGTGATGAGATGTCCCTCCTTGATAACTTCAATGACATACCCACGCTCTGCACTGACCAACCAACCCTCTTATATCTAAACCAGGTTCCTATGTATGTACTCTAACCCTACGCTGTGTGGCACAAGGGATGATAACATCATAGCATGTCCTGTGTGTCGGTAAACAAGTTGGTAAATGAGTGGTCTTCTGTGGTAAAAACACAGGAATGGGAACAAGCAGCAACCCCTCGCAATATCTATGGGAAATTGTTAGTTTTGTGACAAAAATCATGAAACTGTCAAATTCCTGGAGGCGCTGCCCTCTCCCCAGATACTTCTCATTATGTTTGACAGGTTTCCTCTCTAAATAGCCACTACATGTTCACATAATTGGACCCGACCAACCAGATGACTTCTTTTTTTATGGGACAATCGCAGTCAGCCAGTGAAAAGTACGGCCTGTCCTGGGGCCTGTCTGTAACTACGGCTTGTCCTGGGGCCACTGTAACTACGGCCTGTCCTGGGGCCCCCGTAACTACGGCCTGTCCTGGGGCCACTATAACTATGGCCTGTCCTGGGGCCTGTCCGTAACTACGGCCTGTCCTGGGGCCACTATAACTATGGCCTGTCCTGGGGCCTGTCCGTAACTACGGCCTGTCCTGGGGCCTGTCCGTAACTACGGCCTGTCCTGGGCCCCCCGTAACTACGGCCTGTCCTGGGGCCCCCGTAACTACGGCCTGTCCTGGGGCCCCCGTAACTACGGCCTGTCCTGGGGCCTGTCCATAACTACGGCCTGTCCTGGGGCCCCCGTAACTACGGCCTGTCCTGGGGCCCCTGTAACTACAGCCTGTCCTGGGGCCCCTGTAACTACGGCCTGTCCTGGGGCCTGTCCGTAACTACGGCCTGTCCTGGGGCCACTATAACTATGGCCTGTCCTGGGGCCCCCGTAACTACGGCCTGTCCTGGGGCCCCTGTAACTACGGCCTGTCCTGGGGCCTGTCCGTAACTACGGCCTGTCCTGGGGCCACTATAACTATGGCCTGTCCTGGGGCCCCCGTAACTACGGCCTGTCCTGGGGCCCCTGTAACTACAGCCTGTCCTGGGGCCCCTGTAACTACGGCCTGTCCTGGGGCCCCTGTAACTACGGCCTGTCCTGGGGCCCCTGTAACTACAGCCTGTCCTGGGGCCCCTGTAACTACGGCCTGTCCTGGGGCCTGTCCGTAACTACGGCCTGTCCTGGGGCCTGTCCGTAACTACGGCCTGTCCTGGGGCCTGTCCGTAACTATGGCCTGTCCTGGGGCCCCCGTAACTACGGCCTGTCCTGGGGCCCCCGTAACTACTTCTTCGGCTCAGCTTCTTCCCCCAGGCCATCAGAGCCTTGAACACTGAACTTTCCACACACAAGCACACATGAGCACACACACAACACACACACTGTACACGCTCACACACTAGCAGCCACTTTAACATGAGCAAGCACACACACTCATGCTGCACACGCTCACACTTATGGTCACTTTACAAAAGGAAAGGTCACTTTAAGAATAGTATAGTATAACTTGAGATTGTATAATATAGCATTGTATAGCAGTGTACATAAAGACCCAGTGCCTCATCCGTAGCTAACAGTGTATTGCACTATCACAGGACCTAGCATGTCCTACCATGCTCTGTAAAAACTCATGTACATATACCGATATGCCCTACTTTGATTACTTATATTATTGCACAATGTCGTTCTATTGGATTCTTATTATATTATTATTATTGTATTATGCACATCGTTGCGGGCAAGACCCCCCGCATTGTATACTTGTATGCCGTGACAAATAAAACTCTTGACTTGACTTGACTTGACTTGACTACAGCCTGTCCTGGGGCCCCCGTAACTACGATTCCTCAACCGTTTTTCACCTCCGAAACATCACTAAACTCCGCCCCTCACTCACCCTGGCAGATTCCGAGAAACTCGTCCATGCTTTTGTTTCCTCCAGGCTGGACTATTGCAATGCACTCCTCATCGGGATCCCTAGTAAAAGCATTAAAAAACTGCAAACCATCCAGAATGTCGCTGCTAGGATCCTGATGAGGGTGCGCAAATATGATCACATCACCCCCACCCTCAGATCCCTTCACTGGCTCCCCGTGGAACACAGAATTGAGTACAAGGTGTCCCTCCTCACTCACCAGTGCGTACACGGTGGTGCCCCTGCCTATCTCAAGGAACTCCTCACCCCCCAGTCCTCCTCACGTTCCCTCCGCTCCGGCACAGCCTACCTCCTCAAAGCCCCCAGGACTAAGCTGCACACCATGGGCGATCGCGCCTTCTGCTCTGCCGCACCCAGACTTTGGAATGCTCTCCCCATCCACCTGAGAGCACCACAATCCGTCGAGGCTTTTAAAAGGGGCCTAAAAACATTTCTTTTTAACAAGGCTTTTGCCTGAATTTTCTTTTACTTTTATTTTTACTTCTATTCATTTTATTATTCATTTTATTTTATTTTACTCTTAGGTTCTTCCATTTTACTGGTTGTTAGTCTTTTTAATTGTTTTTATTCACTTTAAATTGTTTTATTCATTTAACTTTTGTCTATATCTCCTGTAGCACTCTGAGATTCTCACGAATATAAAGTGCGGTACAAATTGAATCCATTATTATTATTATTATTATTATTATCTTCCAGCCCCCTTTTTTCCGCCCCCCCCCCAAATCCTCTATTGTGTTCCACGGCACCACACTGCAGACCGCAAATTGGCTTAGGTCTAGTCCCCCCAAGGTCTAGTCCCCCCGAGCTCCAGTCCCCCAGAGGTCCCAGTCCCCCCGAGCTCCAGTCCCCCAGAGGTCCAGTCCTCCCGAGGTCCAGTCCCCCCAAGGTCCCAGTCCCCCCAAGGTCCAGTCCCCCCAAGGTCCCAGTCCCCCCAAGGTCCAGTCCCCCCAAGGTCCAGTCCCCCCAAGGTCCAGTCCCCCCAAGGTCCAGTCCTCCCGAGGTCCAGTCCCCCCAAGGTCCAGTCCCCCCAAGGTCCAGTCCCCCCAGAGGTCCAGTCCTCCCGAGGTCCAGTCCCCCCAAGGTCCAGTCCCCCCAAGGTCCAGTCCCCCCAAGGTCCAGTCCTCCCGAGGTCCAGTCCCCCCAAGGTCCAGTCCCCCCAAGGTCCAGTCCACCCAAGGTCTAGTCCTCCAGAGGTCCAGTCCTCCCGAGGTCCAGTCCCCCCAAGGTCCAGTCCCCCCAAGGTCCAGTCCACCCAAGGTCCAGTCCTCCCGAGGTCCAGTCCCCCCAAGGTCCCAGTCCCCCCAAGGTCCAGTCCCCCCAAGGTCAAGTCCCCCCAAGGTCCCAGTCCTGTCATACGTTTGGGCCATTTTGTTTTGGTACAGAGGAGAGGATATGGCACCGGCATGGTGATTGGCAGACGAGAGACAGGGGTCGCCCCGACAGTGAGCACGAAATAGACACACGTCCGTTTCAATGAACCACCTTGAACCACCATACTCAGTCTCTCAGTCTCTCAGTCTAGATAGAAGCAAAGGATTGTATATCTGAACATGAATTATTTAGTTAGGATTAGGGATGTCCGATATTATCGGCCTACCGATATTATCGGCCGATATTGGCATTAAAATGTGATATCGGAAATTATCGGTATCGGTTTAATTTTTTTTAATTTCTTTTTTAAATGTAACCTTTATTTACCCAGGCAAACAAGTAAGAACAAATTCTGATTTTATTTATTGTCAAAAGTATGCATAATGTTGTGTTAATTCCACAACAAGAGATATGTAATGTTAATTACCTGAAATTATTCCGTTTTTTGGAGGGATAAACCCTGCATATATCGGTATCGGTTGATATCGGTATAGGAAATTAAGAGTTGGACAATATCGGTATATCGGTATCGGTAAAAATGCCAATATCGAACATCCCTAGTTAGGATTAATCAGTTATAAATTGACTCCATTGGCTAACATAGCTCTAGTGGTGGTCCGTCTGAGGACCTGACAGAGACCTGCAAGGGGTACAGCGGGACTGGCTGGTGGTGTCCGAGACACGGCAGCTTCAGACGCACTCTGTCAGCCTCAGGGGTCCCACGCCTCCCAGGCCCTCTCATTAAAACTAAAAGAGAAGCTTTTCTGGCAACAGGCTCCTCTTTGTCCAAAGGCCTGGATGCCACGGCTGTTGTGGGAAGAAGAGAGAAAAAAAATAGGAAAGAATGTAGAGAGGTTGGTTGGTTGGTTGGTTGGTTGGTTGGTTGGTTGATTGGGTGGTTGGTTGGTTGCTTGCTTGCTTGCTTCCTGCTTCAGGGCTTTCTGAAGCGATGACTGTGTGACATGGTGGATATGTTCACGGTCTTCCCAGGAAAAGTACTTCCCAGTTAAACCGTTTATGAAAACAGCAGCAGATAATTTCAGTCATTACTCGCCGCTATGTGTTGTGAATAGTTTTCACAACGATTGTCTGTTGTGGTCCAGATTGTGACCTTTCACTGTGAACAGCCTTTTTAAGATGAGTGGAATGTACAAAAAAAGATTTTAACTACACAGTGAATATGGATGAAAATAAAAACCCATATAATCCTTGTTACGTCTCTCCATTTTCAATCAGGCTCATGGGCAGGCGCCTCACAGTAGCGGGAGCCACCATGCCTCCGAGGCCCTCCTCGAGCAGCACAACCAGGTCCAGAGCCTCCTGCCGGAGCCACACAGCCACCAGAGGAGACGGTCCCACACCCAGCACCACTCTGTGGGGGTCCTGCCCCTGCCCCAGCCACAGCCCGAGGAGGAGACCAAGCCCTTTGTCCTGGACCTGAAGAACTTTCCTGACCTGGCCAATGCTGACATCAACTCGCAGAACCCCAACATACAGGTTGGTGGAGTTGGGGAAATACCTATAACTCAAACTCTCACCTTTTCACTGCTGATTCTGATTCCCAAGTGCCGGGGCGACACCAAGTACAGATCCGATCCATAGACCTCTCACTCTCTATGAGAAAATGTATTATTAAATTATCTCCCCTCGTTTTGTCTGTGGTTCACACAGGCACTTTACCTTCAATGAAGTCTTCCAATATAAATTTCTCTCTTTTGACTTTGAATGTCAAGGAGGCCCTTTATTCATTCCGACACAGGTTCCCCGACATCACCAACTTCTGTGCATTCTTGTAGTGAGGGCATAACAAAACTGCAACTTACGCTCATTCAGTGTTAGAAATAATGGCTCTTGAAAATAAACAAAACATATATTCCCTCTGTAAAACCCGCTTTTACCTCTCATCCCAAAATGACTAGAAAATAACTGGAAAGGAAAATACTATTTACGAATACACCAGAGGCGGTGCTTTTAGCACGGAACATTCCGTTAT
>NC_140169.1:104228280-104436179 GCF_963971535.1 Notolepis coatsorum | reverse complement strand
TATCAGAGTGCGTTTTGCTCTGCGACCACAAGTAACGACGCCGCACACCTAGCAACCCGTAGAGGAATTCAGCTTTACCTCTCTCTCACAGACTTTCTCGCTCTCCTTTCTCTCACTCTTTCCTTTAATTAAGTTTTATTTTACTCCAACACGAGACTTAGAATCTGTTCAAGTTCCGCACAGCTGGAATGGGAACGGGTTTCTCATGGGAACGAGGACGAAGTGAAAGTTGTTTGGTCCCGAGTTGGGGTCGTTGACTATAACTGCCATTTTTCCCCTCCTCTCCTCCAACAGAGAAGGAGACAGATGAGTGGACGGCCTGGTCTCCCTGCTCGGTGACCTGTGGCCACGGGGAGAGGAAGAGGTCTAGGTCCTGTGGCTACTCCTGTACTCTGACAGAAGCCTCCAGATGTGACCTGGACCCTTGCCCAGGTGAGCTCTCATTCAGTTTGCGTAGAAGTGGTCCATCGTCAACTTTGCCAAAGAAATGTAATATTAAAACTAGAGTGGCACTCAGTGAAATGCGATACTCGCGCCACAGCACACATGGCCCTGTAAATCTACCCTCCAGGTCAGGAATATTTAGGAGAACACCAATTAGACTATGGAGACCAATTTCAATAGTATGTAGTTGCGACTAGTCCAGTGGTTCCCAAACTGTGGGGCGCGCCCCCAGGCCCGTCCACTCATCTGTCTCCTTCTCTGTTGGAGGAGAGGAGGGAGAAAAAATGGCAGTTCTAGTCAACGACCCCAACTCGGACCCAAACAACTTTCACTTCGTCCTTGTTCCCATGAGAAACCCCATTCCCATTCCAGCTGTGCGGAACTTGAACAGATTCTAAACTGCAGGACGGGTATGGGGGGGGGGGGGGGGGGGGGTGGATAGGATGCAGAGATAAAAAAAAAGAAAAAAAAAAGAGTTGTTACACTACTGCAATGCAGGCGCAGCACTAACACAGTGTGGAGAGAGGTTTGGCTATGCTACCAGTGGAACAAAAATAATCTGAGAAGAATGAAATGTATATACAGATTAAAATACGCGTTGCACACAAAAGCTAACATTGTTCATGTTACAAAGCCAAAAGCAAAAAAGTATGATGAGGCATACATCTCCCTTGGCTTCACATCAAGCCCAAGTGTTCCTTTATTAATCCCCTTGGGCAAATTCAAGTGTCATAGCAGCATGGGAGAGGGTTGAAGGGGGAGGGGAGGTACAGGCAGAACAGATAATAATAGCAATAGTAATAGTAATGGAGTACAAGCAATAATTATGATAATAGTATACATGGTAACATAGTAGCACACTGCACCAGAATCCGTGCAGTGTTTAGTATTAAATTAAGAGTCAGACAGTCCTAATAGTTCTCAAGTTCTCCAGCCGTTAGTTCTCCAACTATTGGCAACAGTCCATGCCCACATTGTGGAGCCTGATAGCTACTGGCACGAAGGACTGGTCGAGGTGGATTGTGTTGTGTTGTGTTGTGTAGGGGGGGGGGGGGTCATTCTGAACATCCTCCTCATCTTGGCTAGATCCTCATAGAGGGGTCTACTGAGGTCAGTGCGATTTTGACTTTCAAAATAGGAGTGTGAGAATTTTTTTTAAATTCAATTCACCTATTCTTTTTATAGAATAAAACTTAAACTTTATTTCATTTCAAACCTTTATTTAAACTCAAAAGGCAACTGAGGTTTCCCTCATTTACAGTCACGTTGAGTGTACATACAGAAATAAGCTAAAAGAAGCATATAAAATCATAACAATAAGACAACAAGATGAGGCAAAAAGCAAGGATAACAAATAAATTAAAACACATACAACTTGATTGGCAAAGGTTGGAGATCAAGGTTTTAAACTCTGCAACAGAGGGGGGAATCTCAAGGTTTAAGGACTGTTGGAGTTCATCATACTGTAGCAAAATGCAGATTTACCCTGTTCTGAGCAAACTCTGGGGACCTTAACACTTTGGATGCCACTGGTGAACATGGTCTTTTGAATGCCAGCACCCACTTCAATGATAGCATTGTGAACGCATAATCTATGTCTTAAATTATGGCTATGTGTCTAATCTGGCCGTCGCTTATCAATGACTTGTTTGCAGTTAAAATTGTCGAAACGGATTGTTTTTTAATCGGTTCATTTCCGTTTTATACCATTTTGAAAAGCCCTCGTTTTCTTGAAAGTTTCAGGAAAATATAAAGATTCTGTGATAAACGGCATTTACTGGAATATTCTGGAATACACAAAAAACGTTGTAATTTTTCTGCCTATTTATGAATCGTTTTCAAATAAACGCTAGATTATCGATAGTATATGTGTACTTATGCACGCTATGAGAAGCGAGCTGAAAAATATATTCTCTCATTTCCTGATCAGCGCACACACACACACACACACACATAGGGCAAACGCTGATATCTCTGTGAAAACAGATCCGATTATCCTAAGACTGGTAAAATAGATTCCTTACCTCAGATCAGATGTTCTCCAAAAAGATTATTCCAATTCCTGATCGCCATTCCAAATATCGATCGCGTTTATTGATTCAGCGCTGGGTACTGGAAATATGTATTCCATGCTGTTTTCCGGCTCGGCAATCACTTCGATGTCTTCGGATGGCTTGCCGGATAAGTAAAATGAGGAAACTGGATTCCCCCCCCCTCCCCCCCCCCCCATCAGTCTAATCCAATGGGGTGCAGTTACACAGGGAGAGACGCTAGGGGGCGATATTTTCCCAATGGAGCTCAGAGAAAGGTTGCTGCACTAACGTGAGACTAGATTGATGAAATATGAATTCAAATCGTTAATAAAAAAAGAAAACGACAAACAAACGCTATATAGCGTTGCTGGCATTCAGTGGTCGGCATGAACTAACGACATATAGCGTCGTTGGCACTCAAAGTGTTAAGGACCAGCCAGATATTTTCACTAAGGCAGGTCCTTAGCTGCCTGTCAACCTATCCATCAAGTTTGAGCCAAATCATGTTAGGAATGTGCACGTTATATTGGTTATAGAAGACAGACAGACAGGTACACACACACACACACACACACACACACACACACACACACACACACACACACACACACACACACACATGTGTGAGTGATTACCAATACCAATGTTGTGCTTCATGCACAGGTGTAACAAAGTCATTCATGTTTTGTTGATTAGAGCCTTAATTAACTAACTAGCTAAAACAAAAAGGGAAGATGGTAGTTGTAAACGTGCATGTGTGCGTGCGCGCGCGCGCGTGTGTGTGTGTGTGTATTGGGATGTGGTGTTGGTTCTAAAGCTGATGTGCCTCTTCCGTAGATGACACCAACACAGTGGTGGATACTTTCCCCTTCGACATGGAGAATGGATCAGAGCCATTCGGCACAGGTCAGTCTAATACATTCCTCCTCGTTACAAAGATCATAGTAACAATAACCATATTGTTAACTTCAGTCGGTCACTTCTCTGTAGTTAATAGTTTCTACCAAACACATGTCCCTCATCCTCCAATCATATTCCCTCCTCCCACAGAATTTAAACAGAGTCTGACAGCTCTCTGTATCCTTTGGGTCCTTTTTTAATAATCACAATAAAAAATAATATAGGTGGACACAACCTAGGTCATGCCCTGAGTGTGTCAGAACAACCTTGGGCTGACACCACCCTGCTGTAAGCATGCCAAACTAGCCTTCACTTAATTACCTCAAATTATTATAATTACCTCAAATCATCCTCATCATCATCATCCTCATCTCATTCACAGTCAGCTGAAGCTCAAACTCATCACGCTGTGTTAGGTGAAGGACCTGTGGGTTGACTTTCTCCAAGAGGAATCTATATTTGTCTGCTGGATTTGAGTGGATAACCCTTATAACCCTTGTAACACATGGTATCTCTCTCTTAACCCACAGACGTGGACCGCTGCGAGAAGTGGCTGAACTGCAAGAGTGACTTCCTCCAGAGATACACCCACCAGGCCTTGGCCGAGCTCCCCAGCTGCCCCTGTTCCTTCCCGATAGAGGTGGCCTACACGGTGGTCAGCATCCACGACGAGGCCCACAGCCGGCCGTTCCGTTGGCGCGACGCCAGCGGTCCCAAGGAGCGCCTGGACATCTACAAGTCGTCGGCGCGCAACTGCATCCGCTCCGCGCTCTCCGGCGACTCGTCCACGCTGGCGGCGCAGCAGTGTTGCTACGACGACCGCGGGCGGCTGATCACGCGGGGGAAGGGCGCGGGCACGCCCAACCTGATCAGCACGGAGTTCTCGCCCGAGCTGCACTTCAAAGTGGACGTGCTGCCCTGGATCCTGTGCAAGGGGGACTGGAGCCGCTTCCACGCGGTGCGGCCGCCAAACAACGTGCTGAGCTGCTCGGAGAACCCCCACCAAGACGTGTTTATGAACGAGCTGGAGGAGGCCCGGGAGTACTGAGGGGGCCGCCGCCACCAAAACTACCACAGCAAAACCCCACCCATCCCCCCCGCCCGAGAGTCAGCGGGCCTAATCCTAACTTGAGAAGGGGAACAGGTTCCTTTAAACAAGACACGTTCTATCTAAATCACACAGTGGTCGTTGAACCATGCATTTGTCATGGTGGTCACGCGTTGATTTCTCCGGGAGTTTTGTGGGGCTTTAAAGGTGATGTTGAAGTATACAATGTCTCCAGGAGTCTTTGGGGGGGGGGCTTTAAAAGGCCAATGTTGAAGTGTATATGCACGTCTCAAGTTAGGATTTGGCACAATGTCCTGATACCTGGTCTCTGGACTGAACTGAACTGAACTGAACTGAACTGATTTACATGAATGGAGAAAAGAAAAAAGATGCAGTACTCTCTCCCAATGCTTGCCAACCTGTTACACATCTGGCATGACATCAAGCGCTTTCTATTTCTCTTGTTCTTTTTTGGTACACGATCCTGTGTGCATGTGAGCACGATGTCTACCTGCTGGCTTTTTTTTCTTTCTTTTTTGGTTGTTGGAGTCCCGGGGTAAAACATCTCGATCACACTTCCATATAATGATTTTGCATCATGAAAAAAAAAAAAAAAGTCACAGGGCCGATTATGATGATGTGAGAAAAGTAATGCACAGGAAAATTCCCAACACATGAATAATCCTAACTATGCTGCTAAGAATAGATTAAGATACTTCAGGTTTGACAGGTAATAAGAGAGATAATTTTTGATGAGACACGCCTTTATGGTTTGTAAGGACGCCAGTAGATCCAAATGGACAGACAACTCGACATTTTAAAGATCCCACTCAAGCAAACACTTAGACACATTCATGAGAGGACCATGCCAACATTATTGGAAATGCAGTTACAAGAAGATAGATACCAATTTCATTAAAATGTTGTGCATTCAGTAGAAAGCGATCCAACTGCAAGCTAGCCTCGCCTTAGCACAAATTAATGGAAGTGGATGGGTACCGGCTAGCCTAGCTTAAAACTCCAGGAGAGGCTAGCCACTCCGTATCCACTTCCAGTCATTTGTTCTAAGCGAGGCTAGCTAGCTTGCTATAGGTACTGAACACACAGAGAGAAAATTGGTATCTATCTTCTTGTCTGACTCTGGAGAAGACAGCATGTGTATTTCCCCTAAGGTTGGTGTGTTCCTTTAAGAGTCTGATGGTTGGCATATTAACCAGAGCAGTAAGCTAGAAACGGATTTTCAAACATGCTATGATAAGCTTGCGGGTGAGATTAAAGTATATATTGTAGGCTGCATTTACACAGAGGCGCAGATCTGATTGTACACTTTGTCACACACATCTTTTTATGGTTGTGTAAACAAGAAAACAACTGATTAGATGAGATATTTTTTGTCAAGACAGTCCCTATACTCTGGAGCATCATTCATAAATATGTGCTCAGATTTCATCTTCAATTTGGTCTCAAGATCATTTCTCAAAATATGCATCATTCATAAAATGAACTACGCTCGTTTAAAGACGTGTAGCTCAGCTTTACCATGTTGAAATCCAGAAGCAACTTAAATTAAAACGCACACAGACAAGCTGAATTATTTACACTGCAAACTCTTATTATTGTAATCTTTGCCATTAAAAAAAAAGAAGTTTGACCCTATAGAAACAGCAGATCACTGCTGAAGAAACAAAACAGGAAGAACAGCACAGCCGGCCTGATACACAACAAAACGGCCTGTCTGCAACACACACCAGCACTACCTCAGCAGCGCCACTAGGGAAGGTTCATACATCAAGTCTGGACTTAGTATAGAGTCAGGAACTCTCCCACGTCCGCTCTCCCCGCATTCAGAAACCCTTTGACGTGAATCTCGACACACACCTATCGGTATGATCATGTTCAATCATGCAATCTCTCTATAAATGAGCCCCCACATACAGTATATATCGGTGCCATTGAGAGTTTTCAAAATAAGTGGAGGATGTTTTGTGCCCGTGTAACTGCAGCCTTGTGAACGTGACCATCTGCAGTTGTTCTCAGCCGAGATGTTTTCATGCTCAGCATCGCTGTGATGAGAACCTCCACGGAACGTGTTCTCAGGGGGGACTGACCGGGCCACACCGCGAACATTTCCTCCATTTACCTCGATAGTGGAGCGCCGTTGGACCCTGTGCTGAAGTGCACATGTATTCAGGAGGATGGATGTGGAATGTGGGATCCAATGTGGGATTGAAAAACAAAAAAAACTGATTAACACGGCAGTGATCGAGATAATGAATCTATGCTATTTGTGCAGTTTTTTGCAAGCGACTGAACTGTTGACACGTGTTATTATGAGTAGCTGTTGTCATTATGATGCATTGTGTTTGGTAAAGGAAAAACAATTGTCACTGCTGGTGAAACCGTAGAGCCAGAATGGATAGAGTGGTCATTTGTATTCAACTAATTATAGGCCTCTCATGGGCGACGTGTTTCCAGCTGCTCCCGTCTTTCCATCACTCCTAGCTTTGTTTGTGGTTCATGCAGGCTGTGGTTCCCGTGAACAAGGCCTTCTAATATACATTTCTCTCTATCTGATAAGGAAGAGGATTTAGAATTTCGAAGAGGCAGTTATAGGAACATGCCAACAGTATGGGAAATGCGCTCACCGTCTTCTTCAAAGTCGGACAATAAAATAGATTTCAATTTCCTCTATCCGGCTGCAAGCTAGCCTAGCTTAGCACAAATGAATGGAAATGGATATGGACCAGCTAGCCAAGCCGTTGGCAAAAAACACCTTTCCTGGAGTTTTATTAATGTAGGCTAGTGGTCCGTATCCCCTTCAGGTCACCAGATCAGGGCACCAGCATCGGTGCATTCTCTGCAACATCCGGTCATTTAGGGTTAGCAATTTGGCTTTTAAAAATGGGAACATTAACAAAACATGAAATCCTTTGGTGAAAAGCAATTTCCCCATTAACCCCACATGCAGTATCAAGGACAAAATGACGGGGTAAATGGGAAAGGAAAACACAGGCGGAAACAAAAGGAACTGGGACTTATCAAAATTACAAAAACATGTGAGAGGTCTCTGCTTTTTGAACGGCTGCTACACGTAACAGATCTAACATGTTTGATTATGTTGGGCCCTGAAATCAGCCTTGTTTTAGTGCACGAGACTCCGAAAGCTATCGTGTTACCATGGCGAAGGCAAACGTTTCACATAACATTTGAGTTAAAAGTTGCATTGAACATTTCAACTTTCCGGATCTCATTCACTACATGAAACACTGCTCATTTCCAGTAATCAACATTTCACGGCCGCCATCCTAGGTGTACTGAAGAAATCTACCATAACACCGGGGAGGGGTCCTTTCTATCCCTTCTAGATCTACGGTTGAGACTGTTGGCTTGAAGTCATAGGGTTTAAGCTCCAAACCTCTTTTCAGGAACTCTTATTTCAAAGATGTACGCAAACATGCATGTACATCTTGAAATCACAGATTTTAAAGGAAGGCACTTTATTTAAGGTATATAAATATATATATATATATATATAAATATATACAAATGATATATGATGTATATGAATATCCAATGTACTCATGTTTTGCCATTTGTTGATGATAGTGTTATTGTGAAGGGATGCGATAACTTGCCAGAAATGCTGCATTGTGCTTATGATGAAAGTGCATATATCAAGTGTTCTGTTCTGTTAAGAAAAGCATGATATTTTTTTTGTGATTTCTGAACCTAGTATTACATATGGTCTTGTACAGGTATTTATTTGTCAGATCTTTTTTTTTCATTTTTTTAAGTTTACTGACGCTTTGAAATGACTCTATACTCCACATGGTGCACTACTTGGACTGAGAAATGCAGGCGCTCGACGTCAAAAGGGAAACCATTTGCCTCACATCACATCAAAACAGCAGCATCAAGTGTCTGTGTTTCATTCTACCTTGTACTTCCGTGCTCTATGAATATGTTGTTGCAATTACAATGAAGAAATATATATATAAAGACTTTGCATTCGTCGCCTGGCTCAGATGATGTGTGTTAATTTTTTCTGAGCTTTTCACATTATATTGACACTAGCTCATTTGAGGAGCATTTTCTTATTACATGAAAAACCTTGCAGTATGTTACCAGCAGTGATGATAGGAGTGGTGTTGCTGACCGTCACCCAGACATCTGTCAATCAAGTCCCTTGTAATCTAACAGGAAACTATTTACCCTTTTCACGTGTACTGAGAACCGAACATCGTAGACTAACAATGACGATACAACAACGGCCACCTGAAAGCTAGGGAGTTCTAGAATTCAAAAATACAATTCCAAGAGAACATTCAAAAAAAGAAAAACATTCATACATGCTATTTCAATGGTTTGAAAAATATGTGTGAACATGAACAAAAAAATTATGAGACAGCTCAAACTCAAATTTGTGATGTCATCAGGTAAGACTGGAGCCACTCTATAGACAATGCATTGGTAAAGATAGAATCAGCCGTCAAGAAAGCTGACTTCATTACTGCCTACACCCATAGTCAAAATCTACAGCTCCTGGCTCTAACCGAGACCTGGATAACCTCCAATAACTCATCAACACCTGCAGCCTTATCTACAAACTATAACTTCACTCACACACCTCGACCCTCCAGACGGGGTGGAGGCACTGGCCTCATGACAGCTCCCTCATGGGCTACAAACTTAACACCACTCCCAGCGATGTCACTCTTCTCTCGAATATCATGCAGTATCTGTCTCTAATCCTTTCAATCTCACCATTGTTACACTCTATCGCCCTCCAGGTCCGCTCGATCACTTCCCAGATCAGCTGGACATGCTCCTAAGCTCCTTACCAGAAGATAGTACCCCCCTCCTTCTAATGGGCGACTTCAACCTGCCTGACTCATCTCAGTCGGACACAGCGGTTGCCCTCCTACAATCCTTTGACATGACTCCCACTGTCATGCCTCCCACTCACAAAGCAGGCAACTCCTTGGATCTCATATTCTCCCGTAACTCCAGCATCATTAACACCACGGTAACTCCCCTGCATGTATCTGACCATTCCTTCATATCCTTCTCACTAACTCTCATGCTTAACCGAAAGCCCTCCACTCCAACTCACACCGTCTCAGTCAGACGCAACCTGCCCTCCCTATCCCCTTCCACCCTCTCCTCTGACATACTATCTGCTCTACCTTTGAGTGACACCTTCTCTGCTCTCCCCCAGAAATGGCAACCTCCACCCTCCTCTCAGCCCTCGCAACCTCCTTCGACAAGCTCTGTCCCCTAGTTGAGAAACCTGCTTGCCTTTCACCCAGTCCATGGCTGACGGATGCAGTGAGCGAACAAACACAGGTCCTGAGAGCGGCTGAGAGGAAGTATAGAAAGTCATGCCTCACTGCTGACATCGCCACTTATCACAACCTCTTGTTAACATTCTCCAAAACCATTACTACTGCCAAAGCTTCTTTCTTCCACCATAGGATCGAGGCCTCTGCCAAGAACATTCGCAAACTGAATGCTACCATGTCCTCCCTCCTGGCTCTGCGCTGACATGGCTGACATCATACCTCAATGACCGCTCCTACCAAGTGTCATGGATAGGGACCCTGTCTGCTAAATCTCTGGGTAACATTATCACGTCTCATGCCTTCTGGTATCATTGCTATGCCGATGATACTCAACTCTTCCTCTCCTTCCCTCCCTCAGATATCCACGTTTCTGAGCGGATCTCGACCTGTCTCTCCGACATCTCCGCCTGGACCAACCACCTCAAACTGAACCTAAGCAAAACAGAATTGTTCCACCTGCCGGCCAAATTCTCCCCCCTGACCGACCTTTCCATCACAGTCGAGAATGCAGCTGTGACCGCGTCCCCGACCGCCAATAACCTTGGTGTTGTCCTCGACGACCAGTTGAACTTCTCCGCTCACATCGCAGCGACAACCAGAACCTGCAGATTCCTCCTGAGCAACGTCAGAAGGATCCGCCCCTTCCTGACAAAAGAAACCACCCAACTCCTCATCCAATCAACAGTCATCTCCCGCCTCGACTACTGCAACGCATTGCTTGCTGGCCTTCCGGCCACTGCCACCAAGCCTCTTCAACTCATTCAGAACGCAGCGGCCCGCCTGATCTCAAACCTACCGAAGTCAGCCCATGTCACCCCACTTCTTAGGGACCTGCACTGGTACCCCATTGCCACACGAATCCGCTTCAAGGCCCTCGACCTGGCATACCGTGCGGCAAAGGGAACCGCTCCCGCCTACCTCCGGTCACCCTCAAGACCCCTACGCTTTTTAAATACAAATAAATCTAACCCTAACTAACCTTATTGTCATGCACTTGTCCTAATATACTAACCTACACTGTAGCACTCAACTATTTGATGAACATTGTTACTCTTTGTTACTTCCTGATGACTTGTCGTACAGAACTTGTAAGTCACTTTGGATAAAAGCGTCAGCTAAATGACTAAATGTAAATGTAAATGTAGATGACATAGAGAGAACACCCAGGGGAATGTTCTGAGTATATGGGTACATTTTCTGTTTCAGAACTGAGACCACTACCATAGAATATAGCTCATTTGGGTATATAAATGCAAACAAACATTTTGTGTATCCACAAAATCACTCTTGAAAGGTTTGAGTCTTATTATGCTGGTTTCTGGCTTTGGGAGAGTAGCTCATGTTCACAAAAATGTATTGAACCTTCCAATGCCATGGAAATAACATATTGGAATTGACAAGTTGGGTGTTGCTCCCCTTTAAGTATACATAGTTTCACATCACATTTAGCAATTAAAATAAAGTTTGGCTTAGGCTTTCATATAGTAGTCATATTGAAATGATCAACAGTTGTGCCTTTGGTGAAGTGTTGCTATTTGGTTTTATATACTGGAGAGGAGGGCAGGAGGATGTGAGGAGGGTAGAAGGATGTGAGGAGGGTAGGAGGATGTGAGGAGGGTAGGAGGATGTGAGGAGGGTAGAAGGATGTGAGGAGGGTAGAAGGATGTGAGGAGGGTAGGAGGATGTGAGGAGGGTAGAAGGATGTGAGGAGGGTAGAAGGATGTGAGGAGGGTAGGAGGATGTGAGGAGGGTAGAAAGATGTGAGGAGGGTAGGAGGATGTGAGGAGGGTAGAAGGATGTGAGGAGGGTAGGAGGATGTGAGGAGGGTAGAAGGATGTGAGGAGGGTAGAAGGATGTGAGGAGGGCATGGGGATGTGAGGAGGGTAGGAGGATGTGAGGAGGGTAGGAGGATGTGAGGAGGGTAGAAGGATGTGAGGAGGGTAGAAGGATGTGAGGAGGGTAGAAGGATGTGAGGAGGGCATGGGGATGTGAGGAGGGTAGGAGGATGTGAGGAGGGTAGGAGGATGTGAGGAGGGTAGGAGGATGTGAGGAGGGCAGGAGGATGTGAGGAGGGTAGAAGTATGTGAGGAGGGTAGGAGGATGTGAGGAGGGTAGAAGGATGTGAGGAGGGCAGGAGGATGTGAGGAGGGTAGAAGTATGTGAGGAGGGTAGGAGGATGTGAGGAGGGTAGGAGGATGTGAGGAGGGTAGGAGGATGTGAGGAGGGCAGGAGGATGTGAGGAGGGTAGAAGTATGTGAGGAGGGTAGGAGGATGTGAGGAGGGTAGGAGGATGTGAGGAGGGTAGGAGGATGTGAGGAGGGTAGGAGGATGTGAGGAGGGCAGGAGGATGTGAGGAGGGTAGAAGTATGTGAGGAGGGTAGGAGGATGTGAGGAGGGTAGGAGGATGTGAGGAGGGTAGAAGTATGTGAGGAGGGTAGGAGGATGTGAGGAGGGTAGGAGGATGTGAGGAGGGTAGGAGGATGTGAGGAGGGCAGGAGGATGTGAGGAGGGTAGAAGTATGTGAGGAGGGTAGGAGGATGTGAGGAGGGTAGGAGGATGTGAGGAGGGCAGGAGGATGTGAGGAGGGCAGGAGGATGTGAGGAGGGTAGAAGGATGTGAGGAGGGCAGGAGGATGTGAGGAGGGTAGGAGGATGTGAGGAGGGTAGGAGGATGTGAGGAGGGTAGGGGGATGTGAGGAGGGTAGGGGGATGTGAGGAGGGTAGAAGGATGTGAGGAGGGCAGGAGGATGTGAGGAGGGTAGGAGGATGTGAGGAGGGCAGGAGGATGTGAGGAGGGTAGAAGGATGTGAGGGTAGGAGGATGTGAGGAGGGTAGGAGGATGTGAGGAGGGTAGAAGGATGTGAGGAGGGTAGGAGGATGTGAGGAGGGTGGAAGGATGTGAGGAGGGTAGGAGGATGTGAGGAGGGTAGGAGGATGTGAGGAGGGTAGAAGGATGTGAGGAGGGTAGGAGGATGTGAGGAGGGTAGGAGGATGTGAGGAGGGTAGGAGGATGTGAGGAGGGTAGAAGGATGTGAGGAGGGTAGGAGGATGTGAGGAGGGTAGGAGGATGTGAGGAGGGTAGGAGGATGTGAGGAGGGTAGGAGGATGTGAGGAGGGTAGGAGGATGTGAGGAGGGTAGAAGGATGTGAGGAGGGCAGGAGGATGTGAGGAGGGTAGGAGGATGTGAGGAGGGTAGGAGGATGTGAGGAGGGTAGGAGGATGTGAGGAGGGTAGGAGGATGTGAGGAGGGTAGAAGGATGTGAGGAGGGCAGGAGGATGTGAGGAGGGTAGAAGGATGTGAGGAGGGCAGGAGGATGTGAGGAGGGTAAGCAGGATGCGAGGAGGGCATGGGGATGTGAGGAGGGTAGGCAGGATGTGAGGAGGGTAAGCAGGATGCGAGGAGGGCATGGGGATGTGAGGAGGGTAGGCAGGATGTGAGGAGGGTAGCAGGATGCGAGGAGGGTAAGCAGTTGGATACCCAAGCCGGGGGGGGGGGGGGGGGGGGGTCACTGATGTCGGTCTCCTTTATTTTGTTTCCCGTTGTTCCTTAACCAGCACCATCCAGACTGATCTCACAACATTACAGACCCCCTCAGCTCTCGTCTAACAATCTGGTTTCACTTCCCAACCTGAAAGGGAGCGTCTGAAACCTTTCAGGGAGATCGACTCCACGTCTTGTTTATTCCCCGGCGAGAGTTCTCATTCCATCCTTCACATTGGATACAAACAACGTCAGATCAAAGGCTCTTGTCTCGTGTCGATACAACAAGAGTTGTGAGTTGTCACTGTGCACATTGATGCGTGTTTTCCTTGGCGTTCCCCAAGGGATCGACTTAAATCGACTCAAAAGGGTCCACAGCACACAAGAAAGTTGGAATGCCGACTTGTTTAAAAAAATAAATATGGTCTTTAAATATTGGGCATTCAGTGTCAACTATGATGAGAAGCGATGAGAGTGGATGGGAACTAATAAATTGTTCACACCTTCAGAGGACATTGAACCCGGTGAAGACAGCCAGGATTCATTATGGGAAATGACGTGCATGCATTCATCATTGCATTGATGAAACACCCCCACAGATCAACAGCATTCAAACGTCTCCCATAATTTGCGACATCTTACCGACTCTTGTGATCCCCGTCTGATGTCAGTTTATTTGTATATACATTGAGCCCATTATCTTCTTGGGGTCAGAAGAAGCTCTAGCATTATTCATGTATCAGGCATCTCAAATGTTCAGTTTCCAGGGGCCGTTTGCACAAAACATCTTAAGTTAAGATGTTCCTTGAAATCTGAGTTAAGGTTTCCTTTAAATAAAGCCGGTTGCACAAAACACCCTTAAGTCTTCTCCTGAAAGGTTTCCTTAAAATGTTCACTTCAGTATTTAAGGTATTTTCCCTCATCTTGGTCTTATACTTAAGGAGTCCCTTAAAGTTAGTTAAACCGTTGCACAAGAAACCATAGCAACCAAAGTAAGGAAATAAACGTAATGTACCTCTGACACAATATTAACCATTTATAGTCCAATTCACTTTTCAGTATGTGCTTTCTTTTATTGTATTTCTCCACTAGTATAATATTTTCCAATTTGTTTTTCTTTTTGTTTACCATTTTTACAGTATACCATTGGTACTGTGTACCAACTTTGTTACAAGTTACATGAGGTGAGGCTATCACAAGCGCATGGAGCTAGGCCCACAGGAGCAGAAAACTGTAGAATTTTTCTGCAGTAAAATTAACTAAGGAAACCATTTAAGCGATTCTGTGCAACACCCTTAAGTAAGACCTTCAGCTAAGGAGAAGTTAAGATCTTAAGGTGTTTTGTGCAAGTGGCCCCTGGTTCCTTAAACTGGGAGTCAGGACCCAAAACGGATAGTATGTTTTCCATGAGCATGGGTCACAAGGTCAACAGGGTCAGGTTCTCATTTGTGTCCCAGGCTGAAACCATTTTAGAGCTGTCTCCGACTCCTCCTGGTGTAGTCTATTTAATTTAAGTTATTATGTCCCTTTGAATTGAAGGTTTGTGTTAATAAATATCCAACAGATATTTCGTAGTACGTTAGTAATCGATTAGCCGTTCGGTCAGGACATCCAAACAACTGCTCAAAAAAGGTGTCAAGTTAAAAGAAAATTGGTAAACACATTCATGACTTCATTCGGCAGGTCAGAATTTACATTTTGGATGAATGAAAGGCTAATTCATAGTTTTAAAACTCTAGGTGCTGGGTCTATCATGCATGTTTTGCAACAAGAGAGTTTTGCAACAAAATGCTTTTATTCGACAATCAGCCCCTTTACATCGCAATGCCATTTTGTTCATTCCTAGAAAAGACATGAAGGCGGTGTCCTCACTGATTCTATCTTACAGCCGCCATCGCCATTATCACTGTCAATCTCTGCTCTGGGATCTAGGGCTGTTCTGTACATAATCACAGTGTCTGTCTGTGCTTATACTCTTACAAGGGGATTAAATAACACAGAGATTAAAGGGTTAGAGGTCAGGGTAATGCAAATCCACAGGGTTTAGGTAATCCAAATACTCTTCTTAGATACTCTAATTCCTATAGGGTCACAATGCCCATCCCTTGCTTTTTGCTCTCGTTGACCCGGGAGAGAGAGAGAGAGAGAGAGAGAGAGAGAGAGAGAGAGAGAGAGAGAGAGAGAGAGAGAGAGAGAGAGAGAGAGAGAGAGAGAGAGAGAGAGAGAGAGAGAGAGAGAGAGAGAAAATTGCTATCCATTTCCAATAGAACATTAGGTCACCATCGGGACACAGGTGGCACAGAGTGTACTGGCGTTATGCGCATGTGTCATTAAGACCTAGGAGAGCCCTAGATCTAGTCTGCATGGAGCCCTCCGCTTCTGAGCAAATGATAAAGAGCTTGCTGCGTCTACTACTAGCCCCTGTAGCGATTCATAAGTGGACTACAGATGAGTGCTGTGTGGATGGGTGCCAGACACATGTTGACCACATTGCCATGGCAGCATAACACATAAATAACCACAGATGTGTAGACAGAGGAGAAAGGAGAGAGGGTGGGGTGGGGTGGTGTGGGGTATAGGGCAGAATAGCTCAAAGAAAGAGATTTTTCGGGACTCGCTGGTTAAAAATGTTATCAGAAATCTCGAATGAGGAGGACGTTGCTGTGTGTTTTATTTCTCTGTTTCCCCTGTGTGTTTTTCCCAAGTCAGGGAATAAATTGACCAACATGTGACACATCATCTCATGGAATCTCATGTTTATATTATGTCATTTTCTCCTTTCTTTTGGTCAAAAACACAGCTGCTCTCCACGTCTGAAGAAATAACAAATTAAATCCATAGTATCTTGATATCTTACACAGAGTATCTTAAACGGCCCCCTACTTGTGCTGCTAATGATACGTAACATAGAAACAACACAGAGAAGGTGCATTGAGAGATCCTAATCACCCTCGTTCTTTAGAGCGTTCATTCTCATAGTCATACGTAACATAGAAACAACACAGAGAAGGTGCATTGAGAGATCCTAAACCACCCTCGTTCTTTAGAGCGTTCATTCTCATATGTAACATAGAAACAACACAGAGAAGGTGCATTGAGAGATCCTAAACCACCCTCGTTCTTTAGAGTGTTCATTCTCATCTGACTGACAGCTGTGCAATATATAGCTGTGGGTTTGCAACCGGGATTTGTGTGTGTAAATAACTGATTGGCTGGCTGGTTGCATGTTTGTGAGTGAGTGAGTGAGTGAGTGAGTGAGTGAGTGAGTGAGTGAGTGAGTGAGTGAGTGAGTGAGTGTGTGCGTGTGTGTGTGTGTGTAAATGCTAAAAGTGCATTTAACCACAAGCGATGGGTGTAAGACACGCAACAGGCACCACAATTGACCATATTCACATGGTGGCCATTTTGCTCTTATGTCATGCTCAGGTTGGGATTTATTTCCACCCTGTTGAAAGCCCAACCTGAGCATGACATAAGAGCAAAATGGCCCCCATGTGAATATGGTCAAGGAATGGGAGGAGATATTTCCTGATATTTAGACTTGTTGAATGAATGAATGAATGAAAACTTTATTTAACAGATTGCAGAATGGGTACAATACAGTACGGCTCAATACATACAATTGTTAAGGGGATGCAGACCTGAGAAAGACGTTTGTCTTGTTTCCATCAGGGTCCCCCATTTTCAATTCATATAGACATTTATGACATACCCAACATACATGACATTTATGGCATAGGGACATATAGGTATTTAGTACTGATACATTTGTGACATAAACGGTATTCCAATATACAGTACTGTTACCCCTAGATCCTGACAGAGTATATAGGCTACATATGATGGGGAGGGGACTGTACATTAGGGGGGGGGTGGGTGGGTGGGAGAGAAATATACATACGGCGGGGAGGGAATATATACATGCGGTGGGGAGGAGACTGTCTATTAGGAGGTGGTGGGGGTTTTGGGCATTTACGGTGGCCAGTTTCGAATTGCAGCCTCCCGTAGGTGCTCTTTAAGAGCGGTTTTGAATGTGGGCAGGGATTCACATTCCTTTACAGCTTTGGGTAGGGCGTTCCACATTGTTGTGGCATAATTGCGAAACGTGTTTAGTCCCTTGTTTGAGCCGAATCTGGGTTTAACATGATTTGTTGAGCTTCCTCTGGTGTAGTGGTTGTGGTATTCACTGACCTTTGGGAAGTATTTTGACATGTACATGGGCACCCCGGTCGTATAGTGTATCTTGTAGACCAGGCCCATTGCAAGTTGCTGTACTCTGTCGTCTACTCTAAGCCATCCTAGGTTGTCAAAGTGGGCAGGGGTGAGGTGGGTTCTGGGGTTCAGGTCAAGTAGTAGTCTGACCAGTTTGTTTTGTGATGTTTGTAATTTTGTTTTAAGCGCCTTTGAGGTGCTTTGGTACCATGAGGTGCACGCATAGTCATAGTACCCTTGAATGAGTGCTCCTGCCAGAGTCTTCAGGGTATTCTTGTTTACCAGAGAGGAGATCCGGTACAGGAATCTAGTTCGTTGGTTGACTTTTTTTTTTATTACATTGGATGCCATTTTGTCACAGGAAAGATTTGCCTCTAGGATGGAACCCAGGTAGGTAATTTCGTCTTTCCTTGTGACAATATTGTCACCCACTGTAACTGAGAAGCCGTTGGTCTTGTTGAGTTTGTTATTTGAACCGAAGAGAATGGACTCTGTTTTGCCCATGTGTAATGATAGTTTGTTATCAGCGAGCCATATGCAGATTTTGCCTAGTTCCGAGCTGAGGGTTTTTTCAACCTGCAACTTGTTCTTGTCAGAGACCAGCAGGGCTGAGTCGTCCGCAAACAGGAACAAGTTGCAGTCACAGGCTGACGACATGTCATTTGCATGAATTAGGAAGAGTAGCGGTCCTAGTATGCTTCCTTGTGGAACACCACAGCTCACTGTGAGGGGGGGGGGATAGAGTACCGTTTACCTCTACCATCTGTTCTCTCCCCTCCAGGTAGGATTGCATCCAGCTCACTGATAAGCTATCAAAACCAATTGCTTTTAGCTTGTCCATTAGAATGGAGTGATTGACAGTGTCGAAGGCCTTTTGTAGGTCCAGCATGACCATGCCGCAGTATTTGCCCGCGTCCACCTCTTGTTTGATGTGGTCGTTCAAATAGAGGAGGCATGTGTCAGTGGAGTGGGACGTTCTGAAGCCAGATTGGAATTCGTAGATTAGATTTTTTTCCGCCAGGTACTATTTGACCTGTTCGTAGACTATTTTCTCCATGACTTTCGAGATGGAGGTAAGAATAGAAACAGGGCGGTAGTTGCCTGGGTCTAATTTGCTGCCCTTTTTGTGCAGAGGAGTCACTCTCGCAATTTTGAAGTCCTCGGGGACGTGCCCCTGTTTTATAGAGAGGTTTATTATGTGTGTGATGACTGGGGTGATGGCGGCTGCTGCGTCTCTGAGGAATTTGGAGGGGATGTTGTCATGGCCAGTGGCCTTGTTAGGTTGGAGGGCGCTAAACTTTTTGAGTACCTCATCGGTTGTTACCATTTCAAGTTTGAAGTCGTCTTTGTGGACCCCTAGGTTTTTGTAGTATGCTACTATGTGTTCTACCCCATAATAAGTCTATATCTCTTAAATATACAGAGTGTTGGTTTTTATTCCTCAAGTCCCTCAGCACTGTTCATTGTAGGGCTGAACAATACGTATAGTATTATACATACTGATTTCAGATCTCGTCCTTATACATATTTAAAAGACATGTGAGATTGTGAGATTGAGAAGAGACTGAGAGACTTCACACCCAGATATACTAGGCCCCATATACTGCAATACACGAGATGACATAATGCCATGGTGTTACCCTTGCATACCTAATTACAAACATAAAGATGCATTGTGAAATATTTTCAATAATTTGGAAAGAGGACCATGTAGACTCAACCCCTACAGACATACTTATTAGTTGCTCCACTGAAATTGCGTCCAGGAATGCCAATGGATTTTAGGATTTTATGGATTACCAATGAGTTAGATTTATCCCATTCCTCTACACAGAGGAAGGCCTTGTTCCGGTATGATCAGCAGGGGTAATGTCTAATCCCAGACTCCAGCAAGGAGGGAGACAAACATCCCAGGGTTACATACTTTAAGAATAGTGTTTTGAAAGAAAAGGGGATTAAGTAAAGCTGCCTCCCCTCCACCATATACCTCCAATTGAAGGTGATACAGGTGGTTTGTTGATTGTTGTTTGTTTACTTTAGTAGTTTTATACTTTTTGTTCGATCTTTCTCAGAAATGTACACAGGACTGACATCTTGAGACTCCCGAGGTTGTGAAAGGTTTGTTTACATATACAATGTTTGTAAAACTGACCTAAGAGGGGGTAAGACACTTATAAAACAAATAAATAAATAATACAAACTCTTTAGTGACAAAATATGAATCAACCCAATGTTTACAGCGAGGCACTCGAGATTTTTGAGATATTATTATATTTTGCCTCTACAACTACTGTAGTTTCATAAAACATATAAAACAATCATCAAAAGCAACTATAATAAATATTGTGTTTTTGCATGAGCTAAACGCTAAAGGTAGAATCTGTAATGCTATCAAACAGTGACCTCTAGGCAAAAGAGCTTTGTTTACTTTTTATTGCTTTGGTCTGATGTGTGGGTTGTTGGGGTGTTGACTAGTTTATTACACTGTGCATTTCTACAGACCTCTTCTGCGAGGTGTGGCCAGCAGTATAGCACCCCCCCTATACGCAGTGAAATCCAACCCACACATCAGACACAAACTAAAAATGTAAATAAAGCACAATACCAAGCAGGGGTCTTTTACCTAAAGGTTGGTTACATTTGAAAATGTTATGACCACTTGTGGGATAAGACTAATCTATCATGTAAATGGACAACATAGTAGGCTATTATTTTAGTTCTATCTGTGTAATCTGTCATTCCCTCTCCTATACATATGTCTGATCTCTGTATTAACCCTTTCACTGCTGCACTACCACATGGTTAACCCTTTCACTGCGACACTGTGGAAGGTTAACCCCTTTCACTGCCACACGACAGCAGGTTAACCCTTTCACTACCACACTACAGAAGGTTAACCCTTTACTATCACACTACAGACGGTTAACCTGCGGTTTATTTTGCACATAATTCACACACATCCAAAAACGCTAAACAGTTTTACACACATTCATTTAGTTTGACAGTTATTGGATGTGTGTGAGATTATATGCTAAATAAATCAGCATTGTTTTTTTTGGTGAAGTGCCCCTTTAAAGCGATATCACACAGACTGGTGTGGGTTTCAACGCAGACAGACCTGTGTTGACAGACCAAAACAACTCTCAGCCCTGGTTAATCCTAACACAGGAGAGCAATATCCTCAGACAAATTCTGAATAACTGGAATTCCTCGGAGGAACAAGACTCTCTCGGAAAACGTGCATGTGTGTTTGCCTGGCGTGTGCTAGTGAGTGGGAAGCCTTAATTTTCTCCCTCTCCCTGTCGGTAATGTAATCAAAAGAGCGAGCCAACACAATACCTTTTGGACATGAGAGGGCCCTAGCAGATCCCATACTACTGGGAAGGCAGTCAGCCAGCCAAAACAACATCAAACAGAACCCTCGCCTCTGGGGCTTTGCATAGACATAGAGCCAAGACCAAAAATATGATTGCTCTTTCTTTTTCACCCATAAGAATGCAGAGGATCTCGAGAAGGTTATTGGAAACAATATGTACAGGTATATGAAGCCACAGTAGGCGAGAAGAGGTTGGCGGTTCAGTGGCAGAACTGTATATAGAGGACAACAATGGCATTTTAAGATTCTTAACATTTCGTCCTCAGACCAGAATGTTTATCAGGACATTAGGACATTCAGATGGACATCAACGTTTGTCAACAGGCTATCAATGGCCTCCTGGGAGGACAACTTTGTCCTGAAATGATTCAACCTGAACCAGATTTTGCTTGAACACTGGAAGGTATTTGAAATGTCAAGAGCTGACATAGAGCACCCCCTGCTGGCCACAACTGAATAACATCCCTGATTCTGCACCTGTCTGTCTACAGCAGCACAGGAAGGAAACTATAGATTTAACTGTCTCCCTGTCCTTGTATCCAGCAGGGTGTCATTTGTCCACATTAAACTTGGGGAATGAGGAGTGATGGGTAGTGATAGGGGGGGGTTCATAACTTTGCTCAGAGTGATGCATTACACATGTGTTGTCTTAATAAACAAGAGGGATGATGACATAAGAACACAACTCATCCTCCTCAAACTGCACCCCACCTTCCCCCATCCATATGGAAAAGATATACCGGTATACAAATCTTACAAGAATTGTTTATGGTCTACCAGAATTCTGTAGCCAACCCATAATAGGAGTAAATCCATCTATACGATTCTTAGAATTTAGACAATCTTCCATAAATGACTGGGCAACAAGTAATCCAACTTCCAATAAATAAACATAGATGAGATGACTACGGTAATTGTTTATTGCTTATTGTTTAAAAGGATCCCCATTATCCTGGGTCCCCCTATAGGTTGGGACCGGATGGTCACAGGCTCGGGGTGGGGGGGTCCCCGGTTCGCTTCATTACTTCAGGCAACCTTCTTGCGTTCAGCGCCCCACGTGACCACGCCTAGCACGCCCCCGCGGCAGCGCCAGAGCGGCAGGCGGCAGCGGCGCGCAAGTTACCGCACGCAATCCCCCCTGTTTTAACATCAACGGTTAGCTCAACTCGTTCGCCGCCTTGCTGTGGAGCCTGCGGTCCAGTTGGTGACAAGTTTGAATCACTTTTTTTTACGTTTAATTAATTTATCGCCTCTCTATATAAAGGTAACTAGCGTCTGTCTTTCTTTCGCCGGTTAAGTTTAGGCATTATTTCGGAGTTGGTTAAGGTTAGGGTTAAGTTTAGGCATTCTTTCGGAGTTGGTTAAGGTTAGAGTTTGTCTTAGAGCATGGCAATATTTCTTTCGCCGGTTAAGTTTAGGCATTCTTTCGGAGTTGGTTAAGGTTAGGGTTAAGTTTAGGCATTCTTTCGGAGTTGGTTAAGGTTAGGGTTAAGTTTAGGCATTCTTTCGGAGTTGGTTAAGGTTAGAGTTTGTCGCAGAGCATGGCAATAGAATGCCTGTCTTTCTTTCGCCGGAGCAGCAGCCTATTTCCGCTCTGCCTCTCTGCCGCGGTCACATGGGCGTTGTGGCCAATCAGAGAAACGCTGAACGCAAGTAGGTTGCCCAAAGTGTTCACGCCCCCGGTTCGGGACGCGTGTTGCTTTTTAACAGCGCAAGAATGTTAATGTTGTAATGTCAAGAATGTGACAATTTGACCATGTGACCGCGGCAACGCGGGAGAGCGGCAGTGCGGAAATAGGCTGTCTCTAAGACAAACTCTAACCTTAACCAGCTCCTTAACAGCGCCTAAACTTAACCGTTCTAACCTTAACCAACTCCGAAACAATGCCTAACCTTAACCTTAACCATAACCATGCCTAACCTTAACCGGCGAAAGAATACACGTTAAAAAAAAATCACGTTAAAAAAAAAAATTTGATGGGATTCGAACTCGTCAACAACGGACCGCAGGACCGCAGGACCACTGCTCTGCCAGGTGAGCTGAAGCGCCGAATGAAAATCATGGCGGATTAGGGCGGTTACATAATTCCGCAAGCTCTGCCGCTCCGCTCTGCGGTTGCCGCGCCTGCCGCGGGGCGTGTCGCAGCCAATCAGGGAAAACGCGGAAGCAAAGGCAGCACTGCTCCGCTGTTATTAAGCAATAGGCAGGGGGCGTCCCCCCCTACCCCCCCCCCCCCCGCGACGTCACTGACCACGGCCCCTAATATGTCCCTCCCACCAAAGATTCCAAAGTTCCGCCACTGCGCTTGACCCCATTGACTGTGCATTGGTTTAGAAAATAAAAACTATCCCTTAACTTGCCAGATACAACTGGAATAGCATGTGTATTCTGTTTTAGGGTGGATTTTCCCTGCACCGTTCACATGTATTGGCTATGGTGATGGTGATAAAGTACTTTAATATGTTAAAGACCTGGGGCACTTAACTAGAGATACACACTGTATTTCTACCGTTTCACACACACACACACACACACACACACACACACACACACACACACACACACACACACACACACACACACACACACACACACACACACACACACACACACACACACACACACACACACACACACACACACACACACACACACACACACACACACACACTCACACACACACACACACACACTCTCTCTCTGTCTCTCTCCCTCTCTCTCTATCTCTCTCTCTCTCTCTTTATCTGTCTCTCTCTCTCTCTCTTTCTCTGTATCTCTCCCTCTCTCTCTGTGTGTGTCTCTCTCTCTCTCT
Source organism: Notolepis coatsorum (assembly GCF_963971535.1). Lineage (NCBI taxonomy): Eukaryota > Metazoa > Chordata > Actinopteri > Aulopiformes > Paralepididae > Notolepis > Notolepis coatsorum. The sequence continues at coordinate 104,412,531 of NC_140169.1, read as the reverse complement.
CTCTCTCTCTGTGCTCCTATACATAATTTTCTCATTTTCTATAGTTGACCAGCAGTGTCATACAGTGTCATAAATACAGCAGGTCATGTTTAACACAGTAGAGTAGAGGAGATACGAGCCAGGAGGCTCTTTTTCTAATCATGTTAAAGAGGACGAGAACACACAGTTTGTCCTTCAAATAGGAACGCATAGATCTGAACCACGAGTTGTACTTAGAGACCATGCTTTGTACTGACATATATATAGAGAGAGAGAAAGAGAGACTCAGAGTGAGAGAGAGACAGAGAGAGAGAGACACAGAGAGAGAGAGAGAGAGAGAGAGAGAGAGAAAATCAAATAGGAAGATAGAGAGACAGAGAGAGAGATTTTGATGTGTCAAAAGCTTTAAAATGCCTGTCATGTACAAAGGTCTAAGGACCACACAGAATAATAACTGGAGCCGGCTGCACATGAGCAAAAACAGCCTCTCTCAGTAAATGCTTTCAAAACAGTCCCGGGCAGGTAGGTAATAACGTACACAAGGCGCTTTTCCAAAATAGTAAATTATATTTATTATGCAGGGTAGGGATTGAAACCTCCACTGATATTTGAACAAAGGGAAAAAACAACCCACAAACAATTAACAAACAGGGAGAAGGGTAATGGGAGAACACACAAGGTAATAATAATACAAGTAAACTAAATAAGCGCCCACAGGCACTAACCAACCAGCCAGAGGTTGGTACTGGGAAAACCCCCAGCAAAAGGTATCAAAGGTACAAGTCCACACTCAGTGGAACTAGGCCTAAAGCCAACAAGAGAATACTCAATAGTAAAGAAGTGGCGCAGAGGCCAACAATATCTACATATATACTTAAAGGTACAAGCTCACCTGGATAAACAAAGAAACACCACTCTAACCATGCAGCTCACAGTGTAGGATGAACACCACTTTAACCCTAATACTTAGAGTGTAGGATGAATCACCACTCTAACCATATAGCTCACAGTGTAGGATGAATCCAAAGTGGCCAACAATATATATATCCCACACAACAGTGGTTAACAATGGCAACCTCACTCCACTCTGGTCACTGGCAATTGACAGAATGAGGCGCCCCGATGTGTGTGTGCTGTCAGGTATTTGTCCACCCGCCCCTCTCGAGGTGATTGCCATCAGCTGTCACTCATTAGGCAATCAGCACTCTTCAGTGTAGGGACGGGCGGCACCTGGCAGGAAGAGAAGAAGAGACAGCATTAGCCATCATGCACAGACACACACACATCACATACAAAACATAACACATTAAATATACTAACCTGATGTTCAGATGGTGTCATAAATACAGTAATAATGGTAATGACCAACCCACGTACCCATGTACGTCACAATGCCTTTAAAAGACGTTACAGCTACAAGATTAAAATAAATAATACACAACAATACAAAAATAGAATTTCACATATTCTTTTTTTTTATATATATTTTTTTTATTATTTTTTAAACAAACACATAAACATAACAACATAAAATTAGATATACAAGCATTAATTAACAGTGCACATCTAATGAAATCACCATTTAAATAAATGTATTATACAAGATATACACCTAATACTTGCTATCTAATACCCTACACACATATGCTCTCGCTCGCTCCCCCCCCCCCCGGGCCCCCCCTTGGATAATCCATCCATTATCATTCGCTCCTAACCAGGCACTACGATTCATATATGCTAGCTTTCATTCTCTCCACCACTTCTAGCCACATTGTAATTTTGGATTCACTGAGACCCAAAATTCTTGCTGTAGATATTTCTGTTATGGTTTGAAACCGAACCCAACAGCACGGCACAGACAGGTAGTTCAGAGTTAGCCAAAAACTAGGGCGTATTTATTTACAAAATAGGAAAGAGCGAAAAACAACAAAGCACAAGGGGAGAAATGTTCTTGGCAGAGTTGTCTGCGGCTCTGCAGCTCGTCTTCTGAGCAGAGATGGCACCGTGGCGTTGCGCCTCTGCCTCTGCTGCTCTGCAGCTACTTGTCGATCCACTCGGGAAAACAGAGAGAGAGATAATTTCAAGAGACGAGCGAACGGGATAACAGGCAGTCCAGTATTGATTAGCTGAGTCAGTAATAACAACAAGCGGCTCCTCTTCAGTGTTAACAAAACACACAAAAAACAGAAAGGTCCAGAGTCCCGGAATTTGCGAGAAAAACAGAGTATCCAAAAAAAGGTACGTTCCAAAACTCACCAAGGCGCAATTGCGCAAAGCGGTCTACGAGGCAGAGATCCAAAGGATGGCAGAGCAAGCAACAGCGGCGACTTCCAACAGACGTCCTGGAGAGAAAAAGACGAGGTACAACACGGGGGGAACAAGCAGCAGCCAGTGGAAATCCAAAACGACCCGACAATGAACGTTAGGAAACCCAGAGTATATGAAGGGCTCCAGCGAGCTGATTAGAACTCACTTCAGGTGCGCGACGGTAATTGGTACCTTGAAGACCTTGAAGCGTGCGGTGGCAACGGACCAATCCTCACAATTTCTAGATAAATCACATCGAGATATGTAAGAATCCAGACCTTCCGGCAAATTTTTTCTGGTTGAAACCATCGTGATGCTATCAGCTTTTTAGCCGCTGTGATACCAGATAAAACCAATCTCTTTAGCTGTATAGGGACTGCAAACTCAAAAACATCATTCAACAGCAATACAGAGGGGTGTACAGGTATATTCAGAGATAATTTTTGATTTTGATAATTGCTTGGTCACTTCTTTCCAGAATATCTTAACTGGTGGGCAGTCCCAATACATGTGCATAAATGTACCCTCATCCCCATTTGTACACAAGGTGCATCTGGAGTCTTGTTTAAGACCCATTTCACAGAATTTCACATATTTATAATGTTGTTAAACACCAATTCCCCATCAATGACATCACAAATTACATTTCCATAACACCATTCCTGAGCAAAAGCCTCCAAATTGCCCATAGCTTTATAAAACCTGGACTAATACTGCACCCTGGTCCGGTTTATCTTTTCTCCTGTTTACATAGACTGCAAGCTTAGCTTCCCCCACCAGAAAGTTAAGCAGTTGCCATGTTTTCTTATTTTCTTTTTTATATCCTGCTCCAAAAATATAACAGATAACAGAAAAGGTTTCACCAAAATGCCTGAAAACGTCTGTGAGCAGCTCAAATAGCCCTGGAAGCCTGTTACACTCTAAAAACACATGAAAACAGTCTCAGTTAACCCACAGAAAGGACATTTATTCTCCACCACTGGGTTGATGATAGAAACAAAAGCGTTCATTGCCACAGCACCATGCAGAATCCTCCACTGAAGGTCTGCCGTTTGCTTTTTTAAAGGAGGTTTGTATAAAACCCTCCACACGTTGAGTGTCACTACCTGCACACAGCCTGCTCCTCCATACAGTGGACACTCTGTTATTTAGCCATTTCTTATTAATTATTATTTCACTAATAACAGTTAAAATCATTGGTAAACAAACATAATGCTGAAAATATACACTTTGACTGCTGTTTTGACAGGGTTAGGGTCTTTACTCTTGGCTACATTTGAAAAGAAAACGCAACATTAATTCATACATTCTGTAGAGATGGATTTATGGCGTGATGTCATTTGCGGTCCAGTACCGGACCGCTCGGGCTTAAGAGGTTAACCCTGTGATGCCCAAATAAAAAATGGCTGAAAGTGATTTTGTAATTTTGCAACTGTGGGTCTCACAGGGTACTTTTAACCCTGTGACTGTGAGGCCCAAATAAAAAAGACATTAGCAACTTCAGAGGCCAGAGGGTGGGACCTATAAACACATGAAGGGTGCCGTGCCTAAAAGAAAAGGTTGAGAAACGGTAGTATATATGGTGTGGCTCTTTGTGGTACCACAGTCATTTTTGTGGCTCTTGGGCTCTGACTGGTTGGCCACCCCTGCTCTACAACATGTTCTACAGTATAAGAAGCAGGAACAAACCGTTTTGAGAATAAAAAGCCAACTCGACTGTTATTTGTAGTATTATGACTCAACACTACATTTCCTTCCCATTCCTTCCTCCATTCGACCTAATTTTCTTTGTCACTGTGTGTCTCCTGCATAAAAATAACATCAATGTGCTTCAACTTGACCAGTTCATACAGCGTTGCACGTTTTCTCACATCTCTTGCCCCGTTCAAATTTAAAGTTCCAACCTTAAAATGTTTCATGGGGAGAAGAGGAGTGACTAAAACACACAATAACAATATGTTAAAGGTTGCCACAAGTTGTTTTTTGTCCTTTGGCAGAAGTTTCCTTAGTCTGTACACAGGGCCGCCTGGGAGAAATGCGAGGCCCTGTGCGAGATTTAACGCGAGCCCCCCCCCCCCCCCCCCCCCCCAAAGGTAAAAAAAAAAAAAAAAAAAATTATATATATATATATATAATTTTTTTTTTCTTTTTTTTTATATATACAGTCAACATATTCTTAAATAATAGCGCTGCCCGAGGCGGGGCATGATACAGTCAACATATAGCAAAAGAGAGAGCGAGAGAGAGCTCCCGTTCTACAGTCAATATACAGTGTACAGAGAGAGAGAGAGAGAGAACATGTGTGTTTGTCATGTGTGTGTGTGTTAGAGAGAGACTAGAGCATGTATGACAGATTCAAAAGGACAAAGATCAACACTTAAATCCAAGAGAGAGAGAGAGAGAGAGAGAGAGAGAGAGAGAGAGAGAGAGAGAGAGAGAGAGAGAGAGAGAGAGAGAGAGAGAGAGACATTGGAAAGAAATTGAAATGCTATTTGGCCCTAAACAGAGAGTACACACGTGTCTAATGTGAAATATATAAGCATATAAGCAAAACTAGATTTTAGGTCTGTGATGAAAAAGGGCCTCGCGGGAAGGGGGGCCTCGCAAAAAAATAAAAAAAAAATAAAAAAAAAATAAAAAAAAATAATAAAAAAAAATAATGATTTTTTTTTTTTTTTTTTTTTGCGAGGCCCCCCTTCCCGCGAGGCCCTGTGCGACCGCACTGTTCGCACACCCCCTGAGGCGGCCCTGTCTGTACACCTCCTGCTTAGTAAAGCTGTTGTTTCCCATGTGAAACCTGACAGACGTATAGAAAGCCTCTGTATCAGGAATATGTTCCTCCACTTTCAAGCCCCGAACATTCTTTGTTTCTTGTAGCAACGTTTTGATGGCTTTGACTGACAGTGATCTTTTGTCTTGGCTAAGTGACTTCCTTACCTCAGATTATGTCAAGGTCAAGGTCAACTTTATTTATATAGCACATTTAAATCAACCGAGGTTGTACCAAAGTGCTGTACAATATAAAAACAGAAATACTAAAATAAATACAAAATACAGTATACACACAAAGTCATAAAAACTACAAAAAAAACTAAAAAACAACAACAACCACGACACGACCAGGGATGTTTGGCTTACCAAGCCTCAGAACGCCAATAAAAACAGGTGAGTCTTCAGCCATGTCACTACCATGTCACGGCCTGTCCGGGGGGCGTTTATAAATTCATGAAAATGTCCAGGTTTCATTGTTTATCACGGGAGCATTATGCATGTACTTAAATGGACTGGCGCGTTGCACCGAATACTACGGTACTCTGTTGCATGTGACGTATTCCCAAGACTGCTTTGTGGGCGGCGCTACTACGCTCAAACACAAACAGAGGAGGAAGCAGACAGATCGGACCAGCATTGATTCTGCTCACAATGCCAAAGTGAAAATGTACATTACAGATGAACTGCAGAGAAAATTCCCAATTTACCGGCCCGGTCGAGACTAATGGGAGGCGGAGTGCAACGCGTGCGAAGCTTGACCATAATGTTTCTGTGTGTAATAAAGGTGGCAGAGATCTCAAAGCTCACATGGACACAGAAAAACATTAAAATGCGAGGCTTGAGTTTCAAGTTCAAGTTCAAGTTCAAGTTCTTTAATAGTTGTCATACAGAAGTACAGAATACTTTCATACAAAATGCTTCTTACTGTTACGCTCCAGAGACTGTGCTAGACAAGATAGTATCAAATAACATAATAACATAATATAGCATGAATTTAGAAGAAGAAAATGAGGTCACAGTGTTCGGTATAGACATATGTACAATGTTCTGAGTTACCATATAATATACAATACTATGCAGTGTACTAATGTACAGTACTATCTAGTGCAAAGCAGAAATGGGATGAGGTACAATTTAGGTACAATTTACAGTAAGGTGTACGAGTTGTAGTGCAATCCTTCATCCATAAATATAAAGTGTGGGGAGTGGGTGCTACAGTGTGTTTGTTTAAAGTGGGTGTGTGCTATAAAGTGTGTGGAGTGGGTGCTACAGTGTGTTTGTTTAAAGTGAGTGTGTGCGTGTGGATGTGTGTGCTATGTGCGTTTGGTGGTTGTTGTTGTGTAGTGTTCATTCATTGTTCGTTTAGCAGCCTGATGGCCTGGGGATAGAAGCTACTTCTGAGTCTTTCTGTGCTCGCCTTGAGACTCCGGTATCGCTTGCCTGACCGCAGCAGTTCAAAGAGGCAGTTGTTCGGGTGACTGGAGTCTTTAATGATTCTCTTAGCCTTGCCCTTGCAACGCTTGTAGTAAATGTTCTGGAGGGTGGGGAGCCCCCCTCCAATTGTGCGTTCGGCTGCACGTGTCACTCTTTGTAGTCTGCTTCGGTCTTTTGCAGTGCTATTCCCAAACCAGGAGGTGATGTTGCCGGTCAAGATGCTCTCTATTGTACATGAGTAGAAGTTCTTAAGGATCTTCTGGCTGACTTGGAACTTCCTTAGGCGCCTGAGGAAGTAGAGGCGTTGTCGTGCCTTCTTCACCACACTGTTAATGTGTGTGGTCCATGTCAAGTCCTCGGATATGTAGGCTCCGAGGTACTTGAAGCTGTTGACTCTCTCAACCGGTGCCCCGTCGATGCTGAGGGGGCTGTAGTCCTTGACCCCCGACCTCCTGAAGTCCACAATCATCTCCTTTGTTTTGCTGACGTTCAGGGAGAGGCTGTTTTCCTGGCACCATCCCGCCAGGACCTTGACCTCTTCCAGGTAGGCCCTCTCGTCGTTGGCAGAGATCAGGCCCACCACCACTGTGTCGTCAGCAAATTTGACGATTGTATTGCTACTCCGCTGAGCCACACAGTCGTGTGTGTACGTGTGAGTTTGATGGCAAAGTTGACCGAATTGATGGGAAGTATGGATAATATTGGCCTTTACTTTCTCGGCCACTGCGACCCACAGCTCCATGCTGGCCTGTGCCACTCCAATTACACAAGCAGTAGAGATTTCCATATAAATATCATCCAGTAGTGTCAGAGACCAATTAATCATTGTAATTTTCTCAGGTTCTTTCCACCTCATGATAAGTTTAATAAAAGGGTGTGGGTGTAGTGCTTGAGCCCACGGTACCCCATGCGCCCTGAGCGCCGACCTTAGTTGCAAGTAGAGGAAGAATGATACGCCGGGAAGATCATAAAAATATCTTAGGTCCTGAAATGCTCGAAGGCCGTTTTTATCATATATATTCCCCAGAGTATGAACTCCCCAGTCCTCTCCCATTGAGGAATATTAACAGGTTGGTGCCCAACAAGTAGATGTTGGTTATGAAGAATTGCAGAGTCGAGGTGCCATGGGCATTTGACAGCACAAGACCTCTGTACGCTACGCCATGTTTGAATTACGTGGGATATGATCGGTCCATATCGTAATTGGCATTTTGATATAAGGATATTGGAGTATACTACATCCTGTAATATTTGTGGTGCTGCTTCTAAGGAGCGCCACGATACAGCAATTTCAGGGTCAAACCAGCTCATCAGGGGTCTCAGCGAAAAGGACCAGAAGTACAACTTAAAATTGGGGATTGCCAAGTCCCCATCCTGTTTCCTACATTGAGTGGTAGTTATTTTGATTATTGGGTGTTTGTTATTCCAAATACATTTAGATAGCATAGTTTGTGTCTTGCGCCAGTGGTCTATTGGAGGAGGCAGGGGGAGCATTGAGCTAACAAAATGTATCCTAGGTAGTATGTTCATTTTGATTATGGATGCTCGGGCCTGTAATGAGTTAGGAAGGCTCGACCATTTATTTAGATCTTGGTGTATTTTATTATATGTACCTGTGAAGTTATATTTAGTTGATTTAGCGTGGGAAAAATCTCTATGTGTAATTACTTAAAGTGTTCAACTATGTGGATGTCAGCCAGTAGTTGCACCGCTTTGGTTAATTTTGAAGCCTGATAATTGACCAAAATCAAGTATATTAAGTAAATTTGTGGCTGAATGGGAGGGGTCTTTCATAAAAAAATTGTAAGTCATCCGCATAAAGAGCAATTTTGTGTGGTGTATCACTGATTATTAAAAGATTTCTTTCGTTTGCCTAATAAATTGGGCTAATGGTTCGAGGGTAAGCGCGAATAGTCCAGGGCTCAGAGGACAACCCTGCCTAGAAGACCTAGAGACCGGGAAGAGTGTGGAGCATATTTTGCCACCGTCATTATAATTGCTGACGGTGAGGCATAAAGCACTTTAATAATATGTATAAATTCCTTTCCAAGTCCAATAGCCTCCAGTACGTCCAAAGATAAAACCACTCTAGTCTATCGAATGCCTTCATGGCATCTAAAGACAGAACCGTGGCTGGAGTTATATTGTCCTTACTGTTGTCAATTACATGTAATAATCTTCTGAGAGCCAGGTGCCTTACCCATATCATATCATATCATATCAACAATTCTCTCTCTGAGTTCTATAAGAGTGATGGGTCTCCCCAATTCCCCGGCCTCCTCCTTGGATAATTTTGGTATTTTAAGCGGGCCAATAAACGTTTCAGATTTGGTATGATCAAAGTTGACCTCTGAGCTATACAGTTGTGAATACAATTCTCTAAAAGTGTCATTGATATTTTTTTAGTCAGTAGTAAGTACTCCTTGTTGTGTCCTGATTGAAGGGATTTTTAGCTGGAATTTTCATTGGCTGGGTCTAGAACCCTGAAAGTAATAATTTTGTCTCGTCCTATGTACTAAAAACTTCTACAAGGTCCATTTGCATGTTCTTTGTATCTAGGGACATCTATGGACCTCAGTGAATGTATTCCCAGTGTCAGAAATATTGTGTCTATTACTAGGCTTGCTTAAATTGTGATGAAACAAAGCAGAATATGAATTATGATTTTTCTTTGCATCTTTGATAGTGAATAACACCATGCTAAAAATGACCAGACATGAAAAACTGCCACTGATCTCGTTCAGTACCTGAGATCATGTGTACAAAAAAATCGAAGGAAATTAATAAAGGGAAGATGATTAAACAGAAGGTATACAGTACTGAATTCTCCCATCCGGACCAATGCAATTTGAAATATTATTATAGAATATAGAATAGGAGGCTTATAAATGACCTTATTATAGCCAATTCACACATTTATATATATATATATATATATATATATATATATATATATATATTATCTTTCAAATGCCTGAGTTCAATTTTGATTTAGTATCACCAGGCGTGCATAAGAACAGATAATGAAATCTACTGTAATCTACTGTACTTTTTTATTTTCCCCATAGTGCAACCGTTTTGAAACTAATTTCAGTTCTAATTGTTCCTACATGTTAACAATAGGGAAGAGAAACTAACTGCCTTTCAATATTTGTCAAAAACTTTACCTTGTGTGGCTTATTATCCCGAATAATAACAATTATTGAAATAATTCATACAGTACTCTGAACCTTGAACCCCATAGAACCTTACAGGAAGTGTAGTTCTCCAAAATTCCAACACAGAACCAGACCTGTGGAAGTCTGCTACAAAATGGCAAAAAAAAAACTACAATTCCCATGGTTCAAAATATCCAAAATCGTCGCCCTCGCGAAATAGACTTGACCAAATCGAAAAGTAAATCTATCTAATAACACTTTTAACCTATTGCTAAACTAACGTATTCATGATAATATACATTCTACATGCTGTTGTGACATGTTTATGATGTTTATACTTGAATACGTTTGAAATAAAAATCGCTACTTTTATACAACAGTCTGAAAAATATTAATTTATGACCAGATGTCATTTCGGGACCGGTACCGGAAGAGGTTAAAACAGACATAGGTTGGACTGTTGGTTGCCAACTATTAAATATGATAGGACTTAGCAACATATTTTGCATTCACTGTAACTAGCACTAGCAGGCAAAACAAATTGTTAAATTATTTTATTGAAGTTAATAAAGAATAGCAAAGTTACAGTAACTTGTTGATGGATCAGAATACTGGGAGAAAGCTTAGCTAGCAAGCTTTCTCCCAGCTAGCTTATTTATTTTTATTTTTGTACAACCTATGTTTTGATAATGCGTTATTAGATCTACAACCTGTTGCAATATGGGACTGTTATGCTATAAGGCCAATAACGGCATCGTTTCACTAACAGAGCTCAAAGAAAGTGTTACAAAAGAAAGTGTTACAAAGTGGCGGATAGATAGATAGAATACATGCACTTCTACTTGTCCGATGCAATCAAATGACAATGTTGTTCCAACTAGTCTGGAAGCACTACCTGCACATTGTACTGTGGAATGGCTGAAATTACATTATTCCAGAGGGCCACCATCTTTATGCATGTGGCCCTTTGATATGCTCCAGTGCCACAGGGTCGGCACATGGATGAACACTCATTGACAGATTTAATTAACAGCAGCTGTCCTTCATTAACTCATCAAGTGCTGATTGGTCAGAGATGGTTCTTCCCAACATACATAACCCTTCTACCACTGGATCTATTTGGTTCAGTGTATCTCTCTCCACTTGGCATGATGGTTGCGTTGCTCGTTTCTGGGTAAGGATAAAAAAGGATATTACTTTTATTGTTCATTCATGATGGAGTCAGTTATTAATGTGTTTGGCCTTTTCTAGGATTTTTCTCCATGCTCTACTGAGTTGGGGGGACGTTCACTGTTATCATGTTGGTAAGTAATGTGACTTTTATTTTAGGATGTTTTAGGATGTCTTCTGAAGAGTAGTCCATTGTAATCACTGTCTTTCTTTGGGCTCTTATCCTACCTCTTCAGCCAGCAGTGATGCTGCTCCTAAAGACTCCGTTTACGAGGAAGGGGAGCTCCCAGACTACGAGGAAGGGGAGCTCCCAGACTACCTGAGCCCCATGGCACCCCAACCTCCTCCTGTGGCTACAGTCCTTGCTGAAGAAGCAGGCCAACCTCAGCCCAGCCTAGGCCGACGAAGGGGGTCTCCCAGTCTGCCTGAGCCAGTGGGGGCCGGACCACCTCAGCCGGAGAGTCTGAGCAGACGAGCTGGCTCCCCCAGCCTGCCTGAGCCAGTAGGGGACGGCCTGAGCAGATCCAGTCCTTTGAGTTGGTACCCATACCCAGGGGGGTGGTACCCACCACCAAGACCAATCCGATACGACCTCAACTTCCTGACTGGCCGGTTCCCTCCTGGCACCATCACAGACTTCAGCAGCAGCTACATGCAGGGCAGTGACCACTCGAGCGACAGCCGCTATAAGAGGCAACACCGACGTGTACCATCTAGCAACAAGAACGTTAAGGTAACAAACTCATCCCTTCCATAGTTTCATTTAGGGGTTTATCTGGTCTAATGTTTTCCCTTGTCTTTCAGATGACTGGTTGATCCTGAGTTGTACCCTCATCCCAGCTGTTCATGATCACTTGAATAAATTATTTTAACTTGGAAATGTCTGCCTTGCTTATGTCGGCTAAGTGAACACTTTCTCTTTCTCTGGTTCACGGGTTTGTTTAAATTGCATTAAAACGGACTTAGGTTGGACTGTTGGTTACCAACTATTAAATATGATGGGACATAGAAACATATTGCATTCATTGTAACTAGCACTAGCAGACAAATTGTTATGAAGTTACAGTAACTTGTTGATGGTTCAGAATACTGGGCGGAAGCTTTTCCCAGCTACCTTTTTTTTGTTAAACAAAGTTTTGATAATGCGTTAGATCTACAACCCGTTGCAATATGGGACTGTTATGCTATAAGGCCAATAACTGCATCGTTTCACTAGGAGCTCAAAAGTGGTGGAATAAATTCAACCACATTGTCTTATGTTTGGATTAATTCGATTAGAGTCCACGTATCATATTGCATGTAACAACAAACCTTACATGAGTCAGTTTAACTCTGTTCAACAAATTATTCACGTTCAGGTTGAGCTCAAGCAGGGGCGGCTGACTATGACTATTTGTGCGTCGCCCTCCCTGCCACAGGTGATTTTTATTTACAATTTTTACAATTATAATCCTGCCCAGCTGCAGCATCTTAATTTTGTTTTGGAATCAATCTCAGAATCACTCTGACACTCCATGGGCGACTTCTCTCTGGCTGCAGATCGCCTTTTTTTTTTAAACTGCAACCTCTAATGCATTTTGAGTTTCAGTGCAAGCCCTTGCATGCTTTCATCACACGTAAATCACACTAGGCATTGCATCCGGAATCACTTCAACCAGGAAATAATCCCAGATGAGCCCTTTTGTTACGACCCCTGAGGTCTAAGGGTGAATGGGCTGTAACATAAACATTGGTTGACAAAGGATAGCCCGGTTTGTAAACAAAAATTATCTTTATTGATAATAAAGGAAGCACAGGTAACTCGAGGGTGGGCCAAAACAAACACCACTATTCTCTAACAAACCAACCTAATCTATGGTAAAAATAAATTACAATAACCTAAACTAACAAACGGGAGAAAACTATACCCAAAATGATATTGTGGCTCACCCCATCAGTGCTTCCTGAAAATGAGAAAATAACACATTAATAATATAATACAGAACAGGTAAATATATAAGGCAGGACGGCAAACTACTGCCAACTACAAGTATAGCATTAAATGATACAAGCTCTCAATGGCCACTATCTGTTATCCAAACAATTGCTCAACGACCTGAGCACATGATGACTACACAGAGGCCTAACCACATGCCAGAGTCTTCTTCTTCTTCTTCTATTTGGTGTTTTACGGCGGACGGGCACCAAAATTGGGCCATTTACCGCCACCTACCGACCCGGAAATCGGGCCAGTCTTCCATTCTCCCCTCTCCTTTTTCTTTCTTCTTTTTCTTTTTTTTCCACGGTTCAATGTCAGATCGCGACCAAATCCATTCAACCCCCTAACACACCAAACAAAACAAAACCCATCCCTAACATCACCACCCTATCTAACCTAATCTATGAGTCACTCATTGCCTCCTGCGGCTGACTCTGGCCTTCCTGAACACCCACCACCCCCTTCCCTAACTCTCCTACTTGATCACTCACAGCAACCTTCTTCCCTGACTTCGCTAACTCCCTCGATACTTGCCCCATTGTCAACCCCTTCATACCCATGTCTAGTACTGCCGCCTCAACTACTAACCTTAACCTCTCTGTCCTACTGCTAACCATAACTATAGTATTCACCACTCTCGTCACAAATGCCACTATCTCCAACTTCACCCCCCACACCCTCTCTTTCTCCTCTTGTACTTCCTCTACCGACAAATGCCCTTTTCTAAACCCCTTATCCACACCTTGCTTCCCCTGATCCTCCTGCACTACCCTTACTGCCAAATGCCCTTCTCCTTCCTCACCTTGCTTCCCCTGACCCTCCTGCACTACCCTTACTGCCAAATGCCCTTCTCCTTCCTCACCTTGCTTTCCCTGACCTAACTTCCTAACTGCCTCCGCATACGAAATCCTATCATCCCTTCTCACTCTCTGAACCTCAACCTCCCTCCTCATCACCGCACAACCCCTAAACGCTACACTATGTTCCCCACCACAACTACAACACTTCAGCTTCACTCCCTCTCCACACTTCCCATATTCATGCTCCCCGCCACACCTAGCACACCTCTGTCCCTTCTTACAAGAAACAGCTACATGGCCAAATTCCTGACACCTATAACACCTAAGAGGACTCTGAACAAATTCCCTAACCCTAAACAACCTACACCCTACAAACACTACACTAGGAACAACCTTACCCTCAAACTTAATCACTACTGTCATATATTTCTAAATGAAAACATGAATAAAGCAACTATAAATGTACCAAATGATAAAACAGAGAAGTTGATTTGATAGACAGGGTGATTTGAACACCATGTGAAGTTATCTCTGTGGCCCCAGGCTAAAGAGGTTGAGAGACAGTGGCCCCTCACCCGGCCAGCTGGCAGGAAGCGAGGTTTGTTTAAAGTAAGTGGTAAGAGATAAAAGAGGAACTAATTATCTTATAACTTAAAATACAGTTGAGATCAAAGGTCTTATTGACACTAGTAAGCAATTTTAGGTTACGACACGGCAGCTGCTGACGAAGACCCAGAGGTCAGAAAGGTGACGCAGACTATTTGGAAATCTCCCCTTACACAGTAGAATGCCACCAGTTACATCGTTTGTAAATTAATGTTAATACTGAACAAAATACTTGGTGATCAAAATAGAGCTACAACCTAGATTACAGATTACTTTAGAATAGGAAATACAAACAGTAAGATAAATAGTTCAATCAAATAAAGTAAAAAGTGGACCCAACTGAAGACAAGACAGTGAGTCACTGGCGAGACAATAAAGAATTATCTTAGTATTCTAAAATGCAATTACAGAATGGTAAAGTGTTTGTAGATGGAAATAGCTCATGTTTTATTATCTATGCATCAAGAGCCAGTCTGTCTCCCCAATTTAGACTATGAAACTGTTGTCACAAGAAGCATGAAGAGATGGCACGCATTAAACTAATCAATGATTAAACAGCCCGGCAAGGTTCTATGGTGAACGGTTGTGTCAGCAGAATAAATTGTGGAACATGTTGTCACAAGACAACAGACAAGCCGGCTACAAGGGGTGGCCAAATAAGGAAGCCAGATTGTGGACGTGAATAGGCAGGAAGGTCTCTCTCTCTCTCTCTCTCTCTCGCTCTCTCGCTCTCTGATAAATAGGGCTGACGAGATGGAGACTGGAAACAGACACACCAGAAAGGACCTGGAGAGACACACAGACCTGGGGACACACCCGGAGAGAGGACAGACCCTGGGAGGCGAGCCACACAGAACTCGAGAGCCGAGCCTGAGACACAGCGAGAAGGATCCTGAGAGCATGGAGACACAGAGCCATGGACACAGACGATGACAGAGATCGCCTAGCAGCTGGAGCGCTGAAAACCTCCACCGACAGAGGGAGACTCGCCAAACCGGCTACTGGAGAGCCGATGACACAGAGAGCCATTGACACCAGATGGCCGAGCCGAGGTTCATAGCAGACTCCGCCGACACGAAATCAAGCGCTCCCTGCCTGATCGGCGAGGAGACGACCAGCAAACCACTAAGAGAGGACTCGTTGTTGCCATGGACAACCTGAGACAGCGAACAGCACCGAGAAGAAAACTCTGATCACCCTAGCTGATCCGAGCATGGACAACAGCCACATGAAAGAGACGATTAGATTGAACCAAAGAGACGATGTACTTGTTTTGATTCCTAAAGCTGTGGTATTAATAAACACCGCAGTTGTTTTTGACCACGTCGTCAGTCTCTCCTTACTTGAACCGAACATCTGAGAACTACCTAACCAATGCAGGAGAAGGGTGATATAGAAAACTATACGATCATTGAACTTAGATATAGAGATAAATGAAGAACAGAAGTTTACTTCACTACCCTCTCCGTCTCTACCCTATCTGCTCCCCTCTTCATCCTTTCTGCACCCTTAACTATGCCAACCTAACCACTACATGAATCACTTCCGCAACAACCTCGCCTCTACCCTCACCATCTGATCCACTCGAGCTATCCCCCCTACTCTTCTTCCTTTTCACCCCCTTCCCCCCACTATCCCTGCCCCTCTTCTCCACCTTACTCCACCCTTCTCCCCCGCTCTCGCCCCCCGAACCACACTCCATACTGTCATCTCCCATTGCCAAACTCACTCCCTCAGGGAGCAGCAAGGCGGACATACCCAACGGCTCATTCCCTTCATATCCGTCAAACGTGACCCTGCAGTCTTCACCCTTGATCCAGGAAACAAACCCCAGATACACCTTGCCATCCCCGGAGTACACAGCACGACAACGGGAGCCCACCCTCCACGCTAGAGCCGCCTCCATGTCTCCATATCCCATCAAACAGTTCTCTCGACAAGTAACCTTAAGTCTCTCTCGCTTTCGACACCACCGCTCCGGCACACCAGGACCAGACTCAAAACATTCAATCTGCAAAACGCCTCCCTCCTTGCGGAGCGACTCTGCTTCCCCTTCCGACATCCTCACGCCACCGACTCGGAACAAGCCTCCCACCATCTCCTTCGACCAATCCGCCAGAGAGAGTGAAATGATCAGCCAGGTTTATCAGGGTGTGGTGATCCAGGATTGGTCAATGGGTTTCAGGATTCCTACACCCAATCCTCGATCACCACACCCTGATACACCTGGTTGATCATTTCACTCTCACTCTCACACTGATGGGGTGAGCTGCCATTTCATTTGGGTATTGTTTTCTCCCGTTTTTGTTAGATGGTTTAGGTTATTGAATGTAATTTTCTTTTTTTTTTTACCATAGATTAGGTTGGTTTGTTTTGGAGAATAGTGGTGTTTGTTTGTTTTGGCCTTGGCTCACCCTTGAGTTACGGGAATTGGTTATATACTGTAGTTACTGAAATTGATTGAATATGGCACCGTGGAATATGTTTGTGTGAGAGAAATAAAATGGTTGTGTGAGAAGAATAATGTTGGTTGTGTGAGAGGAATATGTGTAATTCATAACTTGCCCCATAATGCTAGAATGAGGCCACCTGTAGGACCTAGTCGGGTGCAAATTACCTTTGGTGATGGTGCAGAGTGGGAGGCATGTCACTAGAGCTCTCAATTAAGGCACTCCCCATCATGGATGTTTTGTTGAGTTTGGACCACTACACCTTAAGAAGGTTGAAGATCTCTGCGGGAAGTCTGAGTCGCCTGCCCAGGTTTCAAGTTTCTTTAATAGTTGTCATACAGAAGTACAGAATACTTTCATACAAAATGCTTCTTACTGTTACGCTCCAGAGACTGTGCTAGACAAGATAGTATCAAATAACATAATATAGCATGTAATTTAGAAGAAGAAAATGAGGTCACAGTGTTCGGTATAGACATATGTACAATGTTCTGAGTTACCATATAATATACAATACTATGCAGTGTACTAATGTACAGTACTATCTAGTGCAAAGCAGAAATGGGATGAGGTACAATTTAGGTACAATTTACAGTAAGGTGTACGAGTTGTAGTGCAATCCTTCATCAATAAATATAAAGTGTGGGGAGTGGGTGCTACAGTGTGTTTGTTTAAAGTGGGTGTGTGCTATAAAGTGTGTGGAGTGGGTGCTACAGTGTGTTTGTTTAAAGTGAGTGTGTGCATGTGGATGTGTGTGCTATGTGCGTTTGGTGGTTGTTGTTGTGTAGTGTTCATTCATTGTTCGTTTAGCAGCCTGATGGCCTGGGGATAGAAGCTTCTTCTGAGTCTTTCTGTGCTCGCCTTGAGACTCCGGTATCGCTTGCCTGACCGCAGCAGTTCAAAGAGGCAGTTGTTCGGGTGACTGGAGTCTTTAATGATTCTCATAGCCTTGCCCTTGCAACGCTTGTTGTAAATGTTCTGGAGGGTGGGGAGCCCCCCTCCAATTGTGCGTTCGGCTGAACGTGTCACTCTTTGTAGTCTGCTTCGGTCTTGTGCAGTGCTATTCCCAAACCAGGAGGTGATGTTGCCGGTCAAGATGCTCTCTATTGTACATGAGTAGAAGTTCTTAAGGATCTTCTGACTGACTTGGAACTTCCTTAGGCGCCTGAGGAAGTAGAGGCGTTGTCGTGCCTTCTTCACAACACTGTCAATGTGTGTGGTCCATGTCAAGTCCTCGGATATGTAGGCTCCGAGGTACTTAAAGCTGTTGACTCTCTCAACCGGTGCCCCGTCGATGCTGAGGGGGCTGTAGTCCTTGACCCCCGACCTCCTGAAGTCCACAATCATCTCCTTTGTTTTGCTGACGTTCAGGGAGAGGCTGTTTTCCTGGCACCATCCCGCCAGGACCTTGACCTCTTCCAGGTAGGCCCTCTCGTCGTTGGCAGAGATCAGGCCCACCACCACTGTGTCGTCAGCAAATTTGATGATTGTATTGCTACTCCGCTGAGCCACACAGTCGTGTGTGTACAGGGAGTAGAGGAGGGGACTCAGAACACAGCCCTGGGGGGCCCCTATGTTGAGGGTGATGGATGAGGAGGTGCAGTTGCCTGCTCTCACCACCTGGGGTCTGCCAGTCAGGAAGTCCAAGACCCACTGGCAGAGGTCATAGTTCAAGCCCAGGTCCCTGAGCTTGGCTATGAGTATGGAGGGGACTATGGTATTGAATGCCGAGCTGTAGTCGATGAATAGCATTCTCACATAGTTCCCCTGCCTCTTGTCCAGGTCTGGGAAGAGAGCTGGGATCCGTAACAGGCTGAGATCCAGACGCCACCGAACACCATTGCCCAGTATATTGCTAGCCAATGTACAATCAATTGACAATAAACTGGATGACATCCGAGCAAGGATTCAATACCAAAGAGACGTTAGGGACTGCAACGTTCTCTGCTTCACCGAAACGTGGCTCACGCCGGAGGTTCCAGACCACGCAATCCAACCAGCCGATCACTTCTTTATCCATCGCAAGGATCGGACAGCAGAGTCCGGTAAACAACGTGGAGGAGGTATTGCCTTCATGTTTAACAAAAATTGGAGCGATCCAACTAACGTGAAGGAATTATCCAACCACTGCTGCCCAGACCTGGAGTATATAACCATCAAGTGCCGTCCTTTCTTCCTCCCGAGGGAGTTAACGGCGATCATCCTTGTAGGAGTGTATATTCCACCGCAAGCCAGCAACAACGCCGCGCTCTCCAGACTCCACGACGAGGTAAATAGAATACAAGCGACGAACGTTAACGCCGCCATTTTGGTGCTGGGCGATTTCAACAGCGCCAATCTGAGAAAGGTATTACCTGACTTCTATCAGCATGTGACTATCAGCATGTGACTTGCAACACCAGAGGCGGTAACATCCTAGATCACTGTTACACGCAATTTAAAGGTGGCTACAAGGCTCATTCTGATAGTGGCTTTGGTAAATCAGATCACGCGTCAATCTTTCTTTCACCAAAGTACAAACAGAGAATTAAAAGTACTCCTGTAGTCTCGCGAGAGGTGCAGAAATGGGATTTGACGTCAGAGGAGACGCTCCGGTCTGTGTTTGACTGCACAGACTGGAATGTGTTCCGCGACACAGATAACATTAATGTCTACACGGAAACAGTGCTGGACTATGTTTGTACTACGGTGGAAGAAACAATCCCCACTACCAAAATGAGAGTTTACCCAAATCAAAAACCTTGGGTAGACAAATCCGTCCGTGAAGCTCTGAGAGAGCGCACCAAAGCATACAACGACGGCCTAGTGGCAGGCAACATGAATGACCACAAGGTGGCGCGATACAACGTAAGGAGGACAGTGTCAGAGGCCAAACGGCGCTACAGGGATCAAATTGAACTCCAGTTTGAACAAGCTGACTCTAGAGCTATGTGGCAGGGGCTCAAAACGATGACAGACTACAAAGGCGCCTCCCTCAAACTGAACAGTGACATCTCCTTAGCAAATGACCTCAATACCTTCTATGCGAGGTTTGATGCTGGTAATAACAACACCAGCTCACAAGCCACGGCAATGGGGGGGGGGGGGGTCGGCTGCTGATGGAGGCGCAGTGTTCAGGGTAACAGAGCATGAGGTGAGGCGGACCTTTAAAAAAGTGAATATCAGGAAGGCAGCAGGTCCGGACGGCATCCCCGGCCGTGTCCTAAAAGTCTGTGCCGACCAACTGGCCCCAGTATTCACTGACATATTTAACCTGTCCTTAGAACAGGCTGTCATCCCCACCTGCCTGAAGAAGTCCACTATTATCCCTGTACCCAAAAAATCCAAGCCTGCTTGCCTCAACGACTACCGCCCTGTAGCTCTCACCTCCATAGCCATGAAGTGCTTTGAGAAGCTAGTAAAGGGCTACATCTGCTCCTCCCTCCCCATCAACATGGACCCCCTGCAATTTGCATACCGCCCCAACAGGTCCACGGAGGACGCCATAGCCCATGTGCTGCACACAGCAGCATCACATCTGGATCGTCTGGATCTCAGCCTGTTACGGATCCCAGCTCTCTTCCCACGCTGTCTGGTTCCTCTGTTCCTGGGATCAAGGAACAAAGGATCTGGTCCTAATCTCCGGAGAATCTCGGTTCGGAAAGCTGGTCCAGTGAGTAATCCAGTTGGTAAGTTTCCCGTAATCCAATGTCTATGAGTGACTGACGGTCATACACATTAAATGCACCAACAGTTGGTACAAACAAAACTCTAAAAACTATAAATATTAACAAAAGTAAGCACAGTCTCGACGGAGCGCACAGACAGGCAGCCGGTCGTTGCGGCGCCATCTTAAAGTTCCCAGAGGTCAACTTTCACCTCATTCCTAGTGTCAGAACTACCATTGGTGCCCTTTATAAATTGCGGTATAACACATGTGCAGTTGCAATTTGTCCGTATTTCCATTCAATTCGGTCCCCAAACACTCCACCAGCGCAATGTGAGCATGTGCCATACCCCCACCTCCCAAGTAGATAGGAATGCTAGCACCAGCCAGCTAATTTAGCACAACTAACATGATGGAAGTAATGTCTGTTCTGTTGTGCTTTTAGTTTTGGCCCAAGAAAAGTAGCTGATGTTCTGCCAGCTAATGGGGCTCATAATACAATCCCAAATCCTGCTTAGCTAACTAATCAAAGAAATTGTGTGTTTTTCAGGGAAACCAGCATATGAAATGTATGAAACCTGTAACACTTCCCCTGGTCCTGTGGGACCAACCGGCAACCCTCCGCCCGGTTCGGTTGGTCCAGGACTCAGACACTCACAACCCCCCATCAATATCCTTCACAACATAACATTGGCAACCGGTGGGCTGAGCCAGATGTGGCAGATCTGGCATCAGCTCACACACCTACTTAACATTCTCATCTGCCATTTATATTTGTTATGTTCTTTGTCTATGTTGTCATTGTTGTTTCCATTGTGTTAGTTTTGTGTTCCCCTGTCTGTGTTTTGTAAATATGTTTTAGTCTTGTTTGTCTCAGTTTGTACAATTGTTATTGTTCCCCCTGTGTGCTCTGTATTCTGTTAGTTCTGTCTACCACACCTGTGTCCTGTTAGTAATTACCCTCTGTGTCTAAATTAGTGTTTGTATTTAAGTGTTCTGGGCCAGCATGCACTTGCTGGTTCATTGTTAAATGTTACCTGTGTTTGTCAGTCGTGTATTGTATCCTGTCTTGTGAAAGTAAACACTGTATCGTCACCACGTCGACTCCTGTCTCATCTCTCATCGTATTCACTCTGCTACCTGGGTTCACCATGCCGAAGAAGCACACTCGTAACAGAAACCCACCCAGACTGGGCACCTTCTGTTGACCTCGGGCACACAGAGGTCAAAGCAACACACACTGAGCGCTTTACCCGGAAAACGAAGAGACAGCTACACCGGTATGTCATAAATGTCTAGATGTTACAGTACTGTCTATCTGTATGTCATATATGTTATGATGAATTGAAAATGGGGGACCCTGATGTAAACAAGACGAACGTCTTTCTCTGGTCTGCATCCCCTTAACAATTGTGTGTATTGAGCTGTACTGTATTGTACCCATTCTGCAATCTGGTAATAAAATGTTCAATCAATCTGCTTCTCCCAGACCAGAAATGGATGAAGCTGCAGCTCCACAGAGGTCAGAGGTGCATGAAGCTACACCACCAGTTGAAGCTGCACAGATGTCAGAGGTGGACGAAGCTCCACCACAGGACCACATAGAACAGGAGGAATGCAGTGGGTGTAACCGTATGCGTGGTGAAATGAAGTCCATGCGTGATGAAATGAACTGCTTGTTCGAGGAGAACATGACACTGAGGAAAGAGCTGTCCCAGGTGAAGATGAGTGCGGAGTCCTTGAAAGATGATGATGTGAAAGTCAGATACTACACTGGCGTTCCATATTGGACCATGCTGCAGGCTTTGCACACATTAGTTATTCCATGCCTGACAAAGGCAGGCCGAAAACTGTCTCCTTTCCAGATGCTTCTCCTAACTCTGATGCGACTGAGGCTGAATCTGCCGCAACAGCACCTTGCACACCTCTTCTGTGTAAGCCGAACAACAGTGGCCACCGTGTTTAGAGAGACCTTATGTGTACTACATCACCTCTCAGAGTTGGTACACTGGCCGAGTAGACATTGCCTCCAACTAACCATGCCACATTAGTTTGTAGAGGCTTTTGGCAATCGTGTTGCGGTTATTCTGGACTGCTTTGAAATTGGCACTGAGAGACCATCAAATCTGAACGCGCAGGCACAGACATATTCCCACTACAAGCAAAAGCACACTATTAAGTACCTGATTGGCATTACACCACAGGGGTCTATCTCTTTCATTTCCAAAGGGTGGGGAGGGCGTGTAAGTGACAAGCATCTGACCGAGAACAGTGGTCTCCTCAATAAACTGTTGCCTGGAGACTTGGTTTTAGCAGACCGTGGATTTGACATTGGGGACCATGTTTCATTAATGTGTGCATCGGTGAAAATCCCTGGATTCACAAGAGGACGTGCCCAGATGGATCCAAAATCTGTAGAAGAGACACGGCAAATAGCTCACCTCAGGGTCCATGTTGAAAGAGTGATCGGTTTGGTACGCAATAAGTATCGCATGCTACATAATACCATACCAGTGCAACTGCTGGTTCCATTTGAAGGCGAGGACTTTTCTTTCATTGACAAGATTGTGACTGTGTGCTGTGCCTTAACGAATATGTGCCACAGTGTTGTTATGAAACCACCAGACCATGCGTTACCAGATAGTGAGGGAGAGATGGAGTGAGGGAGAGACGGAGTGAGGTACTGAGGGTAATACATCTGTTATGCTAAAGCTAAAATGGAAAATCAAGGCCTCTTAGTTTTACTGATGTGGATTATTTAAATTCAGTTTGTCATGTTTTCAACGTTATTTGAACAATGTTATGTCTGTTCTGTAAATACTAGGGCTGTCCAAAGTTAATGCTTTAACTTGAGATAAATTTAAATTATTTAAAGCATTAAAATAAATTAATCTAGATGGATATAAGAAAGCGGTCTAGCTGAGTCAATGTTGCTGGTTTTGTTGAACATTTGTATTTCACAGGAGAGAAACTGTATTCAAAGAAAGCTATTAAAATTGCCTTTGAATCTAAATATACTTTCTTTGTGTTGATTTTACATTAATTCCATGATTTCTCAAAAAAGACTTTCAAACCATTCCAATTATTAACACCTTTACTGCTGTAGCATAAGATTGGTAAAACAGTAACATATGGAAAACAGTGGTAAACATTGGTACAACATTGCTAGTAGAGATGGCTGGCTTGGTGACACTGGTGGACACCACGTCATGGATCTTCGAAGCTGTGATTCTTCCAGCTCTGAATGTATACCAGCCGTAGGATTTGTATTGCTGCCTCGTCTTTTTTTCCACTGCTGCTGCCTGAGTCTCAGATACTGCTACTGCATGCCTGAGGCCCTCACAGTACTGGTGAAGGACGGACAGCTCACAGCCATCCTTTCCCTGGTCACGAAGGAGTTGTAGGGACTTCGGCACTATACATGGCTTCACAGGGTCTGCATAGTGCCGATGGTACTCTTCCGATCCGATGTTGTAAACAGCCTTGGCAGTGTGCAGAGCCTTTAAAAAGAGTGACATGTCCGTATGTGTGGGGTCGTCCGCTTTCGGACATGTACCGCCGACACGGGTCCGGATCCCTGGCACTCCTCTCTCCACTGATGAGCTTGTCAAACCCCTTCTTCTTTGCAGCAGCAGAAGTATAGTCGATGTTGTGGGTTGCTGCTGCTTCGACCTTGTTTGAATTAGCAGGCAACATCCAGTAGGCTGCAACATCAGTGCACGTCTTAGATCCCCTTATCCTCACTGCAGCTTCAATCTTAAACAGTAGACCCGCTACATGTGTGCAAGATTCTGCCACGCCAGCCATGCATGTGCAATGGGCAGTCTCCACTTTGCCACTTGAATGGAGGATAAGTTACCCATGGCTCGAGTGGAGCTTCCCGTAGCCACTGAGAGTGCAAAACATAAGACATAAATATAATTGTAATTAGTATAGAATAAATGAAAACAACAACACTCATAAGAAGCTTCACTTTAACAGCTAATCACCACCACAGGCTAAAATCAAAAAGTGCAAAAACAGTGCCACTGAAGGGATGTACAATGCATTGTACCAGATATAGCTATGAGCTCATTTTCATCTGCAGTCCCTGTACACTAACATTAGGTGAATTGATTGATTGAACATTTTTATTAACAGATTGTAGAATGGGTACAGTACAGTACAGTACAGCTCAATACACACAATTGTTAAGGAGATGCAGACCAGAGAAAGACTTCCGTCTTGTTTACACCAGGGTCCCCCATTTTCGACAGCCTCAAGTGACTTACAAGGGCACAGCACTAGAGGGAGCTATGGATCTAGTCTGATTCATTATCAATAAAGATCTCCGTCTATCTACTACATCTAAATTCTAAACTAATCTAATCATGACATTTAAGACATACATGACACACAGAGACATACATGACATACAACAGGAACATAAACAAGATATGGCTTGTGTAAGACAATCTGTAGTGTGTGTGTGTGTGCGTGTGTGTGTGTGTGTGTGTGTGATGGTGACATACATACCTCTGAGATGACAACAGTTTTCTGGTTGTTGACTTTGAAAATTCGCAGGTCCTGTATAAAAGTTTGTTCGACCGTGAGCACTCAGCGATTTTATATTCCGGAATTCATCACCTGTGTAGTAGCTAACTCCGCTAACTAGGTACACTACAACAAGCTCAGCTTCAGATAATGGAGGAAGCTCATTCAAATCACCTGTCCACTGTTTGTGCTCGTAAGGATCCAACCCACCGATTTTTTTCATTTTCGCCAAGTAGCGCACCTTCGGAACAGGGTCCAGCTTGTCTCTGTAGCGAATCTGTAATTTGCTCTTTGCCCGATCCATTTTTTAAATCACCCATGGCCATAAAACCCACTGCGACGACTTGAACTTGAACGTCCCCCCCAAAATGGCGAGTGCTACCCATGGTGCAGTGCGCAATTACGTGGTCTTTCGGTCTCTATAATAATAATATAATTACAATAATAATGGTAATAAATTGTATTTGTATTATCACAGTCCAGTCGCAATACTCCAATTTAACCACTGAGTGGGGGTGGCGCTGTGAGCGATCCGAGACCGTTCTCCCATGAGGTCTGCAGCTGGTGACAGGTGGGCACGCGAGTAGAGTGCTTTAAATATCTAGGGATTTGGTTCGATAAAAGGCTTACGTGGGCAACCCATATTGGAAAAGTTGTTGCTAAGTGTAAGAAAATATTAAATATTGTAAGATGATTTAGTGATGATGTAAGTGCAAGGGACTAAACACGTTTCGCAATTATGCCACATCAATGTGGAACGCCCTACCTAAAGCTGTAAAGGAATGTGAATCACTACCCACTTTCAAAAACACTCTCAAAAAACACCTACGTGAGACTGCAATTCAAAACTGGCCCCTACAAATGTCCTAACCTAGTTGTACAGTAAATGACCAAGTAAGGCTTTGTCAGTATTCCAATGTACAGTGTAAAATGTGTGTGTGTCCCCTACCCAGGGGTGTAAAGTACTTGAGTAATTGTACTTCGTTACAATACTTAAGTACTGTTTTGGGAGATTTGTACTTTACTCTAGTATTATTAGGTTTGTATACTTTGTACTTTTACTCCATTACATTTCAGAGAGAAAAAACATACTTTTTACTCCTTACATTTAAAATGCAGACCTACAAAGTACAAATCTCACAGGTCCAACCATTTTAATTAGTATATTTAAATTGTTTATCTGGCCGAACTAACGTTAACGTTATTAATCCTGTGACCGTAGGTAAACAGCCAATCAAATCCCCATCAATGGAAAATGAACCCGCCCATATCCATGCTGATTGGTCCTTGTGCAACACTAGAAAGCGGGGATCTTTGATTAAACACCTGCTATCAGAAGAATAGACAGTCAGATCCGCATTATGCTGTGGTTAATATTGTGATATTATTCAGGGTACTGTAGTAGAAAATGTATAGTTTCTATACCATAAGATCATAATTACATAATTACTATTGATCTACAAATCAGTGATATCAGCTTCCCTTCGAGCTCTGTAACATATTAACATTAACAGACCTCTGTGGGAAAGGTTGTGTTTATCTTCATCAAACAATATGCAAGGTAGAATGTTTACAAAAGCAGGACATGATGACATAACCCAGAACATTAAAGGCCCAACGACCTTTGTCGATGATGTAAGATCATATGATTTGAGGGAGGACACTCCAGAATACTGTTTACTCCAGTATTCTATCTTTAATATTGTGATATTATTCAGGGTACTCCAGTATGCTGTGGTTAATATTGTGATATTATTCAGGATACACCATTCTGTTTTTAATATTGTGATATTATTCATGCTGTGATGTGAATGCCGTCCATGTTAGTTTACCTTCAATGGAGAAGTGCATTAAATAATTATAATGCAAAAAAAGTGTCCTCTGTTCTTTCATTTCAGCATTGTCTATCTCATTGTGGGCAGAGTGTATGCTTGGTTTCATTCCAACCTTGCCCAGCTGATGATTTCACTAATTGGCTCACCTCTTCAACTAACTCACCTGGTGCAATGTATAATTAAAATGAAAACTTGGCCCACGATGGAATGAGTTTGAGACCCCTGGTCTATCCCTTTAAAAATAAAAATGTACTTTTACTTTTTAGTACTTAAGTACATTTAAAAGTAGGACTTTTTTACTTTTACTCAAGTGTGTTTTTAGCCAGATACTTTGACTTTTACTTGAGTCATATTTTGAGACGGTACCCATACTTTCACTTAAGTATAATTTCTGGGTACTTTTTACACCCCTGCCCCTACCCAACCCCCCCCCCCCCCCCCCCCCCACCTCCAATATACAGCCCTCACCCAACCCACCCAACCCCACCCCACCCATCCAACCTCCTCCAATGTACAGTTTCTACGCCAAATGTATATACACTCCTTTTCTGGACACTTTTGTATCACAAACAGTACTGTATTTGCAAATCTGATATGTCATAAATGTATAGATGTAGCAGTACTGTCTATCTGTATGTCATGTATGTCAAACTTTCTTAACAGATTGCAGAATGGGTACAATACAGTACGGCTCAATACATACAATTGTTAAGGGGATGCAGACCTGAGAAAGACGTTTGTCTTGTTTCCATCAGGGTCCCCCATTTTGTGTCATATGTTATGATGAATTGAAAATGGGGGACCCTGATGTAAACAAGACGAAAGTCTTTCTCTGGTCTGCATCCCCTTAACAATTGTATGTATTGAGCTGTACTGTACTGTACCCATTCTGCAATCTGTTAATAAACTTTTCAATCATCAATCAAACCAACCCGTCCAGCCTGGCTCTGCGGCTCTGCAGATACCCCCTACTCCCGAGTCCCTCCACCACTGACAACAGCCCTGGACCATAATGCACGATTCACCTTAAAACACTCGAGCGCACCGATTGACCTGAGAAAGTCTAACGACCTTAATTAAAACCGTCGCAGCTATACCATGGGGACTGTTCGTTTCATTTCAAATTGGGCCGCTCCTGCGCTTTTCTATCTGTTTGTTCTTATTGTCATCATATTTCTCGGCTACTGTTTGTATGTCAAATACATACATTTGAAATACGATCACATCCCTGGGCCACCAAGAGACAGGTGAGTTGGTGTGTAAATAAGGGTGGTCACCAGGGACGACATTTACACTATAGGAATCTTGTTTTGTTTTGGTCCCTCTTACCTTTTACAGTTCGAAAACTAACATTATATAATATAACGTTATAACTAATATGCAATACTTTTTCTGTGATGTGTGCGTTTGTGTAATGACATGTCGAACGGAGTATGGCTAATGAGAAAAAGTATGGGGAAATGGAAATCGTCGTGATTTGAGCTATTTGAATTGCACGCACTACTACAGTTGTGCCTTCTCTTTTTCCCCAAACAGCTTTTTATTTGGACATTCGCCAACGCTTCTGGGGGAAATGAAAAATGATCGAGTTATTCACGACAAATTTCTGGAATGGTGAGCACGATACGTTTTTTTTCATATTGTAGGTTTCTGTTTTCAGATTTGCATGCATATTCATTTTCTCTACCCTCTCTTTCCTCGCCCCCCACTTTGACAATGCCCCCCCCCCCATCTCTCTCGGTCGTGTCAAGCGAGTTCAAACAGAATCGTCTTCTACGGTCAGCATTTTTCAACTCTGTTATATAGGACAATACTTCCTATTATTATATTTAATAATATTTAATCGAATATTTTTTAATGCCAACTGTTGTTTCATGACTTGCCTCATATAATTAACTATTCGTGTTTTAAAGGATGGCCAACTCTACTGGTGTGCCCAGGAGCCAGGACTGACACAGCACAATGTTAATTGTGCATTAAAGTTGCAGTAGGCAACTTCAGAGAAATGAGCAAGAGTACGTTTAGCCTACTTGTCCAGCAGAGATAGAGCACACGTTTTCCAGCAGCTTTAAGCTGAATCTTTCAAAATGAAATTATACTAAATATTTCTCAGCCTCTGATTGAGGCTAAACCTCTCTCTTGTTTTAATATTTATGCTCATTTTATGTCTATTTTACTACTGTGAAGCACTTTGGGCTGTCAGCTGAATAACTAAATGCAAATACGAAGTATGAATCAATCTAGTTTCTGTATCTACTCAGCTTGAGTTGCAACAATTACATTTACATTTTTTATATATATTTTTTTAATTATCTTTTTCCCCAGTTTTTTTCCATTTTTCTCCCCTCCCAATGTTAGTCATTATGCCAATTCCCAATCCCCTTCCTGGTCGTTGCGCATTCTACCCCCTACCGTCGGTCTGGGAGGGCGGAGACTATCACAATGCTTCCTCCGACACATGTGTAGCCAGCCCACCACTTCTTTTCACCTGGCAGCGCGGACTCTCACTGAGAGAGTGTAACGTGTGGAAGGTCACACTACCTCTCTTAGATCCTTCCCTCGCTGTGCAGGCGCCCCGACCAAACTGTAGGAGTCGCTGTTTACAACGACCAGGACCCACCGACCGGCTTCCCTCCCGCTGACTCTGCCAATCGAGCCAGTATGACGGCCGGCCAAGCCGGAAGCAACGCTGACAGCTGGATTCGATACCAGTGTCTCTTGCGTTGGTGACGAGCGCCTTGTCCGCTGCGCCACCCAGCCGCCCATTACATTTAAATTTTAACAGAGCTTTGAAATTGGCCCATTTTACAGGGGCAACAGTGGCTCTTTAGGTAGAGCAGTCATCTGGTTATCCAGAGGTTCCCGGTTCGATTCCTGCTCCTCCCGGGCAGCGTGTCGAAGTGTCCTTGAGCAAGGCGCTATATAAATGCAGCCATTTACCATTTATTTACCATTTACTGGTCCGAGTGGGAGCAAGCCCTGCATGCTTAGAGTTGTATTTCTTTGAATGCCCTCTGCAGTTCACTTTCCATGGATATGCCTTAAACAGCAGTTTCCCCTGAAATATGAAATCTACATATCTACTCAGTTCGAGTGGCAACAACTCAATAGAATGTCTTTACTGAGCTTTGAAATTGGCCAAAGTTATTAGTGAAGTCAGTAAATACCACACCATTTATTTTGTATTTGTTCTACTGGTCTCTTTTCATTCAAACATTCAACTTGAGGTTCCTATTAGTGCTCTGAATGAATGAATGACTGAATGACTTTATTTGACAATATATTAAATAACATGTGACAGAAAGCACAGTCAGGAGATACTGCCAAGGATGTACACAAGAAAGCTCAGAGCTTATTTCCATTGTGGTCCTTAGAGTGGTCCCGTAGAGCAGGGGTGGCCAACCAGTCAGAGACTTAAGAGCCACAAAAATGAGTGGTACCACAAAGAGCCACACCATATACCAGCGTTTCTCAACCTTTCAGTCACGGCACCCTTCATGTGTTTATAGGTCTCTCACCCTCTGGCCTCTGAAGTTGCTAATGTCTTTTTTATTTTGGCCTCACAGGGTTAAAAGTACCCTGTGAGACCCACGGTTGCAAAATTACAAAATCACTTTTAGCCATTAAAAAAAAAAGTCTGTAAATGTTTATTTAAAAAATGTTAAGCACATGTCAATTGGTCCTGTTGTTCAGCCTCACAATGCTATTTGATAGTAAATGTGTTTATATGACCCACCCTCTGGCCTCTGAAGTTGCTAATGTCTTTTTAATTTGGGCCTCACAGGGTTAACCTCTTAAGCCCGATATATACAGTAAAAGTGTATATTTTCAGCATTATGTTTGTTTACCAATGATTTTTAACTGTTATTAGTGAAATATAAGATTATAGAAATCTCAGGGCATTGAGTCGGAAACCGGCGCATTTTGACAGGAGGAAGTGGCACAGCCAAAAGTGAGTGTAGTCTTTTGAAGGAAGAGACTCAGGGCTTTCGAATTTCGACTACTACCCTACCCAGCTACCCTACCCAGCTCACGCCAGCCCCTGTTAATGATCTGACTTCTGGATTTATTTTTTTATTTCTCTTATTTTTTGGGATTATCTCCCACAAACCTGAACGTTATTGCCATAAAACAGAACGCAGTTAGTAATATCTACCTTTCTGTGAACGTCTAGCAAAAAACGGTGTTGCAATATGATGAAAAATGGTGGAGAAATTT
Source organism: Notolepis coatsorum (assembly GCF_963971535.1). Taxonomy (NCBI): domain Eukaryota; kingdom Metazoa; phylum Chordata; class Actinopteri; order Aulopiformes; family Paralepididae; genus Notolepis; species Notolepis coatsorum. The sequence continues at coordinate 104,381,645 of NC_140169.1, read as the reverse complement.
ACATTATAAAAAAGATGGCAGAATTCAGTACTGTATCTACAAAACCTTCTGTTTAATCATCTTCCCTTTATTCATTTGCTTAGATTTTTCAGGTCTGGTCAATTTTAGCATGGTGTTATTCATAGTCAAAGATACATTATTATTTTTTTTAAATAGAATTGATATTCTCCTTTGGTTCATTACAATTTACTCAAGCCTAGTAACAGACACAATATTTCTGACACTGGGAATACATTCCCTGAGATCCATAGATGTCCCTAGATTCAGATACCAAGAACATAAAATAAAAAAATATATATTATAACAATAATAAAAAAAAAATTATGGATGGAAGAGCCACACATTGACGGGCAAAGAGCCACATGCGGCCCGCGGGTTGGCCACCCCTGTTGTAGAGGGTAAGGGAATGAGATGCTTAGACATGCATCATACAGACATGACATCACAACACATCACATATACCATTTACCATTTATATACATAACAGACGCATAAAAACATGTAAGGGTGCCTTTTAGCCGAGTGTCTGGGTTAATTATAGTCCCTTTTGAGCCATGTCTTTAGGCTGGACTTGAATCTAACAGCATTGATTACGATTTTCAGGTCACTGGGCAGACTGTTCCAAAAGACAGCTGCAGAATATAAAAATGACTCCTTCCCCATACAACTCCTGAATCTGACTGGCACAAAGTCAGTTGAGCTACGCCTAGTTGGGTATGCATGGGTGTCCCTGATTCGGTTGAAGTAGTTGTTGAAGTACTGAAGTACTGACTGATCTAAAAAAAATGGGAGATTCTGGCTAGGTATCTAGTCCTGTTATTGATGGGTCTCATAGTTAGATTAAGGCAGAATCACTAAACCGGAAGACTCTCTCTCTCTCTCTCTCTCTCTCTCTCTCTCTCTCTCTCTCTCTCTCTCTCTCTCTCTCTCTCTCTCTCTCTCTCTCTCTCTCTCTCTCTCTCTCTCTCTCTCTCTCTCTCTCTCTCTCTCTCTCTCTCATTGACAGGGCTGAGACCTATGGACCAGTGTTCAGGATCAATATGCTGCACGCTGTTGTGCTGGGTGTGTCTTGTCCAGAGACCACAAAGGTAAAACTGGGCTAGTTGTAACACCTGCATGCTGGGTGCAAAGGTGTATTGTAGCCCTACACTGTGTGTTATAAGCAAAACAAGCAAGGCAAAATCATTATTAGGATAGGCCCTATGTATATTATACTATGTGTGAATATGAACTCCATGTAGCTTCCGTCAATATGCTTATAAGATCAGGCAGTTGAAATGTGATACATGGATATATTTAAAACACTGCAAAACACTGTATTTGTATTGCTGCTGGCTGCAGGAGATCCTGATGTCCCCAAAGTACCCAAAAGATGACTTTGTTTACAAAAAGCTGTTCCACCTGTTTGGCACAAGGTAATTCCATAACTCAGTTCTTTCACTTTTTCAGTCAGTGACACAAATGGTCCCATGCAGGTCATAGTTTAGATTAGCCTAAGCAACACTGCAAAAAGGCTATTATCAATACTTGTATGTATGGCGATTCAGGTGGTGAAAGCCTGTGTTTGAGTTTCACTTCCATCTTAGGACAGTGTGAATGTGTAGCCTACAGTACATTATATATTGGTGTACTGTACACTTTGTTATATTTACTTGTTATATTGCACATATTAGCTGGTATAAATTGCTGTTAATCTTACATTCTCAAATGTCTCATTTGTCGCAGTAAACAGGCTCAGTGTCTAGGATAGAAATAACAATATTACACACCATTCACATTTTAATACACTTTGTTTTTACATGTTAATAGTTCAAACCTAGACAGGAAATGCCTGTGTCTGAACTGTCTCCTCAAGGTTCCTTGGAAATGGCCTGGTCACAGCACGGAACCATGAACAGTGGTATAAACAGCGCCGCATCATGGACCCTGCCTTTAGTAGCTTGTAAGTCATCTATCTATTACACACTAAACCTGGGCAAAGCAATGGTTACATATTTGTAACCCTGGTTATATGATTGTGGATCAAACGTGCATGTTTGCGCACAAGCTGAACTAATTTGACATGCACCAATCAATTATCAGAACTTTTATAGCAGACCTTCACTTGCTATAAAAGAAGGCATTGGTTTGCACCACACATGAACTCTTCTACCACAACTTCAAGGTGAAGAATTTCAGGGCCAGAAGCGCCTTCCCAGAGGTGTGACTCCGTAACATCAAGGCAAAACCTCATTGTGGCGTTCTAATGGGCTTAATTCTCATTGCTTCTTGAAGAATGTGTTGGAGGGTGGCTAAGGCCCCGTCCACACGAACGCTGGTTTTAATATAACCATGATTGTATGTGCGCAGTTGCACTGTTCGGCCACACACAACTGGGGATTTGCTACACTGCAACCGCGGTCTTTAAAACCGGTGGCCAGGGTGAAGTTGTGCGGTTTTGCAGTTGCGTGTGGGCATAGCAACCGAGGTTATTCCCAGTGTTTACAGCAGAGTTGTCGCAATTATTTCCCATGTTCACGGCAGACCGCGGGGTAGAGAGATTATAGCAGAGCCAACTACACCAGTGTTTACAGCAGAGCTGTCCCAAGTAGCGTTATATGAAAATGATTGTAACAAACTTTTGTTCGAAACGTATCGTCTGTGTTGAAGAGTGTTGTGATCGACTGATGTCTTGTCGCATTCCTGACCTGACGCTGAGAGTAAACATGTAGCTGCAGCTAAACTAAACTCATGTGTTGTCAAGTTATTGTTATAAGGAACCCAGTCCAGACTGCATCCCCTTAACAATTGTTTGTATTGAGCCGTATTGTATTGTACCCATTCTGCAATGTGTTAAATAACGTTTACATCCATTTCATATCGGTAACGTTACCACATTACGTTAGCATTTAAGCTATATACTATACATGGATATAGCCATTCACATTAGCATGTAGCTAACAACACCGGCGGTCTTTTGTGAGACTAAACTATCCGCTCTTGGTGGTAAATTGTGTTGCTGATGGTTTTGTTTCATCAACAAAATGAGAGGCAGAACACAGTGAATGTATCCGTTTGTTTATTGCAGTTTCTTTCTTTGCTGAAAATATATGTTCCGTTGGCAAAATGATCAATAGGGTCCAGCTGTGCTTCTAAACAGGAAGTTTACTTCTTCTTCTTCAGTGAATTAATGGCAGATCGCGACCCAACAGGAAGTTTAGTGAGCGTTCAGCCTTTTCTGATTGGTTGAAATGGCCTTCATGTCTGAACAACATCGCCGCCTACTGTTTTGGCATTGTACTAAATGTATCGGTTGCTGGGTTCCCAGCTCTGCCGTGAGTACGCAGTTATACACGGTTGTTCACCTGAGTTCACCGTGTGGACGGAGTTTTATTTTTTCAAACTTCGGTCATATTAAATCCAAACGCTCGTGTGGACAGGGCCTGAGTAACGGGTTGTCATCGAAGCCTTTGTGACAAGCCGAGATGGCTGAAGCATAGACCTTCACAGCTTCTTTGGTAACGAATGGAGATAAGCAAGGGCCTTTTCTATAGGACATAGAAATTAGAATAAGAAATTGGGTCTGTATTTCTTTCTCCACATGCCATTTCCTGGCATACACTGTGGTTTGTGCGCTCTGAATGGTTCTGGATTCTGATGAGCTTGACCTTGGCTTTCGAGCCTCCACTTCTCAGGAATTGGCAGACCAATCTGCTCACTGGGAACAACGCACCCCTGTAGAGGGGAAGGGGCAAGGAGGCTGATGCAAAGAGTTGAAGCAGTGCTGGAAACCAATGCTCACATTGGTGCCACTAAGATTAGGGTTAACTCCTCCTGCCTCACCCTCTCCAGTAGTCGACTGTTCAGATGGATGGGATGGAAGGTGTAAAGGAGTGCTATTGGCCATGGGCAAAAGCATCCACACCCAGTGTTGGTTCATCCTGCACTCTGCCGGTGAACCACAAGGGACAATGAGTGGTCTCTTCGGATGCGAAGAGGTCCACTTGCATTTTCCTGAAGCAGCACTAAATATGTTCCATTCATCTCATAGGGGACTGTGCCCACGGGACCCCCTTCGCTAGGGTGTGGACTCGGAGATCTCTTCAACCGTCCAAGTCGCTCTTGACTGACAATGGGATGGATAGCATCCTTCCTTTGCAATGCACTGGGTCCACCTTGAGACGAAGGGTGCAGAGGCGAAGTTGGTGCAGCCGTCAGAATACGGGAGACCGGGCAGCTGGCCAATGATGTTGTGGATGTGAAAGTGGGTGTGCCTTTCGATCCTTACATCTCAGGGCAGGATGATCATGGCGCAGTAGCTGCAGGTGTGGGGGGCTCTCTGAGCAATCCAGAGATGCACAAAATGCACCCCTGGCACTTCATTTCAATAGGGTTCTTCATATACGGGTAAAAAATGTGCACCTCAAATTTGAAAAGGTTCAAATGAAAGCTATTTGAGTTTATCATGTTCACACGTGGGATCTGCCACTACCACACCAGTGGCGATCAGGGTGAAATGTCACTGTTGTCGTTCAGGGATGTAATTATGCCTGGGTCTGTCCTTTCCTCTAGCAGGTGTTCATTTACAGAGTGGGAATGTGAACTCACTTTTCAATTAGCAAAACATTGATTTCAGTCAGTCTGTATAGATCCTGTGTGTGTGGGAATACTACTACGGGCTATTGATCCGCTATTGCCCACAGCAAGCATTTAACTGGTGTTCCAGGTTCCTCATCTAACCTTTCTAACTGCTTTTTAAGTTTCTTGGAAATCGGTTTAATCTTGTGTAATAATTACTAATTAGGGATGTACTGATACATTTTACAATATCGATAGATACCGGGCCATGCCAATATCAATTGGTCGAAACATGCCTAATATTCATGCTAATGAAGTGGTATTAGCAGCATCCACCACCATCACTGCTATCATCTCCAGGTACCTCAGGGGTTTGACTGGGACCTTCAATGAGAGAACTGAGATGTTCATGGATAAACTCACAGAGGTGGCCGATGGCAAAACAGAGGTCAAGATACTCCACTTCCTCAACCAGGTTACCCTCGATATCATTACCAAGGTAATGGGTCCTCTCATCGTGTCATATTACCACTTATCCTACTATCCCTTAAAGACTGTAAATCGATGGAAAGAGCCACTGTCGGCTAATTAGAAAACTCAGCCTCACAAGCCTCATCAAGTCATATTGATCTTCAGTATAAATAGGTCCTTATTCTTACAGTCTAATGTTAAATGGTTATTCTATTATCCTTGCCATTCTAATTTCGTCACTACAGCATCTGCCTATAGGACTTTGAAAAATGAACATATCTGGAAAAAAGAAATACGAATGGCTCAAGGATTCATAACGATTCCACCAGATGTTTACATAAACTGCATTTGGTGATAATGTGCATTTGTTCGGATAGGTTGCGTTTGGAATCGACATGCAGAACGAAAGCGACTCGCCTTTCCCGAACGCCATCGAGAAGTGTCTGAAGGGGGTGATCTACTATATCAGAGATGCCTTTTTCCAGGTACAAGCTCACCGCATACTGAAGACAGTCATCTAGTGAGGCATGTGAGATCTCAATACAACTATTTGTCTGGTATGTCCAGCTCAACCCGAGAAACAGGAAGTTCATCCGGGAGGTGCAGGAGGCGTGCCAGCTGATCCGCTCCACAGGGGCCAAGTGGATTGGAGAGAGAAAGGCTGCCATGCAAAGAGGCGAGGACGTACCCAAGGACATCCTCACACAAATCATCAAATCCGCCGGCCAAGGTTGTAACTCCATAGGTTTTCTAACATCAACGAAACATACACACGGCCCAGATGTAGGTGCTCAGCTGATAGTGACAACACTTTTAAAGGGTCATTCCTGCTTTTTTTTTTTTTTTTAAGTGATGTTCAAATGATTGTTTGGCCTGAGAGTAATCTTAAAGGGACATTTCACTTTACCATACCTCTCTTTACAGTAATCTACAAGTAGACTAGCGACGACTGCTGTCCCTGTGATCTGCTGTCAACATCACCATTCCTCCCAGGTGTCATGCTCCTCATTCACTTCCATTCATTTTGGGGACTGAGTCTAAATATAATAATTCTGAATTATAAACAAACAATACAGTAATATTATTCTGTGTAAAGGTCAAAGAGTCAAAGGTACTTAAAAAAAATAGTTGACTGTTTGCTTTATTGAAAGCTTCACAGCAGTAGTTTGTTTATACCTATGTATACTATTTTGAATAGGTCCCCAAAATGAATTGAAGTGCATGAGGAGCCTGACACCTAGGAGGAATGGTGGTGTTGACAGCGGATGCCTTAAATAGAGGTAGGGTTGCTGATATTTTACAAGTTCTACTAAAGTGAAATATCCCTTTTAAGAACCAGGTGGAACTGGAATGCATGGTTTGGTTCATCCTGCACATTCATTTAGCATTAGCGGTGGCTATAATCCTAGCTGTAGCTGATGTTAGTATTGCCATTACCAGATAACCAAATCATGCCTCCCAAGATTCACCAGGTTCTTGAACTACTCTCAGGCCACAAGAACAATGTGAACATCACATAAAAAAACAGGAATTACCCTTTACAAACGTTCAGGTTAAATGCCATAAGTGGTACCATACATTGTAGGGGTGTAACGGTACACAGACGCCACGGTTGGTCACCTCGGTTTTGGGGTCATGGTTTGGTACGAATTCGGTACAACAGGAAAAAAAGCACAAACATCCTGAATGTATAAGGCTAGGTTTCTTTTCATTTATTTTGAACAGACAGTAGTACAATGTCTACTAGAGGCTTGCCGGTAGTCTGTGAAACCGGTGTTATTCTGTGTCCAGGCATCCATCAAGTCAATTACTTGTCCACCACCCCCACCGGTGTATGCTTTCACTTTCACTTTTAGAGTAGATTTAACTTCACATGGAGCAGAGCAAGAAGACTCTAAGAGACGAGACGAGATGTTACACAACAATGGCAGAGGATTTATCAATATTTCTAATGTAAACACCACAGCAGCTCGACTGGAGAGGAGCTCAGAGGACCAGTCCAGACCAGCACAGCAATGTTTGCGTGTTTGTCTTTTTTTCTTGGATCAGCTGTGAGGGAAAGCAGCACGGAAGAAAGTCAGTGTGTGTGTGTTTCCAGCAGTTAACATTATTAGGCGAACATGAAAAAGATTAACATTTTCAGCCTATTGTAATGACTCTGCTGTGTTACAAACGTATCATTCATTCATGGTTTTGTTTCAGGGACACCGGGGGAGGGGTGGAGGGGTGGAGGGGAGAAACAAAACAGTGCAGAGTGCACAGTTGTTAAGTTGCTCCATCCGCTTTTGATCATGCCTTTACAAGTATAAACGTTTGTTTATCATCTGAATTTGGCAATACAAGCTTAATATTCAATGTTAAAGATCAAAGTAAGCCTCTATAGATATTGAGCATCTTTTTGTAAAATGTGCAACCCTAATTCCACCTAGTGTCTATAGTCCCCCCTGAGATGTATTCAACTCTAGTTCCACCTAGTGTCTATAGTCCCCCCTGAGATGTATTCAACTCTAGTTCCACCTAGTGTCTATAGTCCCCCCTGAGACGTATTCAACTCTAGTTCCACCTAGTGTCTATAGTCCCCCCTGAGACGTATTCAACTCTAGTTCCACCTAGTGTCTATAGTCCCCCCTGAGACGTATTCAACTCTAGTTCCACCTAGTGTCTATAGTCCCCCCTGAGACGTATTCAACTCTAGTTCCACCTAGTGTCTATAGTCCCCCCTGAGACGTATTCAACTCTAGTTCCACCTAGTGTCTATAGTCCCCCCTGAGACGTATTCAACTCTAGTTCCACCTAGTGTCTATAGTCCCCCCTGAGACGTATTCAACTCTAGTTCCACCTAGTGTCTATAGTCCCCCCTGAGACATATTCAACTCTAGTTCCACCTAGTGTCTATAGTCCCCCCTGAGACGTATTTGTCGGGTGGCTACCCATACCAAACTGTGAAGTCAGAACCATGACGTCAGTACCACAAAGTCGCGGGGCTAATACACATACCGTTACACCTCTACTTTATTGAATGCATTTTTCTTTTTATGTTTTAGAACACTCCTGCTAAATCCAAATTATTTATCATTATAGAGGAGAGCATGGATAAAGATGATGACGAATTTATGTTGGACAACTTTGTGACATTCTTCATTGCGGGTGAGTGTTGAAAGCTACAAATTAGGTAGTTTATTGTTTTTCTTGTAGAAAATTGGAAAGCAGACAGTAAGGGACTGACCACTTGACCTGTCTTAAACCTCGCTCTCTTTTTTTGATGCTCCAATCACAACTGTTGCTTCCCACTCAAGTAAAGCAACAGTTGTGATTGGAGGATCAAGAAAAGAGGGCAGGGTTTTCACAATTCACAAAGCACGTGCTGTCTTTGATCTGGGGTCAACACATTTGAGATCCAGTTTGCCCTCTTTTATTAAGTAGATTCTCTTAAACACTTTTTTTGTGAGTGTCAACTCCACACCTGTTTTGCTCTGATTGAAGAATGTAAAGAATGAATTTATATACAACGCTCATTGTCATATTTTACAGGACAAGAGACGACGGCCAATCAACTTGCTTTTTGCATCATGGAACTCGGACAACATCCAGATATACTGGCAAAGTAAGGGGCTTGTTGTGGAAAATGTGTATACGGGGGTGGAGGTAGGAAAGGGGTTAGTCTTGACTAGTTTAATATAGGTCAACTAGCAGGGCTCAAAGACACTAGGGCGACAGTCTGGCTGATGTTCTTAAAACAACCTCAGGATAGGCAGATGGACATTTCAGTACATCATATCGTGTGCTCTAATCTTGTGTCTTTTCTCTCTTTCATACATACACAGCACACACACACAGACACACAGACACACACATACACAGCACACACACACAGACACAGCACACACACACAGACACACAGACACACACATACACAGCACACACACACAGACACAGCACACACACACAGACACACAGACACACACAGTCACACAGACACACACACACACACACACAGACACACACAGTCGCACAAACATACACACCGACACACACACACACACACACATTCCCTGTGTCACAATACACACATACAATACACACACGTCTGTACACAGACGCACACACACACAGACACACACACACAATACACACATACAATACACACACGTCTGTACACAGACGCACACACACACAGACACACACACACATACACACACACACACACACAAACACACACACACACACACACATCTCACTAAATCTTTATCTCTCTTCGATGTTCTTAATGTTTTACATCATATCGTGTGTGTACATCATATCTTGTTTATCTCTCTTCGATGTTCTTAATGTTTTTATCTAAATCTATGTTCTTCTTAATGTCTTTATCTCTCTTCGATGTTCTTAATGTTTTTATCTCTCTCCGATGTTAAATCTACGTGTCATCTTAATGTACGTCATGTCATATCTGACATGATATGACACGTCATCATATCTGTCATGTGGGGGCAGGACTGAGAGGGGATTTAGGGGACAAGCAGGGGGATTGAGAGTTAGAGTGTTTTTCCTTCAACTGTGGTGACCGTCTACTGAGCCATAGCTTTTGCTGTTAAAAACTTCTTTTCCTAAATAAATTACCTACTTGTTAAAATTGGAAATATCGTCTCCTGCTGTGTTAAACAACCATCAGCCACAACATTTGGTGACCCTTGACCTGTAGACCGCCCTGCCGGGCCCCCTCACACGGCCAGCTCCGGACCTCTCCCGTAGAAATTCTGGCGGTGTCGACAAACAAACACAGGTGAGCATTTTTGCTTTTGATTAGAATATCCGTAAGAGATTCTGAGGGAGGAAAAAGTTGAGCTGACTGTGTGACGAGGTCTGGATGGACGGCTAAAACGAACACGAGCGGTGAGGTGTTTACACTAGGGCGATTCCTCTTTTAACAGGCTATAAGTGCGCCACTAATCAATTTTAATTGCATGTTTTCGACCTCTGGTCAAATTTTTCTCCATCTGTTCAAACTTCTCCCTGATCCCTTTCCCTGATCCCTTTACGACACTCTCCACATTCCCCACTTGCTTGTTATAACTGTGCCTTCTGTCCTCTGTAGATAAGACTCTCAATTTTCAAAACAAAAACCGGTGCCGCTCTGCTGTTATTCAAAACACACTATTACAGCTGGCATTCTCTGTGTCAAACTAATTACGTTTACGGATACACTATTGTTCGTTTTCTTATTGGCTTGTGAAGTTGTTGCTACAGAGAGGCTAGCTGTGATAATATGAGCAGAGAGTAAAAAAAAAAAAAAAAAACAATTTGGGCAGCGTGAGACGAGACTCTAGCTTGTTTGCACTATTGGGCCTACACACACACACACACACACACACAGTCACACACGCACACACACACAGTCACACACACGCACACATACACAGTCACACACACACACACACACAGTCACACATACAATACACACACACACACACATACACACACACACAGTCACACACACGTACACACACACAGTCACACACACGCACACACACACAGTCACACACACACACACACACACACAGTCACACACACACACACACACACACACACACACACACACACACACACACACAGACACACACACACACACACACACAACACAGTCACACACACACACACACACACACAGTCACACATACAATACACACATACAATACACACACACCCCCCCATCGCTTAAAAAGTTAGCTATTACACCCCAATAGGACGCACCAGGTTGGGAAAAAAGTAGGGTTTGGATCAGAGATCAGGCCCCTGATCTCTCTCTCTCTCTCTCTCTCTCTCTCTCTCTCTCTCTCTCTCTCTCTCTCTCTCTCTCTCTCTCTCTCCTGGGTTTGCTGACCCCTGTTGGTGGGCCAAGGTGTAGCATACAGACTCATCACATCTCTTTCTCTCTTGGGTTTGCTGACCCCTGGTGGTAGAAAACACACACACACACACGACATACACACATACACACACACACACACACACACACACAGACACACACACACACACACCGACATACACACATACACACACACACACACACACACAGTCACACACACACACACACACACAGTCACACACACACACACACAGTCACACACACACACACACACACACAGTCACACACACACACACACACAGTCACACACACACACACACACAGTCACACACACACACACACACACACACACACACACACACACACAGACACACACACACACACACACACAACACAGTCACACACACACACACACACAGACACACACACACACACACACAGACACACACACACAGACACACACACACACACACACACATTCCTGTGTCCCGGTAGACAGCGGGTTGTGACGCACACACACACAGTACGCACACACACACAGTCACACACACACACACACACACACACACAGTCACACACACACACACACACACACAGTCACACACACACACACACACAGCAAAGACACACACACACACACACACACACAGACACACACACACCGACACACACACAGACACACACACACACACCGACATACACACATACACACACACACACACACACACACAGTCACACACACACACACACACACAGTCACACACACACACACACAGTCACACACACACACACACACACACACACACACACACACACACACACACACAGACACACACACACACACACACAACACAGTCACACACACACACACACACAGACACACACACACACACACACACAGACACACACACACCGACACACACACACACACATTCCTGTGTCCCGGTAGACAGCGGGTTGTGACGCACACACACACAGTACGCACACACACACAGTCACACACACACACACACACACACAGTCACACACACACACACACACAGTCACACACACACACACACACACAGCAAAGACACACACAGTCACACACACACAGTCACACACACACACACACACAATCACACACAAACACACACACACACCGACATACACACATACACACACACACACACACACAGACACACACACCGACATACACACACACACACACACACACACACACACACACACACAGTCACACACAGACACACACACACCGAGTTGTAGTAGCGTTGTAGTTGTAGATCTAGGTTAACTGTGTCCTGGTAGATCCAGGTTAACTGTGTCCTGGAGTAGTAGTTGTAGAGTAGTAGTAGATCTAGGTTAACTGTGTCCTGGAGTAGTAGTTGTAGAGTAGTAGTAGATCTAGGTTAACTGTGTCCTGGAGTAGAGTAGTAGTAGATCTAGGTTAACTGTGTCCTGGAGTAGTAGTTGTAGAGTAGTAGTAGATCTAGGTTAACTGTGTCCTGGAGTAGAGTAGTAGTAGATCTAGGTTAACTGTGTCCTGGAGTAGTAGTTGTAGAGTAGTAGTAGATCTAGGTTAACTGTGTCCTGGAGTAGTAGTTGTAGAGTAGTAGTAGCTGAAGTACAACCACACACACACAACACAATAAACACACATACACACTAAACAACGATGCATACAGCAGAGGACATACTGTTAGACCGGAACCCGCTCATAAAGAACCTAATTCTCAAGGTTGGTGTCCGTTGGCAGAGGCGTACAAAGGCCGGGGACACAAAATGGCCTTCCGGAGGTACTTTTAATCTCGACGTATGCGAAGAGATGAATGTAATGATTCGTAACCACAAGCCAGGCAACAGCAGCAAAAAGAGGTTGAAAAAGAGGACAGAAGAGTTGGGGGTAATGAAGCTCTACGCCCAGAAGGGGAGAGCATACAGGCAGGAAGCTTTAGCGCTAAATCAGAGAGAGACGGATATAGGGAAACCAACATCCCCACCTTATGTCACGCAATTGCCGGTGGGCACTGTGACAATAAGAGGAGAATATGAGGAGACGGAATTAGGGACCCCCGCTAGGTCAGAAACCCCCGCTAGGTCAGAAACCTCCGCTAGATCAGAGACCTCCCTTAGGCGAGATACCCCCCCCAAACTGACCCCGCAGGATCTCTATCCGAAAGTCCTGGCGGCATATGGCGAGACAGTACGTCGGAAGTTGTATGATGCAGAGGAAGAGTAGGTAGAGAACCTGGGCAGGCAGAGGGAGGGAGTCGGGAGGAAGATAGAGGAAGAGGCCCGTCAAAATGTGGCACAGCAGACATCAGGGAAACACGGGGCGTGTGGCCACACCAAACTGTTGACTGAGGAGGAAGATGAGAACGACACGAAACCAGCACAGGAGAAAGGAAACATTACAGGAACCCTGACTTTCGCCCCTACATTCCTGGGAAGTGTGACAAGTACAGGCCAGTTTCCCCTGCTAATAAAGGGGAACGATATCTTTCACATGCCATGGTCACCTCTAGACATCGATGGCATAATAGCAAGACTACCGGACCTTTCAGAAGGAGCCTCCAGGTGGATCACGCAGTTTGAGGAAAATACGTCATCTTTTCTGCTAGCAGTGGGTGACGTCAAATCCCTGTTGACGCGCTTGCTAGGAATTGGTGCCTGCCGGGACATCATGGGTGATACATCGATGCGAGTGGCATGCGACACGCAGGCCCATGATGGAGACATATTCAACGCGCATAGAGCGGCGTTGTGGTACAAACTCAGGAATCAATATCCATCACGTATTAATCCGGCAAAACTGGCGGGCAACCCCATAATGGAGACGGAAGGGCCTGGCACCTATGTGAACAAAATACTGAAGGAGTGGAGAGGTGAGCTAGGACACAACCCAGAAATTGACCCATTGCAGAGAGCGATGTTTAGAGAAAGTGTGATGAGAGGGCTTCCAGAGGTGGTTAAGAATAGACTGGAAGACGTGGTGGGGTTAATGGACATGACTTATCCTTTGTTCTGTGCACATGTAACACATAGTGTGGAGAAGCAAAGGGCTCAGGAGCAGAAAGTCAGGGATCAGGATAGAAATGACTCAAGGAAGTTAACTCAGCAACAACTGCAGCCCCAAAGGAGGTTGCAGGCAGTAATGGTGTCATCTGCTACCTCTCCACCCATGCAGGACCAGGGACCCCCGCCTGCACCTCAGGTAGAAGCTATGGCTATAGTTCACAGAACCAGGCGTCCAGGCGGCAGGCAGGGAATGGGCAATCAGGCCCACGGTTTACACAGGGACCGGGGAACGAACAACAGTTTCCCCGTTTCCACTGTTGGAACTGCGGCATGCAGGGACACAGGGAAATGAGATGTAGGCAACCATACCGTCCCGGCTCGGAGTATGGAAGACCCGTGCGCCAGGGGGAGTCACAAGGGCCCCACGACCAGGGGGAGACAGGAGGGCCCCGAAACCAGGGGGGTAATCACTAGGGGTGCCCAGAGAATGCGACGGGGGGAAATCAAATGATTGTGGTTTCCAAGGGAGCTGAGCAAGAACCTATTCTGCAGGTCCTAGTGGAGGGCAAATTAACAGAGATGATGGCAGACACTGGAGCAGGTTTTTCCTGCATAAAGCAAAAATACGCCGCTCACTTACCCCAGTCTGGACAGTATGTTCGGACGGTCGGATTCTCGGGAAAAACACAATTAATACCCACATCAGATCCAATCTCTATGACGTATAACAACAAGATCATAACAATACCTGTATTAATTTCGGACAGCACCCCGCGCAATCTCTTGGGACGAGATGCAATGTGTAAACTAGGCTGTAAAATCCTATGTACGCCTGAGGGGATTCAAATTGAACAAGACGTGTACCAAATGATGCTACAAGGGACGGGGGAGAAAGAGGCCACTGTGTTCTGGCTGGGCAACATAGATGCAGAGCTGCAAAGGGTCTGTGACCCCTGGGAGCCATTTCTGAAAACCCAACTACCTCAGTCTAGACAAACAAACATGGAGGCACATTGCACACTACAATATTTGACGAATAGTGACCTAGTTAGGAACAAGGCATGGTTGCAGGGACAGCCCGAGCAGGTGCAGATTAACTCATCTACGATAATTGTAGGGAGACAGGGCGCGGCGTTGAGGGTTAACACGGGTAAGTATCTACGGGAACAACATAGACTAAGAGACGCCGCCCCACACATCACTCTGAGAATAAATCCTGGTTACGAATCCGAACATCTAGGTTCAATGATACAGGAATCCGAGACTCAAAGGTGGGTCTCCACGGAATCTCCGCTAATTTGGAACAGCGCAGATGGGAGTTTCATAAAAATAATGATTTCCTTTTCAGTTTTGGCAAAACCGCAAGTAATCAGATTACCAGGAGACCCTTGCGTTATTCCAGAGGCGGATGCTTTGCTGGAACAGGACATGTTGGCGCGCACCCCGGAACGGTTGTGGTCAAAACACGACACAGATGTGGGTCTAATATTGTCGGCACAGCCAGTGAAGGTCAGGTTAAAGAAGGGTTGTAGACCACCCTTTATCAGACAGTATACAATGAAGCCAGAGTCGGAGGAAGCTATATCACATCAGATTGAGGGACTGTTAAAGGGGGGAGTGCTCGTCCCTTTCAAATCCAGATGTAATACACCTATCCACCCAGTGCTAAAGGCGGACAGGGCTAGGTACAGACTGGTACACGATTTGAGGGCGGTGAACGACGTGGTGTCTGGACCAGAGGCGGAAGTCGCTAATCCACACACCCTCCTGACAAACATCCCGAGTAGCTCGCAGTACTATACGGTCATTGATCTCACGCAGGCATTTTTCAGTGTTCCATTGGAAAAAGAGTCTCAGTATCTGTTTGCTTTTACCCACAGGGGGAAACAATACTCTTACACCCGGTTGCCACAAGGGTTCGCGCACTCGCCGCATTACTTCTCGAAGGCGCTCAAGGAAGACTTGCAAGGAGTGTGCGACACACTACTCAGCACGGTTTTACTGTATGCAGATGACATTCTAATCTGCTCGGATACACGTCAGCAGTGCCATGAGGACTCCATCAAAGTTTTGAGTGGATTGGCCGTGGGAGGCCACAAGGCATCCCGTTCAAAACTGCAGTACTGCCAGCCAAAAGTTGAGTACTTGTCTCGCGTCATTCAAAAGGGCATAAAAAACATCTCACCCACGCAACTCGAAGCTGTATCCAAGGCACCTAGGCCATTGACGGTCCGACAGATGATGACGTTTTTAGGGATGACTGGGTACAGCTCTGAGTGGGTGGAGGACTATACGATAGCGACAGCGCCGTTGAGGATGATGATAAAAGAGGCGGGTACAGACAAGCTTCGCGCTCCCTTGACATGGACCGAGGAGGGGGAGGACGCGTTCATAAACATTAAGCGTCTGTTGTTACAGGCCCCTGCCCTGGCGCTGCCGGATTATGAGAAGTGTTTCCACCTATTCGTCTCACATAGAGCGCAGCATGCGACAGCTGTCCTGATTCAAACACAGGGGGTGAGTGGGAAAAAACAACCGATAGCATATTACTCTAGAGCTCTTTCGCCGGTAGAGCAGGGTCTGCCACCTTGTTATCAGGCCCTGGCCGCAGCACATTTGATGTATGAGAAGGCAACGGCCGTGACAATGGGATATGACATTTGCATTTGGACACATCACAAATTGGCAAACTTGATTGAAAGAGGCAAATTTGTTCTGACCAGCCAACGGCAACAGGCTTACATGAGGCTCCTGCAGTACTCGCGATAGCAGAACTCTCACTTTTTGTGGATGGGTCCTGCTATCGGGAGGGGGAAAATTTAAGGTCAGGATACGCCGTCGTACAGTGCAAACCTAACGGAGAAACACTAACAAGAAAGGCCGGACAATGCATGCAACCATGTTCGGCCCAGCTTGCAGAACTAATAGCACTAACAGAAGCATGCATAATAGCTAAAGATCGCACGGTTAACATCTTTACAGACTCTGCGTATGCGCATGGCGTATGCCACCTATTCGCGGCCATTTGGAAGGCAAGAGGCTTTAAGAAATCGGACGGCTCACCGATCCTTCACCACAAGCAGGTTGTGGCGCTTATTCAGGCTGTAAAGTTGCCCAAAAGCATTGCTATCGTAAAGTGCCAGGCACACAGAAAAGACCTGTCCTTTGTGACGACGGGAAACAACGCGGCGGACGAGGCCGCGAAGGCGGCGGCTGCGGTGCCGTCCACGGCTGTTCTGATGTTTGCGGCCGAACTGACGACTGAGGTAACTGAGGATAATTTGAGTGATCTTCAGGACTCAGCCACGCAGGCCGAGAAACAGTCGTGGACGGAGAGGGGGGCTGTAAGGGGGGCAGATGGTCTGTGGAGGAGTCATAACGGTTTGATAGTCGCCTCCATCGATCTTCTGTCCTTGGTGATACCTGAGGCTCATGGTGTTGATCACTGTGGAAGAGCAGAGACCCTGAAACGAATCACGAAAATGGGATTTTGGTCCCCAAAGCTTCAGGCACAAATTGACGTTACACTAGCCAGGTGTTTAACATGCTTACAGGGCAATGTGCGCAAAGGAGTACCGACAGTGGCGGCTTACACACCCCTCCCTGAGGGACCATTCAGACATCTGATTATGGACTATACAGATATGATAACGCCAGTGCAGGGCAAACGATACCTCCTGGTAGTAGAGGACTGCTTTAGTCGCTGGATTGAGGCCATTCCATCTAAACACAAGAACGCGGACACAGTGATCAAGTTCCTGTGTCGCGAGGTCATTCCGAGATTTGGAATTCCCACGATATTACAAAGCGATAATGGCCGCGAGTTCATCGACAAGGTGGTTAAAGGGCTGATGCAGAAATTAGGTATAAGACAGCGCCTTTCCTGTGTCTATAGTCCCGGGTCGCAGGGGAAGGTGGAAAGGGCCAATCTGGTCATTAAAAACAAACTGTTGAAAGTCTGTATGCAAACTAAGCTTAACTGGATTGATGCTTTGCCACTTGCTCTGATGGCTATTAGAAGCAGCGTAAACCGCCAAACACAGCTAACACCGCATGAAATGCTTACAGGCCGCAGCATGCCAGCACCGCCATTTAGACACCTGGCTAGGGGCCCGGCATTAGATATTTTTGAGCAAGATCTGAAAAAATATCTTCAGCAAGTGACTAAAATACATGAAGCTGTGTTTCGACAGGAGCAGAGAAAGGAGAAAAAGGGGGTGAAGGAGGCGGAGAAGGAAGCCACCAAACCGAGACTGATCCCTGGGGACCTGGTCTTCGTAAAGGTCCACAAGAGAAAGTGGTCATCACCCCGGAGAGAGGGCCCGTACGAGGTGATCCGATCGACTGGAACGGCAGTCCAAGTCAAAGGATCAGCGACCTGGTTCCACTTCAATCACTGCATAAAGGCCAGCGGCGATCTCTTGGGGGATACAATCGATCGCAGTTATGCAGAACCCGACATGGAGGGTCCGAGACGGCAACTGGAAGGTGCAGTGCCTGCTGATGCTCCCGCAGATGTTGGCAGCAGTGTGCGGACGGTCGGCCGGGCACAACGACGTCATTGAGAACCGTCACGGTCGACCCGTCCTTGAGGATGACGGGTTTGAGTGGGTAGGAGTCCCACGGGGTCCCGCTCAGGCTCAAGTACCGGCAGGCTTTCATGACCAGGCTCAGAATCAGGCGCCCCCTCTGCCCTCCATCGAGGAAGGGGGGGAGAAGATAAGACTACAACCAAAAGGGGTGTTTCCCGTAGGACCGCAAGGGCATGTTTTTGATTTTGACCATTCCCCCGTTACAGGCGGGGATACTTACCATTATACTAACGAGGATCGGGTTGTGGGGGTAGATAGGAGGGTTGAGCCTGTCCCGAACCAATCACAGGGGACAGGGGTGAGGGGAAAAAGGGAGGTCAAGGACACTGAGTCGGAAGAGGTGGGGGGACAGGATATGTTCCAGAGGACAGCCGGAACGTTGAGGGACTCAGTGGGCTCACTCTGGGCCAGGTTGAGGGGTTTGCTTCCTTCCGGGGAACAAGATGGGGGCGACTATGACTATGACGAGGAAGACCCGGAGGCTGACCCGATGTATAGGGCGGCTTTAGGGAATGAGTGGTTTAAGTGGGTCCAGTACACGAGCGCGCAGAATCAGATAGAGGATTGTTATGTCTGCTCCAAGGCACGTCCGGATAGGCTGCTGGTGAAGGGCACGAAGTTCAGTTGGGCTCAGTGTGACAGGGACGCAGAGGCATGGGAGGGGCCCCATAATAGTCGCCCTTGGTGCGAGGCAGAGTGTTTGGGGTTTCTCGGCTCTAGTCGTTTTAAGGCGGCAGGAAACGTCACGGATTTCAAGGATGTCACTATGCGGGAACGTTGTAGGAAATTGGATGTACGTGTGCAGGGGGTAGCGACGGGGTTGCCAATACCCAGAGGTGTCAAACTATGGCTGACCAAGGATTTCGAGTGCTTGCAAAAGGAGGGGACCCGGGACGTAGGGGAGGTGGCAGAGGGGCGGTGCACTACTATTTGGAGCATCACGACTAACTGCACGAAAGAAGGAAAGTGTGGACACGGGGTTGTGTTAAAGGGAGTGGATACCAACCCACGGCCTGTAGCTTGCCCGTTTCATGTCCAGGATATGGCACTGGCGGACCAATACTGGCTCTGCGGCGGTAGGAGGTTGAGGAATACACTTCCTTTAGATTGGTCAGGTAGATGTGCCCGGGTTCAGGCGATCATGCCAATGGTGGTCCTACCATTATCAGTGACGGAAGGACCTTCTGAGTCTCCTATCTCTCGAACGAAGCGTAGCTACAAGGCAGACCCAAGGGTGTATCTGGACAGCATAGGACAGCCAAGGGGCATTCCAGCCGAGTTCATGGCTAAGAATGAGATTGCGGCAGGGTTTGAGTCTATTCTGCCATGGATATCGGTCAATAAGAACACCGGGTGGATCAACTATTTGTTTTACAATCAGCAGCGGTATCTCAACTACACCGAGGAGGCGTTGGATGCAATGGGGGACCAGATGCACGCGACCAGTACGGTGGCGTGGCAGAATAGACAGGCTCTGAACTGGTTAATGGCGGAGAAGGGTGGAGTCTGTTCCATGTTTGGACAGTACTGCTGCACATTCATTCCGACGAATGTGGGGCCAGGGGGAAAGTTCTCCAAGGCCATGGCTAAGCTGAAGGATTTGAGGGAGGAGTTGAGGGGGAATTCTGGCCGGAATGAAGAATGGTGGGGGAGTGGGGTGTTGGAAAGATTGGGACAGTGGGGAAGCATAGTGATGCAGACGGGGATATCCATTGGGGTGGCAGGGTTGATATTGGTTCTCCTTTTCTGTTGTGGTATGCCTCTCTTGGGTAGGCTGGTAACTTCACACGTAACGAGCCAAATGCTGATGGTGGGACAGAAAGAGATTGAGCCACAAATCGGGCCATGTCCTCAGCTTTATGCTGCCTTAGAGGGAGACGAGGGGATAGAGGATTAGGGGTATGGTGAGGTAGGGGCATTTTCTTTTTGTTGGTTCTTTCCTTTAAGAGTGACGGGGGATGGTCTGAGTGCAGTTTTGTTGGTTTATTCCTTTAACTAGGAATTTTAGTCTGATTTTCTAATGATCCTTCGGCATAGAGATTGCAACCATTGAAAATCATTGCATTATTTTTTATTTTTTTATTATTTTTTGTTTATTTTACTCGTGGTCCTGGTCAAACCGGAATGGGAAGGGGCATCGGCAGAGTGTCGGTTCTGAGCCTGAGGAAGCATTGAGAAGAAGTGGTCTGGGGATCGGTTCTGGGGACTGGAGGGACAAAGGGGGGGGGCTAACGCAGTGGGCAAGATGGGCACCTCCCGTCGAAGATGGGGGGACACGTGGTGAGGTCGGGACCAGCGCCTCCCGTCCAGGCATGGGGACATGCTTCTACGGGGACTGGAGGTGTGGCGTGGTGGTTGCGGTATTGGCAAAATGTGACTTTTTGGCAATACGGTGAGGAGACTATGGCGTGGGCATGGAAGGGGGGCTGAGCGATGGACACTAGGACTCAATGTTATGGAAGAGACAATGTCATTTTTTTGGGAGGGATGTTCTATGTTTAGTTCTGACGGTCAACTTCTCCTTTCCCTGATGAGAGTCGCGGTTTCCGGCCGGAACTGTGGCTCATTTGGTAAGCGGTGGAGGTTGGGGGGATTTGTCTGTCAGGTTAGGATTATAAATTGGGGTATTTTGTTGATGTTTTATTATTACTCTTGTTTGGAACGGTTTTGTGTTTTGGTAAGAACGGTAGTCAGCCTTTGTTGGTCCGTTAGGGGTCCAGTGAATGAAGTAAGGTTTCTGGTTTAGATTAGGCATTTAAACTTTTATTATATAATTGTGGTTTCTCGTTTAGTTAGACGTTCACATTTTCTTGGTTATATGATTTGGGTGGGACTAGGGATAGCCCCAAATGGGGGAATGTTGTGGAAAATGTGTATACGGGGGTGGAGGTAGGAAAGGGGTTAGTCTTGACTAGTTTAATATAGGTCAACTAGCAGGGCTCAAAGACACTAGGGCGACAGTCTGGCTGATGTTCTTAAAACAACCTCAGGATAGGCAGATGGACATTTCAGTACATCATATCGTGTGCTCTAATCTTGTGTCTTTTCTCTCTTTCATACATACACAGCACACACACACAGACACACAGACACACACATACACAGCACACACACAGACACAGCACACATACACAGACACACAGACACACACATACACAGCACACACACACAGACACAGCACACACACACAGACACACAGACACACACAGTCACACAGACACACACACACACACACACAGACATACACACCGACACACACACACACACACACATTCCCTGTGTCACAATACACACATACAATACACACACGTCTGTACACAGACGCACACACACACAGACACACACACACAATACACACATACAATACACACACGTCTGTACACAGACGCACACACACACAGACACACACACACATACACACACACACACACACAAACACACACACACACACACACATCTCACTAAATCTTTATCTCTCTTCGATGTTCTTAATGTTTTACATCATATCGTGTGTGTACATCATATCTTGTTTATCTCTCTTCGATGTTCTTAATGTTTTTATCTAAATCTATGTTCTTCTTAATGTCTTTATCTCTCTTCGATGTTCTTAATGTTTTTATCTCTCTCCGATGTTAAATCTACGTGTCATCTTAATGTACGTCATGTCATATCTGACATGATATGACACGTCATCATATCTGTCATGTGGGGGCAGGACTGAGAGGGGATTTAGGGGACAAGCAGGGGGATTGAGAGTTAGAGTGTTTTTCCTTCAACTGTGGTGACCGTCTACTGAGCCATAGCTTTTGCTGTTAAAAACTTCTTTTCCTAAATAAATTACCTACTTGTTAAAATTGGAAATATCGTCTCCTGCTGTGTTAAACAACCATCAGCCACAACAGGCTGTTGAGGGGTTTATTACAATCGTCATCGGTTCATATTATACTAATGAGTAGATAGATACTGGATGTACTTGTTGTTATAGACTAAATGGGTTTTTGGATTGTTGAACCTTTCTCAGGGTGAAGAAGGAGGTGGATGATGTCATTGGGATGAAGCAGGACATCGACTACGATGACTTGGGGAAACTGACATTCCTCTCGCAGGTAGAGGTCATAAACGATATTGGGGATGCACTGATAAAGATACCTATATTGGATTATATTAGGCTCTTAATGTTGCACCAAATTCATATGGGTAGTGAGAACAAGGTATTGGTGAATCCCTAAATAAAACCAGAGTCTCTTTGGAGCTTCTAGCTTGGAGTTGGTGTTTGTAATAATGCACATGCTTTTGTTATGACTGAAGGACACCTTTTTGAATTGAATCTGTGGTGACTATGTTAATATCACTCAGAGGTGTCACTCACAGCGTAGTGGACACGAAAGTTTAACTTGACCGCGTGAATTAAAATATTTACCAAACTAATTAGTCATACCTGCTCTAGGTAGGGGTGAAATACGAATGTCAAAAACCTCCACGCTAGATCTTACAATTTGTCACTTTGTAACATTTACATTTTTACATTTTGTCATTTAGCTGACGCTTTTATCCAAAGCGAGTTACAAGTTCTGTACGACAAGTCAGCAGGAAGGGTACAACTCTTACAGCTGAGTAACAATGAGCATGAAACAGTGCCGAAACTTAGGTGTTGTAGTGTTGAGTGCATAGTAGTAAAGACATATTAGTATAGTAGGAAGAGTACATGATAGTACAAGACAGTAAGAAGGTTTGTTTTTAATTACAATTTGAGATAGTGCATAGACATAAGACAGGAGGAGGAGTGTAACTCACAATTATACAGTATGTCCCCCACTATAGTAAATGTTATGCAATGGATTTCAAATACTTTTCAGGAAGTGAGTGATCTTATCGGACACAATGGAACCATCCCAGAAAATCAATCCCCACCCCCATCCTGTATTCAGGGCTGCTGACGTGGCTTAAAAGTAAACATTAAATTCCTTTACCAGACTGAGGCGGAGCTGATTAATTAACTGCTCAGAAACATGAACAGTGAAGGTGCTAATTTAGTCGAATCTAAATGCCATAATGATGAATAGCTCTACCCTCACTCAATTTTGAAGAACTACAACGGGCGGGGTACTATATATTTCATGATACCTCGATCGTCTCTCTTGATCAGCTTCCCACTCTCTCTTGCCAGGTAACAGAGTAACCTGAAGTAAATGCTCAGACCCTCCCCTCCTGTGTTTGGTAGGATTGGCCATTTTTTGACTGGTGTTGTGGGACACCATTATAAAGCAGGCAGCTGGAGCATGCACAGTAGTTTAGGGCTATATCTCTGGCCTGACGATATCTACAGAGATGGCTGTGACCTAATTTTACACTGTAGTAAAGCAACGTTCGTACAAATACAAGAGACCCAGAGTGGAATTCCCCTTTAAAGTCTTTGAATCTATTCCCATCAATAGCCGATCCAGATCCACACATTATATAACACAACCTTGGGGTCCCAAGTATGGTCCTCTGATATGAAAATCCCAAGAAAGATTCCAAATCACACTCAAATAATAATATTTGGTCACTATATTGACATGATAGCACTGAAATCCATCAGACTGCCCTCAATTACAGAGTAAACAGCAGTAGATTGTTTAAAGACGAAAGCCAAACCTTTCACATGATGTAAATGTTGGGATCACAGTAATAGTCCAACCTCAATATGGGGTCACCAAAAAAGGTCAGAGTCAGATATTTTATTTGCCATGAATCCACATTGGAATACAGGTACAGAGCAATACTGTGTGTCTACAACTAAACCAATACAAGAGCAGAGCAGAAACAGTAAAAAAAACAAAACAATGGACAGTAAGAAAAAACACACAGTATAAAAGGCCAAATCCTAAGATTAAGATCAACATCCCCTAAAGTGCATATCATAGTAAAGTGCATAATGCATAGAGGCACAATTTACAGTAAAAGTGCATATAATCAAAGTGCATAATGCACAGACACACAGAAACAGCACTTCCACAACCTGACTAGTAACACACCAAATAAAAAATTACTGGTAGCACTTTATAATAACAGCCTGTTATAATAAATTTATAAGGTATTTGTAGATAATGAACTAATCATGAACAAACCATTTATATACATTCATAAATGATTATTAAATCATTTATAACTATATTTGTATACCATTTACAAAGTATTTATAACGCATTAGTGGATAATGAACTAATCATGAACAAACCATTTATATACATTCATAAATTATTATTAAATCATTTATAACTATATTTGTATAACATTTACAGATTAGTTCTACATTATTTATAACTCATTATCAACATTGTTTGTACTTGATTTGTTCATCATTAAATAATGTTTTTTTGTAGATGCTTTGAAAAATGGATATGAAAAAACGACTATAGTGTATCTCTATTTATTTTTCATGTTCAACAAATGATTTGTTAAGACATTCATAAAACATCTATAAATCATTTGCAGATGCTATCGTGGGGGCCAATCTAAAGTGAAGCCTATTCATCATTAACAAGTGTCTAATACAGTTAATTATTTGTTTACTTTTTCATCACATGTTACAAATGTTGTAGGCAGCTTTCGGATACACCCTTCTTTGTGACATCAAACAGTGACAGAATTAGGACTAAAGATAAATGCAATTTTATTAACATATAAAATACATGTGCATGACATATAGTGTAACATCGGGGGGCACTAGGACCCAGGAGTACCCTGGCCAGGTATTGAAGAGTATCTAGAGAGGAAGTCTCACGCGAGCGAGACTTGATGTCACGTGTGTTGCCGTCTGTTTGAATGGAAGCGCAAGTTATCCGTGCTGCGTCTATACTTTCGCTTTTAATAAGGTATGAGCAGGTTAAACACCTTTTTTTGTTGGTAAATCTATTCCATCATTTCCGACCTACAAACAACTCTTATATGTTGTGTGTTCAGTGCTCAGTATGTATGTGATGACGACACGACACACAAGAGTAATAATTATTTGTGTCGTGTCATCATCACTGAGCACACTGAGCACACAAATGTAACGTTAGCGGCCACCACATCTACACGAACGTCTACACAACTGTAACATATAAGATTCATTACAGGAATGCTCCAGCCCATCAAACACTATCTAGTAACTGGATCACATCTAAAGTTCCACAGACTAGTACAGGACTTGGCAGGACAGCATTCTCTTATGCAGCCCCAAAGTCCTGGAATGACATTCAGTCAAAGTTAAAGTTGGAAGTTATTCCTTCCCTTACGGAATTTAAATGTCTGATTTCATTTCTCTATGATTCATGTTGTAACTGTTTTTAACTGAGTGCACTGCACATTGTTTTGTTGTTCTATTTTGTTGTACACTCAGCAGTTCTGTAAATGAGGTGGCCTCACCTCAGAGCTCACCTGAGTATAAATAAAATCAATTTCAATCAATCTCCTAAGGTGCTGAAAGAGACTTTGAGGAAATACCCCACAGCTCCGGCCACATCTCGCTTTGTGGCAAACGACATGGTCATGGATGGCATTCACATACCTGGAGGCGTCACCTGCTTGGTAAAGCCATTCATCAACCTCTGAATATGACATTCAGCCCTTTCACATGGAGGCTTCGTGTTTTCCTACTGTGTGGGATATGTGATACAGAGAGGCATTTTGTACCTTTTGGAAGATTTCTTTATTATCAACTTAAACGACAATTGAAATGTGTCTTTTTGCATAGTCCTCCTAGATACACATACACACATACTACCTTAAACCCTAAGCATATGGAAGGTGGTCAGGTGGCGTAGCGGAGATTGCGCTCGTCACCAATGCAAGAGACTGTGGTCTCTACTCCCGGAGTCAGCATTGCCTTGGCTTGGGCTGATCGCTATACTAACTCGTTTGGCTGGGTTAGGGGGAGGGGAGCCGTGAGTGGGGAACTGGCGTTGTGGACAGCGACGCCTACAGGTCAGGTCTGGGCGCCTGCTCAGCGGAGGCAGGATTTGAGGAAGGCAGCGTGACCTCCCACGCATTACACTTCACCAATGAGAGCCCTCGCTGCCAGGTGAGAAGAGAGCCACTGGCTGTCGCCGCACGTGTCGGAGGAAGCGTGCAGATACTTCAGGGTTCCCTTGTACCGACCAGTAGGAGAACATGCACACAACAACCAGGTAGGGGAGGGGGGGGGAATTGGCACAACGACTAAATTGGGACGGGGAGAAAACAGAGAAAATCTGAGAAAGAGAGATAAAAAAATTAAATAAAACATAAACATGGATTCCATCAGAGGGGTCAGTGTCTTTCAGAAACCTAGCATCAGCAAATAGTCTACTTTTCAGGAATGGGAGAACAATTGGTTGTATTTCCAGTGCAATGAAACAGGAGACAATGGACCTCATTCACTAACATTCTCATAAGTTTCCTCGTAAATAACCTTGTAAGAGGAAACCTACGAATGTCCTCCTCCGGATACCTAAATGTGTGGATTAAGTTGCCAAAATGATTGCAACTGAATTCACTCATTCTTAAACTGAAAGCGCATTCTCGCCAGCTCCTTATAGGGCATGAAGGACTGTGTGCAAACTGATTCCGCTCCTTATACCGGAAGGGAGAGGCTAAGCATTGCACCTCGGTTGTGCTGACCCCCATATTCAACAGGTAGAGCGGAAGCGATTTGCGACTGATCAAAATTTGATTGGATTCGATTCAAATGTATTGTCATTATACAGCACAAGTACAATACAACGTACGTTAATGTACGTCGTTGCTAATAAACTATAGATTTATTATATATATTATTAAATATATAGCCTACATGAAAGGAATGGGATGTGCTGAGAGCAGAATGTAGATGTGTCCATTCTATTCCACTATAGCTATATCTGTGCGATTGAGTTTAGTTCTTATTTATTTATTTGTGTATTTATTCACTGTCATTTGCAGTTTTTGTGTAGTGCTTATATTTATTTTCACAATGCGTCGGCATGACTATAAATGTAAAACGTAATTTTTAATGATACAAATATTGTTGTATTTATTATTATTATAATTATTTAAATCCGATGATGTCTGTAGAATCGACGTGAACGTAATCACCAACCATTTCTCCCAAATTAAGCCATTAAGAACATGATCGAACACCAGTCTGTCCGACTTACAACTGCCCTGTTCGTAAATCCTGCTCTTAGCTACGAGCGAATCCCAGAGAAGGAACTGTTCGAGAATACCAAAATTGGCCCGAAAAGCTCGTAAGTGGAGTTACGATGACATTTTGCTTGTAGCTTTTCGCGTAAGTCCGTTTGTGAATGAAGACCATTGTCAGTTGTCAATTACGAAAAAAGGATACATTTTAGTTCAAAGGTTTTTGCAGTACACCGACAAAAGTATTATAACTTAATAGATATTGTTAGAAATAAAGCATAATTCGTTGAATTGTCCTTACATACAGTTCAGTTCCTATGTGTGTGGGAGACTGGATAAATTCTTCAAGGACCCACTGACATTTGATCCTGACAGATTCCACCCGGATGCTCCCAAGTAAGTGGCCTGCCGTGACAATGAGGATGAGTCCAAATACTGTAGGTCTATATCACATTATACTTGCATAAAGCTTTGTCTGTTGTACAACATAACAATAACAATAACATTACAATCCTTTATAACTCTATACAAAAAAAACTATTATTAAGAATGGAAAACCTACCTTTGAAATGTTTTATTTCATTTGGTTTGAATTTTGATTCACCTTGACAGGTTGACACCTTGACAAATTGTCTGTATTTGTCAAATAACCCCTCAGGTTGCTAGAGTCAGTGTGAATCATGTTTTCAGACCACAGACTCTATGCTCCACCTTCAGGCTGGTAGGATCCACTGTGTGAATAATGGAGAATGATGATATCTCTTATCTCCTGTACAAGGCCTTACTTCTGCTACTACCCTTTTGCCCTCGGCCCACGCTCATGCCTTGGACAGAACTTTGCACAGGTGTGTGGTAGGAGACACACACACACACACACACACACACACACACACACACACACACACACACACACACACACACACACACACACACACACACACACACACAATCAGCCACACAAAGGTACAAATGTATATCCCGGATCGTATTTTATTCTTATTCATGACTTTTGTTTTGACTACCTAAATGTTTACTGTGAGCGATCTGTAGTGCTGAATTTCCCTCGGGATAAATAAAGTATTTCTATTCTATTTCTACAAACACACACATATAATCAGACACACACACACACACTCTATCTCTCTCTCTCTCTCTCTCTCTCTCTCTCTCTCTCTCTCTCTCTCTCTCTCTCTCTCTCTCTCTCTCTCTCATCTTAAATCTATTAAGTGAATGTTGGTCCTTCAGATTATGTTAATGTTGGTCCTCCAAGTGCACTCCAAGAATGTTGTAGCTGGCAGCCCTCTATACCAATGGAATTTTGGGGGAGCACAACTGACGAAATCATTCAAAAATACAACGTTGCTGTTTTCCCCTTGTGTAACCTGGGCCTCAGACCATTTGTATGGGGTGGGTGGGGTGTGGGTAGACAGACAGGTGCATACATCTCACTGCCACGTCTGGACAGTGAGTCTGAACCAGATAAATACTTTGGCTAAAGAAAAGTCTTAGTTGACTATGACCCTAACAACTGATCTAATGACTAATGTGTTTAGACGGGGAGCTCTAAATATATCAGTTCAGTTCAGTTCAGTTCAGAGTTTTTATTTGCCACATGGAATAATACAATCATAGTTTCTTCATTAAAAAAAAATCATAAATAGCCATTCCATGGACAAAAGGAGCAGGAAGAAGAATAAATCTTATTGTTACCTGCCCCTTATTCCTAAACTAACATGTATTTTCTTAATGGTCGGCGTATAACCTTATTTACACAAATAATCATTTATACCATTATAAAAGAAACACAATCGATAGGTTATGTAGATAACCTAGTTATATTAGTATTGGCTAAGCGTCCCGCTCTGAGCCTTACGAGATACTCCTATCTCCTGTGATACCTAATGTATCTCCCACGAACAAAAACACATGCACCCCACCTGTATGGGGCCCCGCCCCTTATGGTGGCCCGCCCATATAACCATGACCCTGGTCATGAAACACCCTTCCTCGCCAAAACCCGTCCCAGGAAAAGATCCCTCAAGAGGGAACTCAGGGCGCGCAGAGCGGGACGCTTAGCCAATACTAATATAACTAGGTTATCTACATAACCTATCGTTATATTTCGTATTGCATCGCGTCCCGCTCTGAGCCTTACGAGATAATGGGGAAGAGCGGGCGCGAGACCCGACAGATGTACCCCCTGAGGACCCGTAAGCCCACATCAAGGGGTGCGGGGAGCCCTGTCACCCCATCCTTCCTAACGAAGGGGGGGCGCAGTCAACTCCACCTGAATGCGAACAAGAGGGAGCCAGAACCCCTTGAACACACCGTACAGGCGGAACCACGTGTGACTCAACACACTGCGGCCCATACCCATACACTCCTGCTACCCGACCAAAGGACGGGAAGCAGGAAAGGCCACAGACCCCAGAACCGCCTGGGAGACAGAACCCCCGGTCATGTCCATGAGGAAAAACCTTACAAAGGAGCCCGGGGAGGACCATGAAGCTGCAGCACAGATGGCCTCCACCGAGGCCCCACCCAGGAGAGCGGCAGAGGCAGCCACCCCACGAGTGGAGTGCGCCCTGACGCCCCCAGGGGGATCCTGCCCAGCCAGCGTGTAGCAGAGGGTAACACCCTCGCACAACCAATGGGACAGGCGCTGCTCCGACAGTGCCTTACCAGCACGAGCCCCACCGTAACAGACAAAAAGCTGGTCGGTAACCCTGAAATCCTGAGTACGGCTGAGGTAAATCCCCAAGCACGGACTGGACATGACAGGTGAAGGCCCGCATCTAACTCACCAGTGTGAGGAGGAGGACGAAACGCCTGAACCACAATATCCCGGGAGCGGAAGGAACTCCGGATATTCTTAGGCACGAAAGCAGGATTAGGTCGCAGAGTGACACCGCAATCGGTCCGAAAAGACAGGCACTCTGGATGTACCGAGAGAGCACCGAGCTCACCTACGCGTTTAGCGGAAGTGACAGCCAGAAGGAACGCGGTCCTGAAGGACAGCTGTCCCAACGGCGCCCGCTCGAGCGGCTCAAACGGGGCCAAGGACAACCGACCGAGGACCAATTGAAGATCCCAAGTCGGAGCCAAGGAGCGTTGCACCGGCTTAACGCGTCGAGCGCCAAGCAGGAAACGCTTCACAAGAGGGTGGCTGAACAAGACATCCCCTCAAACCCCTCATGATAGGAGGATATAGCTGCTGCATATACCCTCACCGTCGAAGCCGACAGTCTATCAAGGAGAGACTGGAGGTAACTAAGGACAGCAACCAGGGGGCAGGAGACTGAGTCCTGGCCCCCCGCCTTACACCACACTTGGAACATACGTCATCTGCCCGCGTAAGCGCGACAGTGGAGGGAGCATGCGCATTCCAGATGGTAACACCATCAGGATCAAGAACCTGCGCCCCTCAACGTACCCGTCCCAACAACTGACCTAACAGATGTATGGGGAAGAATCCCTGGCGGCACGGCATCGGTCCCAGACCTGCCTGGCCATGTCCAGACGCAATCCTCACCCGTCAGGATGAGGGCCGCCCCGCGACAGTACACCTGCACCCACATTCTCCCTGCCGGGGATGTGGGGAGCCCTTAGGCCGCGCAGATGGAGGACGCCCATAGCCAGCCGCCCGCCGCCTGGTGCAGACAGGGGGAGCGTACTCCTCCCTGTCTGTCGATACACGACACTGACGTCGTATCGTCCGTCCTGATCAACACCATTTGTGGACCAGAAGGACCGCTTTCAACACCAACACATTGAACGTAGCGCAGACCGGGCAGCATGGTTTGCCAGCTGCCCCCTACTGCGTTGGCCCGACGCATCACCAGCGAGGGAGGCGTCGGTGAAAACGCGACGTGAGACAGCGCCGTAACCGTCCTAGGACGGAACCTCCCGAGCGTGTTGACAACACGCTCTGAGATGGATGCCCATAGCCCTCCAACCGTTGACTGGGAAGAGGAATACTCTACATCCAGTCTACAGCAACCCCAGGCTGGTAGAGACCTGCCTGGTACGAGACCTGACGATCCACCTTGACCGCGAAGGACCAGAACGTCATCAGGGCAGAACACTCCGTAACCCCGGATGACGCAGAGGCCCCAGTGCGGCCTCCACGCACTTGGTGAAGATGCGGGGAGCCAGAGAAAACCGAACGGCAGCCTCTGGTACTCATACGCTAACCCTGCAAAGGAAGCGTAGGTAAGCCCTAGGATGGAAGATCGGGGATGCGCATACGCATCCTACAGGTCTATGGAGGAGAACCAGACCCCCACCTGACAGTGTTCAACAGGTAGGAGACGATCCAAAAAATGCTGAACCTTCCCATGGGACAGGTCCAGCCTGGGTCTTACACCCCTCCCTCCCGACTTCTCGGGCAGAGAACACCGGGAGGAGAACGCCACGACGATGGCTTGCTTCGTCCACAGAGATTGGATCTCGTCGACCAGAGCTGTCCCTGCTGGAGACCCCGACAACAGGGTCTGTACCAAACCTGAAAACGGGTGGGGTTGTGTAAACACAAGTCCCCGCCTCACCATTCTCTCCATCTACCTCGACATATGGTACTGCCGTAGTCATATGTGACGACACTCCCAACGCACCCGCCGTCACGTGGCGCAGGTCAGCCAGGAACTGTAGATAGTTGGCCCGGTCCCCCCCGCTGTGCGAAGACAACCCTGGAATCGTGCGAGGAGCGCGTTCCGTGTCGGAACACCTGACCCTGACACCACCCACGAGGCAATCGCACCCAAGGGGGAACCCCGACAGAAAAGGGCCTGTCTGATACGGGGGGCTTCCGATCAAAAAAGCCCCCCCACTGAACACCCCTCCAGAACATGCTGAAGGAGTTGTTCTGCAGCCGGACATGCAAGGTGTAAGGCCCCCATGGGTTCCTACACACCGTAGCCCTGCAGTGATATCACTACCACCCCAAACCATGTGAGCTGCGACCACTTGCCAATATTCCAGGAGTGGGAGCACCAACATGATACCTGGCCTGGCGAAGGCGAGGCCGGGGAAGCCCGCACTGTGTGCCTCAAAAGGTTTCGAGCCCCCCTGCTGACAACACTTAAGTTGACAGACGTAACACCAGGCTCAACCAACACAGTTCAAGGTGTGGGAGCCGCTTGACAGCACAACATTCTCACGGACAGACCCAGGCTCAGCCATCAACTGGGTGTCAGCCCCTGTCTCCATGAGAAGCGAAAAATGGGGCCGCATACGCTTCAAGAAGGTTCGCGGCCCGCAGCCAAAGGAACACACCCAGAGCCCCGCTTCTGAGGGTAACAGAAAGCGGACTGAGCGGGGAGCGGGCTGCTCGCGGCAAAATGACGACGGAGTGGTTTACCAACACCGAAATCACCCAAAATGGCCGATCCCTCGGCCGCCAAGACTGTCGGCCTCGCGATACCCTGTCGATTCTCCAACCAGGGCACCACTGGCGGGGGAAACATGGCCGCCTGTCGAGGGCCCCGTCATCGCCGCTGACGAGGCCGTGCTCTCTCTTCTTCTGGCTGCGCGGTGTGAGGCGGTGTAGGGCCTAGGACAATACCGCCCGCGCTCCAGCAGAAGACCAAAATCCCCTGCGGAGAGGGGAACCCTGAGCGGTTATAGCTTGCGGCTGGGTCAAAGCTAATAACGTCAACAACCTTGCGCGATGTGTCGACGTCGGCCGGCCCTCAAGGCCCCTCCACCAGACACCATTTCTTTAATAGAAAAAACACCAATTCGAACACAGTTCTAATCGTTGCCAATTCCATACCGTGGCGGTACAAGCCTTAACAGCCCACCAGCCACTCGCCAGGCCGACCCATGGTGTCGGCCGGGCGGGGCATTGTTTCAATATATCAAAAACAAAGGACTGACGTTAACATGGAGCACCAGTGGTGATTGCAAACAGCACCCTCCACTGTGGTGTGGACCATGAAAAGGTTAAATGAATAAAAGAGCTAAACCACAAAAACTGTAGAATGAGCAAACCCATACACACAAAGTTTAAGGGGAGACGGACCAGACCCGTCTTCATTCAATATATTCACAACAGAACACCAGCCCTAGTTTAGCCCATTTACCAAAAAAGGTAAACAAAGCCCCCCCCCCGCACTACTCCCCCAGTATACCGATTGACCGTCAGTATGAATGGTTTGAGAGGAGAGAAAGCTGTAGCAAGACAGACCTTCTCATAGCAGAGTGACAAAATGAAACAATAGCCCCCTACACAGGGCCGCCCCAGGAGATGGGGGGCCTCGCGTCTAAAAACGCACAGGGCCTCACATTTCTCCCAAGCGGCCCTGCCCTTATACTACTGCAGCCTAACGCCAGGCAATGTGGAACCCAAGACAACAATTGCCTGTGCACAGACACGCAACATGTTTACCATGTCGGCTGGACCCATAGCCCCACTACCCGACGCCAACCCAGATGGGAACACCGTTCAACAAACCCCGCCGGAACACAAGGTAATACCTGGCTAGAACCTAGCCACGACCTACCCCGTTGTCAACCCATTTACCCGAAAAAGGTAAATAGAACTCAAAACCCCACAACAGCTACCGACTGACCTTCATTGATGAACCGGGCAAGAGGCGCGAGAGTGACAACATCTCACGGCGGAGACATTAAAACAGCATAGCAATTAGCAGTAGTGATAGCATGCGGCAGTAGCGATAGCATGTTAGCATAGCTTTAGATGTTTTAGCAGCACGCCCAAGACAGCTTGGAAACCGTTCCCTGCAGAGAACGTTCACCAAACCATCTTGCCCCTGGCGCCAACACACAACAAGGTTGTGTTAACAACACAAACCAGCATTACTAACACTAATACCCATGCCTGAAGACACAGGGCCTACCTGAGTACAAGCTGGCCCGACAGCCAGCCTTGTACAGCTGAACCTCGATGTGCAGTCATCAAACGAGGAACATCACAGGCCCGTCGTGTCGCCGAAAACATGCGTCGAAGATGCCAGGGGCCAGCAACCTCCGGTAAGCTTCCAACATTATTAATCTTCCTTAATCTTTTCATTCCGCTAGCTCGTATGGTGCACGCATCCAATACGCTGGGACGAAAATAGAGGAAGGGTGTTTCATGACCAGGGTCATGGTTATATGGGCGGGCCACCATAAGGGGCGGGGCCCCATACAGGTGGGGTGCATGTGTTTTTGTTCGTGGGAGATACATTAGGTATCACAGGAGATAGGAGTATCTCGTAAGGCTCAGAGCGGGACGCGATGCAATACGAAATATAACCATAGTTAAACAAGAAACATCAAGACACGTGTATGCATTGCATATGCTTTATCTGCATGTCTGGTTTAGTAATCTTCAATATAATGACCACTGAACAGAGAACCTGAAATCACATTAAAAGAGTGGCATGTAGACAAATTGCTACTTTTAAAATAAATGTTAATGTCACTTACTACTTGCCAAGATGTGTGAAATATTGTTCTCAGTGGAGCTTGGGTTTTATTCAGAGGAGCTGAGCTCCCCATGGCTTCCACACACACACACACACACACACACACACACACACACACACACACACACACACACACACACACACACACACACACACACACACACACACACACACACACACACACACACACACACACACACACACACACACACACACACACACACATGCCATATTTAACTATTACATCAATATATCAATGTCATATTCTAATATCCTATGCAAATAAGACATCAATCACATTTAAATATAGGGCTGGGCGATATGGGAGAAAAAAGACCTCTAGCGAAGCGCAGACACTATTTCCTCAACCGTTTATTCAACGTTCCTCAAGTTGGTCCTACTAGAGTTGAAAACAGCATCTGCAGTTCGCTAGAGGTCTGCTCTCCTCTCTGTGACATCACCCGGGGCAATTTGGGGGCAGACTGAGCTCTTGACACAGAACACGTTGGTGAGTTACATGTCCTCCTCACAACAAAACAATAGGATTAAGGTTGAAAATCGACAACATGCTCCTTTATGCTTTTCTTTTTTTTAACAGCAATAATTATTCACAATAAAAAGAAACACGATAACACATTATTGCTATATTTTCCAGGCCTATTTAATCTCGTATCTCTGTACGTAAACGTGCCACACCGCCTACTGTACTTGTGCTGCAGACACAAACTGCTTGTCTTGTGTGTGTCTTTCAGATGGAGGCTAAAATAGTGATGGCTAAGGTGCTGCAGAGATTTGACATCACCCTGGTCCCAGGCCAGTCCTTTGACATACAGGACACTGGCACCCTCAGGCCTAAGAGTGGAGTGATGTGTACCATCAAACACAGGGGTCATCACACGGGATAATGTTTACTCAGTTTATTTGATCAGGGACAGTGCATATCAATCAACAGTTTATACATTTATAAATGAATACAAATTAAATATGTAAATATGCCAACATTAGCAGGGTTGCTAGTTTTCAGTTGTAGTCCCTGGGCTAGACGTTTAAGCCAGAAAAGAAACAGAAAAATAGAAGGATATTAAAGCTAATATAAAAACAGTTTAAAACATATTCTGTACATTCACTCTCTAGGCATTCGTGCATCTATAAAAAAAATATTATAATAAAATAAAACAGTGTACAGGGACAAATCAAAGCTATACATGTATAAACACTGTATAGGCAGGCACACATATACATAATCATGAATCACATAACCACATAATCACAATAAGGACAGTCAGGCTAGTAGGCAAGCATACCAGGGCTGGGCAGCTGGACTGCGATGTGACTTGCTAATGGTCATGGTCACAGACCTGATTTTGTAGCAGCCATGATTTGAGTGTGTGTGTGTGAAGGACCTGAGTGTATTAGTACTGCGAATGTGTGATGGGATAGTGTTCCAGAACTCTGCATCTCTGATCGAGAAGGCTGATTTGCTAAATGCGCTTTTTCTCCCTGGGATGATGGAATTTCCCTCTAGCACTGTTCTGGTGATGTGATACCAATCTCAAACCCCGCCCACTTTTCCCAATCCTCCAATCACAACCGACGAAAGCAACAGTTGTGATTTCAGGATCAAGAAAAGAGGGGGCGGGGTTTTGAGATGGATCAATTGAATTGAGAAGTTGGGCATTGCTGAGCAGAGGTGGAAAGTAACTAAGTACTTTTGCTCAAGTAAGCTACTGTGTAAATTTGTTTATATTTGTACTTTACTTGAGTATTTTCATTTTAAGGGACTTTATACTTTTAGCTCTACATTTCAAAGCAACTCTTCTAGGTTATATTCCACTGTATTTATCTACAGACAGTATTAACACCTGAACATGCTAGTTATTTCTAATAAAAAAGGGTTTTACATACAAGATGTGCAAACAATCCCTTTTTAACTTGGAGTGAGCCAAATTAATGACAAAGCCGGTTAGGGTTAAACCATCAAACGATAGAATGCTTCTTCATACTGAAATATCAGAACATGATGTTGAATACATATTTACATTTAATATCAAATACTTTGATACTTTTGCTCCAGTAGAATTTCAAATGGAGGACTTTTACTTTTACTATTCTATCAGGGAATTTCTACTAGGAGCTGTGTATATACTTAATATACCACCATCCTATAGTAGGCCATTGCAATCGTCATTAGGCTGATATAGGTGATAATGCTCTTCTAGACTATAATTCAGCATAGCAGCATATTGATTAGTGTGACCATGTACCCTGCTGTGTTGTCTATTTTATTTGGCTGCAGCTGTTAAAACTTCCATTTTTTAAATGATATGTTTCAATGGCAAAATACTATTTTATTAATAATAGGCTTTGTGTATATTTCACGAGTTGTCAAAATATACTGCAGTTTACGATTTTGTGTATGTATGCTGCTATTATAACTTGGGCTTGTATAGCTAATTATGTTGAAATAATGTGACCGCTGTGTTTCAGTTTTGAAGATTGTTGTGTGTAATAATGACAAGGGTTCATTGGTCTAGGTGTGCCATTATAAAATGGGCTAGCAGAGATAATTGTACATTATGTTGAAATAATTTTACTTCTGGTTTGCATTTAGTTTTGCTAAATATAATTTCTACGGTTGACAGATGGGACTTTATTTGTGGGCTGACATGATGCTGCCAGTGTATCTCTTGGTCACTACAATAGCTTGGCCACGTGGTGGAGCTGTAGCATAGCTGCAGTTATGGACATCCTTTTTGTGATGTTCATTTGACACCTGTTATTAGTTTTTTGTGAATGCCTGTTCTACTTTTTATGTTGCAGTCTATTAAAACACTTAAAGGTTATCATTTACCCTGTATTTCTTATGTTTTTGTTTGTTTTAATAGCAATGTTATGTGTTATATTCTTGAATTAGAGTTTGAAAATGTTTAAACATTGTTTGAATTTGGTAAATACATTTGTATTTGATACTTGTAAAGTAGGCCTACATTTTGAGTGTCATGTTTTCATAATTTTTTTAACACAATTGTGCCTAATTACGCCTAATTATGGTTTAGTTATCATAGTAATACTTGCTATTAATGTTGGGCATATTCAAACACTGTTGGTATATATATAGGCTAATTGGTAATAATGCTGAAAAGTTTATGTACATAGTTTATATTCTATTATAGTAGTAAGTAGTGGTTTTAAAGGGCCAATGCTGATTTATTTTGCACATAATCTCACACACATCCAAAAACTATAAACAGTTTTTCACACATGCATTTAGTTGGTCAGTATGGCCATCAGGGGTGTCATCAGGGATTCATCGTGATTATCGTGTTAATTACAGCTCCGTGAAATGATGTAGATGATAAAATAGCAATACCTTTTCTAATAGGGACTGCTACCTTATCATTTAATTGAGCTGTAATTAACACAAGGCAAGGATTCAGTGTCCCCGATGACATCATCACTAGTGGCCATATTCAGACTAATTTACTCTCAATCACTGTCAAACTAAATTAATGTGTGCAAAACTGTTTTGAGATGTGTGTGAGATTATTGTACAAAATAAATTAGCATTGTTTTTGATGAAGTGCCCCTATAATTATAATAATAATAACAATAACAACAATACTATAATATTATTAGTAGTAGTAAGTCATAATAATAATAATAATAATAATAATAGCTTAATCATTGTCGTCGTTATTATTATTATTTAACTTAGTTCAAGTTCAAGTTTCTTTATTAGTTGTCATACAAAAGTACAGAATACTTTTATATAAAATGCTTCTTTCTGTTTTGCTCCAGAGATTGTGCTAGATAAAAATAGATAAGTATAATAAGTATAAAATAGAAGTCAAGTACGTAGACAAAAGTGTTCAATATATACAGTGTTCAATATATACATATATACAATAACTTAAAGGTTATTAAAATAAATGAATCTATGTATGTATTTATAAACACGAGCCTACTGTTGCTTTAAGAGGGCAGAGCCGTAGCGTTGTGTAGGTTTGACCCTGCTTCTCGGCTACCTGCCCAGCACTCTTCTCCTCGGTCTTGATTGGCCGCGTCTTGACCGAAATCCTCTTGAATGGTTTCAAACCCGAGTGTTTTGGAAGAGAGAGAGAGAGGAGGAGGAGGACACGCACACTGCTAATTCCGAGCTGAGGTTCAATCCCTCTTCCAGCACCACCACGCCACCTCGGGGAAGAGGTTTATCCATGCAGGGAGCGCGTCGTCGGTCGTAAATAAAGACGCTCGAAAAGCAGTGATTGCAGAAGAGTGGATTTTTTTCTCTATCCAGCGTACTCATAATATGCCAGGTTATTTTCATTCTCTTTCTTAATTTTTTTATTAATGAGCGTAGCAGGCTATTTGAATGGAGCGCTGCCCGCCGAGGTCAGTGCGCTGCACGCAGTGGGACGCGGACTGTCCTGCTGACGGCTCTGAGGGACACTGATGATGATGAGGGTCTGAAAATCATTGATTGGTAATCGTTCACATCGTTTTGTTATTTTGGAATGTGAGTATCTCTTCTGCGAAATCTATGAAAATAAGTGTTACTTACAGTCAGATCAGCGAGGGTGCTCTTGTTCAGGCTATATACGCGCACGGGACGGCTTACAGCATCACTCATATTTTAATTTATTAATTGGAGGGATATAGACTTATATCTTTTGATATTCGGACAATGTGTTCGCATTTGAACACAATTCCTCAATTAAGGCTTGGTTAATTGCCTCTGGCTCATTGCCGCCCCCGTCACTAACTAACTGAGGGAACAGAATAGATTGGGAGTCATGGCTAAAAGTCCGTGTGAGGGACCCATGAGGGACGACCTGAGCAAGCTGTCGGACGAGGAGCTGCTGCGATGCAACAAGGACGACCTGGTCAAGAGGCTGCGCAGGGTGGACGGCGAGAAGATGAACTTGATGATGGACCACGGCAACATGATGAAGGACGTGAACCGGAGGCTGCAGACGCACCTGCACGAGATCCGGAGCCTGAAGGAGATCAACCAGAAGCTCCAGGACGACAACCACGAACTCCGCGAGTTGTGTTGCTTCCTGGACGACGACCGGCAGAAGGGCAAGAAGCTGTCCCGGGAATGGCAACGCTTTGGCCGCTACACGGCCACCGCCATGTGGAAGGAGGTGGGCACCTATATGATGAAGCTGAAGGAGCTGGAGGCCAACCAGGAGACCGTGATGCGAGAGAACTCGGAGCTGAAGGAGATCATCCTCATGTTGGACGAGGAGAGACACGGAGCCGGCTCCCGGAGCTCCATAGACAGTCAGTCCAGTTTGACCAACCTCAATGGAGGCACCGGGACGGTTCGGGACGTTGGGGACGGGAGTAGCACGTCGTCCAGCACCGGTAGTGCTGGGAGCCCCGACCATCACAACCACAGCCACATACACAAGCCCACAACAGAGAGCAATAATAAGTTGGGCAACACCATAAGGAGGTCGATGGATGACCTGTCAGCCCCTCACCATCACAGGAGCATCCCCAACGGACTCAATGGTAAGTTCACTTCACGCACCTCACCTGACATATTATTAAAGCATCAAAGTGCTCTGTATATATAGGCTAGTTGTTGCCCTGCTCCCCACTCATGCATTCTATAATGTGATTTTCAGAAAAGTCAACAGGTGATTCAGCCTGCTCACCACATGTATTTGAAGACTGCTGCTGTATACCTAGTGGCTCAGAACATCCAACATGGGCCACATCTATCTTTGACCTATAGACGTATTGCACTGAGTTTCTGGATGTAGCCTTAATTATTAAAGTCAGAATCCTCCAGTGCTCGGAGTACATTAACACAAGGCCCATGTATTCTCCTTTCTGACTTGTCTCAATTCCATTAAAACTGTATACTATCCTGAGGGGTAATTCTCATCAGAGTTCTCCATGTAGGCCTTCAACCAGTGTCCAATACCACTCTGTTGCTGTGGGATTCTGGAATGAGCAGCACACAGAGAGCTATAGTGCTACAGCCATGTGGCTTTACATACCATCTCCATCTGCATGGACAGAAAATACGAGCCATGTTCAAGCTTTTTGTGTGCGGACAGACAGACACATGCACACACACAATGTTCATCATACACAACTTTGCTGCAGCATAATAATCTATTGATGCAATGGACAGGTGCAGTTGCCACATTAAGTCAAGCTGTGTCGTATTATATTGTACCATATGTGGTGCCTACAGTGACTGCACCATATGTTGATCAAACTTGTTGCTGTGGATTACAGTAGGGTCTTTTAAGGGTCTAATCCTCACCACAAAGTCTTGATTGGGATGCTTATGACACATGAATACACACAGTCACACACACATTACACACGCACATGCTGAGAGCATCCTTAAGTGGCCGTTTCAGTCGCCACACTATACCCAATCAGCTGAATCTGCACTGATTTAGGTCACACTGCCCTCGTGGCCCTCAAGGAAGAGGACTTATCTTAATTGCTTTTAGAAGGTCTCAGGCAAATTGATTTTGGAGTCGTCCACTGATTATCGTTGTTGTCTTTGGCTGCTTAGGGGACGATTTGAAATGCACGGCGTGGGACCAGAAATCAATGTCCCCGTTTCAGGACCTAAAATAGTAAATACTCTTGAGAGCTGAGAGCGTGATGAAGAGGACCACTAAGCCTGGCTTTAGCACATGCACTGATAACTTGCCATGATCTGTCTGGCAGAGTGGAATAGATTCTCTTTTCGTGCAGTCAGGGACATGAATCCTTCTGGTCACATTTAGTTTGTTTTGCCCTTCTTTTCATGATCATGGTCAATATAGCAGGTGCATACCCAAAGGAAGTATAGCTTTCCCCCAGTTCATATTGCTGCTGCTGGGCAAAAACGTGTATGTGTGCCCCCAAAAAGTCCCCAATTTCCTCATGTTCAGATCGACACGTGTGTTTTTGAAGTTATATGGTGGGTCTCATGGGAGTGAGGAAACTAGCTCATACAACAGAGAGAAAACCATGTAGCCTCTCACTTCAAGTCAAAACATGAAAATCACCTAAATTGGAAGTACAAGTAGTAGTTTTTCAGCCGCCGCTGGTATTGTTCCTTGGGTTCTTCTTGGAATTTTCTGATACCTAAAGGTAGATACTACAGTAGGATCACGGGAACAGGCTGTGGGAGGCCTTAATCCGCACACAATCGCACAAACACATCTTTGGCCAGCGCTTGGGCCTTGTTGCATAAGAGCAATACTGTGCCTGTAGCGGCCTGGCACCTCTATAAGCCTCTGTTTTGCTAGTCGTGTTGTGTGACATTGGGTACCGCTGTGGCTTTCTCTGGCGCATCTCTGTTGACTGAACGACACACACACACAGACACACACACACACACACACGTGTACAGTCACACGTACAGTCACAGCTGTCTTTGGGGCGGCCCATTCCTCAAGTGGCCGGGATGTTTCAGTGTGAGCTGTGAGGACACGAGATTAATGCCACTGCCTCATCCCAAAACTACTACAGGCCTTTTACAAACTTTTCTCTAGATTTTCATTTTACAAAATCCAAAATTAAGACTATTTCTACTCTACTGGCACTCTTTGGTTAAGTGAATTATAGCTATAATATTACCAGAATATTACCATACGGATAAACTCAAATTCGATTGGAGGCGAGCAGTATCGCTCTTGTCAACAGACAGAATTCTTATAGCCTGCTATTCTGTGGCTTGTACTTTTTAGGCCAGGTTCGTGCTAAATTGTCACTTGGAGACATGACGTGAATATGGGCAAAATGTTTAAACGGGGATTGTACGAAGATCATAGCAGCCGAATAGCACCATTCGGGCCAATGCCTAAATTCCTTAAGTGTACAACTCTCCAGAAATAGGGGTTTGTGTTCCGAGTCCAGGTCGAGCCAGACACTGGCCTCTGCGTGGGGTCTGAGAAGAAGTGGCTTCACTTCATGCTGCTGTCCAAATGCCAGCGCCTCCCCCTGGGGTATTTAACAGACAAACTCTAGTAACGGTGCTCAAGTGCTAAATGAACAGCATCTGTCATGAGTGCCAGGGAGGGAGGGAGGGAGGGAGGGAGGGAGGGGGGAGGAGGAGGAGGAGGAGGAGGAGAGGAAGCGCATCAGAGTCCAATATGAATAAAGCCAAACACTTGTTTGAGCCGCCAGGGCCTCAACTCTCACAAGCTACAACACTTTACACAAACTTTCCTCAAATGTTTGATAGACATTAGGGATGCACCGATCAGATATCGGCCCTGATATGACTAAAATATATATATTTGTTATGCTTTATTCAATCAATTGTATTACAAAATATATGTAGTACAGTACAGATGACTATTATTAACATTTTAAGACACATTGAAAGCAAAACAAAAAGGTTAAAGTGCCAGGGGACAAACAACATACTTTTTACATTTTGTTTCACTAAGTTAGGAAAGTAATGTTTTAAGTCAAGCCTGATGTTGCCTTGCACAAAAGAATGATCCCAGTCTCTTCCACACAGTGAGGCATACAGTTTATTCATTGAACAATGGGGATCGGTACTCGGTATCGGCTGATACCCAAAGCCCAGCTATCGGTATCGGGACTGAAAAAAGTCAGATTGGTGCATCCCTAATAGACATCCTCGTATATTGGGGGGGGTGGAATCCAGCTTGAGCCCCCCTCTCTCTGGTCTAGACAAAAAGAGAGAGAATAAGGGGTGCGAGACAGAAAGCCAAAGAAAAGGCCTTCAAAGGGGCTTGGTAGTGGTGGGGGAGTGGCTGGATGGTGGCCTGGGGTTGGCTGAGGAGGGTGGTGCTGGGGGAGGGTGGGGGCTATAGGCCAAAGATGAGGTGGAGTTTTGGGGGAGCATCCTGCTGTCCGTTTAATTGAATTTCTTGTGGGTCGACACTGCCGACACGCCCCTTCCCTTGGGGATACAAGCTGTGTGTGTGTCTGTGTTTTTTATTAACACAATCAGGGCGAGACTGAGAGACGGAGAAAAAGTGATTAAACTCAGATGTACGACAATATCAAGTGCTCCTACTTGTGTGTTCTATGTCCTGAAGTCCAGTCAGTGGCCGTCTGTAACTCTGCATTCACTTTTGGTCTGGAACCCGATTCCAGTGAATGGCCGATTGAAACGTGACGGCTGCTGCCACAGAGAAGTCTTCACAAGGCAGCCACGCAGAACGACGTCTGGTTGTGTGTATGTGTGTTGCTGCTCTGTGAGACCCACCACCACACGTGTGATGAGAGAAACGAGGCATG
Source organism: Notolepis coatsorum (assembly GCF_963971535.1). Taxonomy (NCBI): domain Eukaryota; kingdom Metazoa; phylum Chordata; class Actinopteri; order Aulopiformes; family Paralepididae; genus Notolepis; species Notolepis coatsorum. The sequence goes on along the minus strand of NC_140169.1, from coordinate 104,337,351 downwards.
GCTTTCTCTTTTTAAACGGTTAGGAAAACGCATTGAAGTCTAAAGCACACGCCACATTTCTAAATTAATTTCCTTCCCTGCCTGGCTGCCCCCCCACACACCCCAAGAGTAATAACTTTTACAAACTGGGCAGTACATTCATTAGGCAGTGTTCCAGTTAATTGATTAATTAAAGCTTATTTATTGCTTGTGTCCCCCCTTGTGACTTCACAAATGGCAATCATTCTAAACGGCTTGTTTCAGAATAATAAATTATTTTACTTTTATCCTTTTAAAAAAAATGCACAGTTGGCAAGCGGGAAAAAAATCCAGGTTTTCCTTCATTCCTGACTTGCGGCCCTTTAGTGATATTTGGCTTTTAAAGTTTCAGTGTAAGCGAAGGTCAAAGATATCTTTCAAAAGGTAGTCTGTTTTAGACCGTGCTGGTTTGACACAGGACAGATGAGGTTATAAAGATACTCCACTCCAGTAACGCTTATTGACCTTAAACAGACCTCCCACATTCCCTGCGGACTCATGCTGCCAGACAGGGACGGGGGAACCATGTACACAGCAGATGCAAGTGTTACCAAATATGAAGAATTTTGTCCCCAATGTAAAGCCATCTTTTTCATACCATTAAAACATTTTATGTTTTTTTTCCTCACACAAGTCTCTCACAAAATAATTGTTGGCATGAAAGAAAAACGTATTATGGGATGTCGTTGGAAGTTATTTGCAAATCGCCATAGCTACGCTTAACTTTTAAAAGAGTCAAACTTTGGAGAGGATGCTGTCTATAGATTTGAAATACTGAAAAGTGAACATCATATATATCATATATGATATCACAATACTATATTCACATTACAATATTGTAATATTGCAATTTATTACCTTTATCAACTGCAAATTATGTCTCCAATGGAAAACTGTCAACATCTGCATTAAAAATATATATACATAATCTGTTTTATCTAATAAGATGTGTTTACAGTCTAAAATGTCTTCAGTCTGTTCACCTCATTCCAATCATTTTTATTGCAGCAAAATGGGATTGTCAAGCAAAATAAATAAACTAGAATTTTAGATATTGATACTTGGTGTCAGTGTATCGATATAGCCTAATATTCGCACACAACATATTGCAATATATTGATCCCCCCACCTCCTCAACAAAATAGGCTATAGACATTTGAAATGAAATCATTTGAGTATAGCAGTGTTTTTTTGTTTTTGTTTTATTTGACCTTTTCAATGCTGGCACCCCAATGAGAAGAGGAAAAACTTGTCCTGGATTTCAGGCTAATGATGATATAACACACTTTGATACTGTAAGTTAACTATTTTAGAACGCAGCAGAGAAAGGCCTGTCAGTGACCCGGCCATGTTTGGTCTCAAGCCCTAGTTAAAGAAACCAGGCCGCATCACCTATCCTATAGGCTACACATACCTATCCGGACTATTCAGGTGTATGTGGAAATAGAAAAACAAATTTGTCCCTTTTTGAAATTAATTATAATTGACTCGCTGGCTACATTCAACGCAAGAGCTCAATGTGTCATTGTGAGTAATGAAACTTGTGGTACCATTTGGCTGATATATCCCTTTTCTCTCCGTTTGAGGCTGTGATGTGATTAGGCCGATCAATAGATGTCCATAGATCGGCGCAGCATAATGTAAATAAACCATTGATTTAATAAATGGGTTATAGTCCAGCTGGTTTGGGATCAGTGGAGCCACAGTAATCTAAGTACACAGATATGCTAATTAGAGAAATGACTATACTTCTGCTGGTGGTGCTGCTCCTTAATCATTACTTACCACACATTCAAGCTGGTGTATTTGTGTGTGTGTGTTTGTTTTGACGGGCATGTGGGAGTGTGTGTTGAGTCGACAGGCATGTGTGTGTGTCCACGCTCCACACCACGGAGATGTTGAATGAAGTTGAGGTAAAACAGTAGAACCAGGGGTAGGCAATGAAGTTTGGCCGAGGGCCACATGTGTGGTGCGGTCAGTCATATATAAGTAAAGATAAAGTTTGAATGACTTACTGAACTGGTGTTTTAATTTCACACCACTCTGCTTGTTTGTTATTTCAGCACCAGGCGCTGTCCACCGACTTTTTTCATGTTGAGCAAGCGCTACATTGCACCTCGCTGCCTACCTGTTATTCACTCTCAACATGGATAAAACAAAGTATAATAAGCATTCTTTAGGTGGTGGTAGTTTCTCTATTTGGACATTATAGCTAACATATAGCCTATAGCCTAGTTGGTCTGAAAAAAAAAGATATCTTAAAAAAAAAAAAAAAAAAAAAAAAAATTTATCTGATGGGCCAGATATTATTGCTGGCGGGCCAATTTCGGCCTGCGGGCCGCCTATTGCCGACCTGTGCAGTAGACATTTGACACTGATAAACAACCTGCAATAATATCCCATAAGCCTGCCTGTCATTTGTCTGTGGCATGTGGCTGCTGTAAGAGGAAGGAGAGGACAGAGATACTGTGTGCGATGCTTAAGAGGAAAGAGCTTTAATAGAGCTTTGGCAATAATGGATTCAATACGAATTGGATTAATGTGATGTGTTGTATGACATCAAAAGGGGGCCGTGTACAATAGGCTTGTGATTAGTCTCTCGGGTGGATCGTAATGTATTCCCAGGCAGGAACCCTTGCTTTTTCTGCTATATTAGCCACCCTATAAAACCCTAACTGCTCTCTCTGCAATTAGGCTCATATTAGTCCCAATTAGAGTCAGTGAGATGTCATAAAAGGAAGAGTGTGTTTAAACTGTTATTTTTAACACCTTCATTTTAATTGGTTTCATCCTCCCACTTGTGTGTGTGTGTGGGGAGAGAGAATTCAAGAGGTGCCAGGCCAGGGTGTGACCTCTACCATCTGATTTACAACCCCCCACCCCCGCTCTCTCTCTCTCCTCTACCCATCTCTCCCCCTCTCTTTTTCTCCCCTCCTCTCACAATCTCTCTCTCTCTCACTCACCCACCTCGGGCTGGGATGTGACCTAGCTGATAGTGCTGATAGTGAAACCGTACAACCAGCTCTCCCAGATTGTCACCAGTGTGTATTCCTTCATGCAAACGCAACACCGGTCTGTCTGTGACGACTTCACGTTACATAGTATAATGGCCCACATTCTATTACCCCCCCCCCCCCCCGTTTCTTCTTTTGTTTGAGTAATAACTGAAGCATTGTTTCAAATCCCACTCCAAGGACGGTCTTGCTAGATACTTCCAGACTAAAATGAGATTAGATGTTCCTTTATTAATCCCCTTGGGGAAATTCAGGTGTCAAGTTCCAGTCAGAAAATCGTAGACTTAGATCGTAAGACTTCACTATGACTTAAATATGGGAGCTGTAGAGACGATATAATTATTTTAAGCTGGTGAAAACAGTGATTCAGGTCAGGGCTTTTTAAAATTATAATGTATTCAAATATATATATATATATAACCAAATCAAAAAGTAGTTACTTACTTTGCTTAAAGCACTGTAGAGTCTTTATAATAACTCTTTTCTTTTTCTTTTCTTCAAAGGCCCAGACAGGATTTTCAATATCCCCTTTTCCTCGCTAAAACAAACACTCCAAAACAATCAGACGACCACCAGCCAGTCAGAGTAAAGCCTGCTGTTACTTACTCTGCTTGCTGTTTCAAGGTTTCAAAGGAAACCAGAGAATTATCCACACAATGGTGTTTTCCCCTTTGCTTTCTAGCCATTGTGTGGAGTGACTGTGTCACTGTGACTGGGTTGGGGGGGGGGGGTTCTGTCAGAAATAAGGATGTTACCATAGCTGCCGGCATCCTGTCCGTGCACTCTCATATGCATACGTGTGACGTGTAGGGATGGGTACCGAATTCGGTACTTTTGAGGTACCGAACCGAAACACGTCGGTACTACCGAGTATCGATTCAAGTGTTGTTTTTATATATATATATATATTTTTTTTTTTACTTTTTTTATGTCAACGTTCACACGCACAATATATGCTTACCTAGGATTTGACTTGATTCAACAACAAAGCAGTCGGAGCAATGGCAAGCCGAAAACTGTCAATTGTAGTTATTTGAAGTTTGGATTTTTTTTTTACGACTGATGTAGGTAAATAAAATTTCTTGAGACTAAAGTACAGAAAAAAGGTACCGTTGGGTACCGGTATCGATTCAAATGTGAAAGGTACCCATCCCTAGTGACGTGTGTCCCTGCTTTCTGCAGGTACTGGTACACTTTCAATGGTCCTCACTCAGCTCTGGTCAGGTTTCAGTGAGAGAGCCTTGTTGACCAAAGACCCTGGCAGGACGGACGGCAGGACGCTACTCTAGTAAGATAACCGGTGTGACGCAGGTCTGTTCCCATGGTCTTGTGCTGAAAAGGGTTATTTCTCCAAATATTAGCATTTTCTAAGGAAAAGAGTGTGCGTGTCAGGGTTTCCGTTCGAATTTTTTTTTGCCGGCCTCAGTGTCCTGAAATCTACCGGTCAAATGAGAGAAATTCCGGTCAGAGTTTATTGAGCTTAAAAACAATTGATAGGCAAAAGAATGACAACAAAACAAAAGAATGACATCAAGGCATGTAGATTTATAATATTTTTACTTAAAACTAGGCTACTTTTGCGTATAAAGTCATTATATTCCAAATAAAATAAGTCCCGAGACTCGTGCTGCTGCCAACTTTAAATCAAATAGGTGTCTGTGGGCAGTCGCCCGACATTAATAAACAACAGTCTGTTATAATCACATTTTTATGAGCTAACGAATTCCGTTATATTGGACATTTGTATTAATTATATCAAGCGAAGAACTGAGAAATTTGACAGAGAGAGACGGCAACATTATCGTGGGTTTGCGTGACGACTCTCTCTCTCTCTCCACCTCCCAATGACTTATTTGCGAGAGTATGTCGATGCAGAGCAGCAGATTCAGCTGTTATTGGCTCTTTTCTGGGGACCGCACAGCAGCGCCCCCCACCCAACATTGAATTGAAAATGGCTGAATTAGAGTACAGTTGGAGTACTGCATTGTGCTGCTGCTGCTCCGGCTCTGCAGCTTCACAAAAGTTTGCACACCCAGCACTAAGCTCTCGCTGACAACGTCAGTGTCATTATTAGAAGCAACGATGAAACAAATGTAATGATTGTTTCGTTCATCGCATAGGCTATTTAATTTTAACCTATTTTAATACAATTCAAATAATCAAATTGTGCTTAGACTCAGGGAATTATTTTCACCGGACATTAAGACCGGAGAGATTAAATATGTCGGACTTCAACAGATTTTGCCGGTCAAATACCGGTAATTACCGGCTAACGGAAACGCTGGTGCGTGTGTGACTGCGTGTAGTACACATTGTTTCCCTTGTTTCTTGGAAAAACCTTATGTGAAACGGCAATTATTAGAATAGTTCATATATGACGTCACACACACACTCTTAATTGAAACCAACAACAAATTATACAGATCCTCCGTGTTGGGTGGCAGTTTGGCCAAGAAGAGTTAAGCCCACCCAGTGTTCTCTTAATAAGGTGAGATGAAAACACTCTGTTTATGGTCATTTGACCTTTGGCCTTTTTTCCCCCTTCTTCATAACCCTGGAAAACCACCCAGACCCTGACTGGTTACAGTGACTTGAGCTCTGTCAGCTATTGTTTAACTGTACACGTTCACAGGGGCATGACTATCCCTGGCCTGTGTGTGTGTGTGTGTGCTCTCTCTCTCTCTCTCTCTCTCTCTCTGGGTTGGGTTGTGTTTCCCAGCACCCTGTGTGGGGCCTGGCCGGCTGATAACACAGATAATAGAGAGAAGAAACACACACACACAGTAGATAGAAAGAGGGAGGAGGGAAAGAGAGAGAGAGAGAGAGAGATTGAGCCACAGGGTAAACTCTCAGCTGTGTATTGTCAGTGAAAAGCAAGCTTGTCAGGACGTCCCACATTCCTGGATAAACAAAAGTGGAAGTGGGTCTCTCTCCTTTAGTCAAGCAGCAGGGACTAGGAGGGGGGTGAGAAAGAGAAGAAAGGGGTGAGAAGTGCTGAGATAGACCCACCCACCCCTCCCTCTCCGTTTCACTCTCTGACGGAAATACAAACGCGTTACACCACAGAACTTTCTTTCTATGTAATCCGCCTCTTTACCCCCTATCTCTCTTTCTTTCCACATCACTCTTGTCTCTACATTTGCAGTACTGTATGCTGCTCTAGTCTCTACATCTTCCTCTGTATATCCCTGTTTTCTCTCTCTCTCTCTCTCTCTCTCTCTCTCTCTCTCTCTCTCCCTCTCCCTCTCTTCTCTTCAGTATTTCAGACATGAATTCTCTGCCTCCCTCCCTCCCTATGAACCTGCTGTCTGGTCTACTGTCCCTTCGTTCCCATCAGCACCATGCAGCCCATTCGACAGAATGAGGTTAAAGAGCCGGCCTGAGCCCAACACACACACACACACGCACACATACTACACATACACACATACAGACAGACTTGCAAGGCAGCAATTTGCAAAGTGTATCTAAGAAAATACAGCATGTTTCCACGTGAACGTCACACACAGTATTATGTTGGATTCACTTAAGTCTGAAGCAAGTTCGTTTCTCAGTTTCCCCCCCCCCCCCGCTGTTTTCTTTGTGTTAAGTTAGCGTTTGTTTTTGTTTGGCTGTAGTACCAGCACTTCGATCAAGAGTACAAACTACAAACAAGTTCGGAGTGGAAGCCGCGGTATTGACGATATTATACTTGGACCCGGATCGTCATGTACGGCTAATTGTGTCACGCAAGAGAAGCCGGACTGGAAGCTCCTATCCTTTTGTTTCGCAGCACTGAGCGTTGCGTAGGAGGAGTGCGACGTAGCGTGTCATCATGCAAAAGGACACGCGATGCTTAGAAAACGTTGTGGCGAGTCAGTAGGAAATGTCGCATTTCTTCCTTTCTCCAAACCGGGTGCCCTTCTTCTTTCCCGATCAGTGGGAAGTGGGGGGGGGCTCTACTGGAGGGGCTGGGTCCTATCAGTCGCCTAGGCAACGCCAATGATCAGTGGGGCGAGTGGACGGCACCCACGCCTGGCCTCGGAACCGCTGAAGCGGATCGAAGGGAGGGATGAGGGATGGGATGGGATGGGGGGGGGGGGGTGGATGGATGCTAATTTGTACAGGGTCATTATGCATGGTTGACCCGTATAGAATGATGTCAGCCTCAGTGAGGTCACTCTATGTGTGTGTGTGTGTGTGTGAAGCATGTGTTAATCAATCTCTGCTGGTGCCTACATTACCCCATCAAATACCAACTCTGTCGTGTACAGAAAGACGAGCAGGGTGCGACCTTTCCACCGAAGCCCATATTACTCACCTACTGATTTCCTCACTAAGGGGCGACAGTGGCTCAGGAGGTAGAGCAGTTGTCTGGTAATCCGGAGGTTCCCGGTTCAATTCCCGCTCCTCATTTGCACAAAAAAAGACCTAATTGCTCCCGATGAGCAGGTTGGCACCTTGCATGGTTGCCTCTGCCATCGGTGTGTGAATGTGTGAGTGAATGGGTAAAATGTGAGGAACAAATTGTAAAGCGCTTTGGATAAAATGCAGCCATTTACCATTACCTTGCTGGGAGTCCGGGACCCAGGCTCATTAAAACATAACGACTCATATTGTGTGTGTGTGTGTGGGGGGGGGGGGGGTGCATTGATGCATAAAGTTAAGTTTCCAGGAGAGTTACTGTGTACTCTGCTCGTCCTCTGTTCCTTCCCCACCAGACTGTCCTTGGCTCTGGGTACAAGGTTTTGATGAGTGAGGCAGAACACCTCTGGTCCAGCAGCCCCTCATTGATCTGGCACTCTCTCTGTGAGATGGAATGAGATGAGTTGATTAATAAGAGGCAGGGCGGTGAGAGAGAGAGAGAGAGAGAGAGAGAGGGGGGGGGGGGGGGCAGGTAACTAAGACACGACCAGACCACACAGTAAACACAGGCATCAGCAATCCGATTCTGTCTACACACACATGCCCACACGGTAACCTTCGATAAGGGAATGATCCCAGCTTGCCCAAAGTCAGCAACTCCTCGATGTCCTCTCCTCGTCGACTCCCCCAGAGGCCCTGGAGGAAGCAAGGCAGCCCTCAGGGCCTCTCTGCCTGTCAGCTTTTTCCCTCCATTTGGGGGGGGGGGGTACTGGAGTCAGCTAAATGAATGTCCTCCTCACCTTGCTTGCTGTTAGATTGCGTGGCTCTCTTAACCCTTTCACTGCCACACGACAGAAGGTTAACCCTTTACTATCACACAACCGGCGGCGATGCTCCATCATTAGCTCCGCGGAGCTAATGATGCTAATAATGGAGCATCGCCGTCGGTTGTGTGATAGTAAAGGGCTAACCTTCTGTATTGTCACAGTGAAATGGTTAACCGGCTGTCGTGTGGCAGTGAAAGGGTTAACCTTTCTCTGTCCCTTAGTTTAACATAATGTAGATTGTTCTCGCAGAACATCTGTATTCTTGAGTATGGGGCGGGGACCCTGAATGGGTTGTGCTCCTACTTTTTAGTTTTTAGCCAAGTGGATCAATATGTTTTGATTAGCCTGATTCCCTGAGCAAGAGGCGAAATTTCTCTTTATTTGTCCCCGAGTGAAAACAAAAAACTTTAGAACCCCTGCTCCAATAGAACAGAATATGTTGCTACTCGTGTTGCCTGAGCGGTCTGTTATTACTTAAGGGAAAATCCACCCTGAAATATAATTTGCATATGTTATTTTAATTTTAATTTTTTTTATTATGTTTTTGGTAGATTTGTATTTGTTTGTACTACCGGGCAGTCCGGTAGAGAGAGAGAGAGAGAGAGAGAGAGAGGAAGAATGGGAGACAGAGCAGGGGGAAGACATTTGGCAAAGGACGCCGGGTCCGGGAATTGAACCCGGGTTGGCCGCTTCGTGACGCAGCGCGTTACATGGGTCGCCACTTGGGGTGCCCTGCGTATGGTATTTCTATAATATTGTACAGCTCAGTTTCAATCCCTCTGTTCAAGAGACTTAAGTCTCTTCTTAAGTTGAACAACAGAGAGACGAGTTATGATGTCATCAATAAACAAACCTCGGAGGTGCTCCATAGAGGGTGGATAGTGGAACAATTCCTAGGGCACTATGACAGTACCCGTCCCCATGGTGATTTAAGGCGAGACAGCCTAGGTGAATAGGCAAACAAAATATTTTAATAGATATCATTATGAAACGTCCCCAGTTTGTTATGTACATAACAACTAAGAAATAATGTATTGCAAGTTTTCTGAGATTTTATGTTTATATATGCAAAATGAGCGTTACCTAATTATATATGCGCTATTTTTCATATATCGCCAGGATGGACATTACCAACATTGGATGATGCCAGATTCAAAATGTGTGTTTCATTATGTTGACTCATAACACAATGCACTTTTTACAGAAGGGATTGTGGCTATGTCTTTTTATCATCCCATAAATCAGGAAATGCTGTCTACAGTCATAAAAAAATCTATTTTCGCCAGGTTTTTTGGTATAAATGTACTATAAATCAGGCTATGAATGATATATCAACAAACCCCTCTGTAGAAAGATGCAGGCTATAGATGGGAAGAAATGTGGAAAGTATAACTTTTGGGAAAACGCCCTCAAAGTTCTGTATTGTAATTGTGATCTATGGACACAATCAGACTAAATGAAGTAAAATAAACAACTAATTGTGTGTTTTCGATATTCTATTGCCACTAGTTTGAAATAAGACAAAATATTAAAAAAATCAAACAAAATTATTGTTTTGCCTATTGACCTAGGCTGTCTCACCTTAAAGGGGAACTATTTTACTATTTCTTTCACTATTTGGGCACTTTTACACAATTCCTGTGAGTCTATGGAACACCTCTGTAATATATATTTTTTTTTTATTCATTGTTTTGTATTTCTAATCAAGTCCTCAAAAACAGCATTTTTCTCGAGCCGTTTTGAGCCTGGGCTGCAGGTGCAGGTGCAGGTGCCACTGTGTGCAGCTCATCTTGTATCTCAACATTAACATGCAGCGGTGTCTCTCTGACATCACATATAGGCACATTTTCAAATGACTCAGTTCAGTGAGGGTGAATATTGTGAGAGGAGATTTGGAAGAATGCACCAATATGAGAATTTTGAGACATAGATCATATTAATATAAGTTCACATAGCTAGGAAACAATGCTAAACACTCAAAAAGGCCATTTATAAGATAGTTCCCCTTTAAAGACGCTGTAAAGCGTCTTCGGCAACTTGAGCATGGCCGGGAATGACGTGTTTAGGCGTTTTCCGGCAGCCAAAGTGTTAATTAGCTGTCTCGTCCTGACAGTAGGATAACGCTACATGTCAGGGGTCAGATCGTCATGGTACATGGTCATGGGTCGACCCACAGCAAAGGGACGAAGCTTAAGCTCTGTTGCACGTTCTGCAAAAGGCCACTTTGTGTACCAAATCTGCCACTGCAAAAAGGAAAACAGAAAAACTTTCAAATATGACTGGGCTAGCCCTCCCAGTGAGAGGGCTGAGATAATACAGAGTCTGAGCGGCGACCGACTGCATCTGGAATTAATTGTTCAGGCGGAGACCGTTGCTGTTCCATCTTCAGGAAGTGTTTTTGGAACGGTTCGGAGTAACCTGGCTCTGCTTTTCACTGAAGGCTAATTTCCTTCAGCACAGCCGTCTCTGTTTCTCCCGAAGTGCCAAGAGAGTTGACCGTGGAGCTCTGGGGGAGACACGCATTGTTTTCTTTTGGTTTGGGCCCAGCCTGGGAGGCAGGGGAGGCAGACGTTTCTGCCTGGAAGTATACTTGTGTTACTGGAACCCTGGAAAATAAAGGCGTTGGTGGACAGATTCGGGGTGGGAAGGGGTCATTTGAAGGTGGGATGTGTGTGTGTGTGTGTGTGAGCATGCAGAGAGGGGGATGTTTTCAGTTTCTTGATTCCCTAAACATTTCAAGATGAAGTTCTGTATGTTAGTGGAACACACATTGGTTTTGAATTTGTCTTTGCAGACTTGTTGCTCTTTTCTGTGGACACTTTGGTGCCTCGTTGGGGGGGGGGGGGGGGGGGGCAGGCAGGCATTTGTTGGCGGGCATTCGTGCCTCATTAGAGTTCTTACAGTGGAATAGGTTAAGAGTTTTAGGGATAGCGGTGCCCCCCCACACACACACACACACACATACTTTAAGAATGCCAGGCCATCTGTCTGAGTGCATTGTTCTTCACACAGAGTGTGTGTGTGTGTGTGTGCGCGTGCATGCGTGCATACAGAGTGAAGAAATACAGACCGTGAGAGCAGGGTCTTGACTCCCGAACCCTAGACTCGCCCACTAGAGGCCTAATGACAAGATTGCCTGATACAACACCACTGAATTAGAAACAAACACAAACAAACAAACAAACAAACATGGTAAGCATTAATCCCTGGTGTCCTTTGGTTGTGTTAAACAGGGGATGGTGCTTGATGAAAACACACTCGGTGGAGGCTGCCAGGGGATCCGTGGTGAGAGGGGTTTGTCTTCCCCAGTAAAGCCAACCAGTCAGCCCTTTAGCCTCAGCTTTACAAGCCATTTAGACGTGCTGCACACACAGCCTCACAGCGGCTCTATTACGCACAAACTACAGCCATTCAAATGCTGTCCAGCCAGCATAATCTGTGTACCACAGGGACTTACAAAGGCTTTGTGTGTGTGTGTGTGTGTGTGTGTGTGTGTACTGTATGTGCGTGGGTGAATACGCATACATGTGTGTGGTGGGGTGAATTTGTGTTTTTTTTCCAAGTGCTCCAGCTCAAATCTCCTCTGTCGTACCAGGAAATGACCTGAACATCCCTCAGTCCAAATGAAAAGTCCCAAGTGACACAGAGGAAGGTGGGGTAGGGGGGGGGGGGGGCGTTGTCTCGGCACCAAATTAACTGCTGATCCCCTTCATTGTATTGTGTGCTATTTGGATGAACTTTTGATGCGTTTTAGCAGCTAAGCTGAACAGAGTGTAACGAACACTCGGAAAATCCAAAAGCAAGTTGCGTACAAAAATCTCTCTCTCTGATGAAAACTAGGGATGCACCGATCCGACTTTTTCAGTCCGGATACCGATACCTGGGCTTTGGGTATCGGCCGATACCGAGTACCGATCCGATACCCATTGTTCAATTAATAAACTGTATTAGGGATGCCCCGATCGATCGGCCACCGATCGTTATCGGCCGATACTCAGTATAAATATGCAATCTGTGAATTCCGATAATGAGTCATATTCGCCGATCGCGGAAACCGATCAAGCGAAGGTCTCACTCGCTGTCTGTCTCAGACACACAGGACCTGCAAACTGCCGCTGCTCCTCCTCCCTAGACCCGCCCGCCCCCGTGTAGAGTTTGTAAACACTGAGGACTGAGAGGAGGCTCCCCTGCTCGAGTCTGTAGTGCATTCGACCTGAGCTAACGTTAGCTATCTAGCTATCGTTACTGTTTAAACAAAATTACCCAGTCAACTATTCATGTTTAGTAGGCAATGCATTGTCTAACGGTATTTAGCCGGCTAGCTACTGATAGCTCCTGATATCAACAAATGATCCAGAAAGTCTAGTAGTCCATGTTCATACCTCCGTTAGCTTGCGTTAGCTGACGTTAGTTCTCTGTTCAAAACGAAATGTCCCATTGAACTAAAGTTCTGTCTTAACGTCATCTAGCCGGCTAGCAGTAGCTACAGATAGCTCTTGATATCAATGTCTTATAACATTGATTCAATGCGTATTGGAGCTGAGGGCTTGCTGAATGTGAAATGACCAAAGAACCGTAACGTTACCAATAGGGTCCAGCTGCAGCGCCGGAGAATCCTTTTTGGAGCTGGAGGCTACTAGAGTACACAGACAGTGGAGCTGTTTGCAGATAGCGAGCATTTTGACTTGTTGCGTGGTGGCGATGTCTCGCAGATAATACAAGTACAAGTCTAATTATATAATATATATATTTTATAAAAAAAAAAAAAAAAAATGCATATAAAATAATTTTTAATTTCTTTTTAATCAAAAACAATCGGTATCGGATCGGTATCGGCCGATATGGCTCACGACGATCGGTGATCGGTATCGGTGGCAAAAAACGTGATCGGGGCATCCCTAAACGGTCCTGATATCAACAAATTATCCAGAAAGTCTAGTAGTCCATGTTCATACCTCCGTTAGCTTGCGTTAGCTTGCGTTAGCTGACGTTAGTTCTCTGTTCAAAACGAAATGTCCCATTGAACTAAAGTTCTGTCTTAACGTCATCTAGCCGGCTAGCAGTAGCTACAGATAGCTCTTGATATCAATGTCTTATAACATTGATTCAATGCGTATTGGAGCTGAGGGCTTGCTGAATGTGAAATGACCAAAGAACCGTAACGTTACCAATAGGGTCCAGCTGCAGCGCCGGAGAATCCTTTTTGGAGCTCGAGGCTACTAGAGCAGCGGTTCTCAACAGGGGTGCCTAGGCACACTAGGGTGCCTCAGAGAGCTGCCAGGGGTTCCTTGAGATTAAAAAAAAAAAGAAAAAAAAAAATATATATATATATATATATATATTTTTTTTTAATATGATTAAAGAAAAAAATCACTAAAGTGCTATCTGTTGCAGCTGCACTGTTTTCCATGAAAATACCACATTTGGATAAGTTTGACCATTTCTCAAAAACTGATGTTTTGTTAGATTTTTCATTTGTTTATTGGACAAGTCCGGCAGAGAGGAAGGATGGGAGAGAGATATGGGGGAAGACATTCGGCAAAGGTCGCCGGGTCCGGGAGTCTAACCCGGGACGGCCGTGCTTACACCCTGAAAATCATTATTTAATAAAACACAGAAAAGGATCACCAAGTTACCCCTGATAAAGAACCCCTTTACAGACAACATTGAGACAAAGCTTCCTGACACATCTACATCCAAACTCTTGGAAGAACTCATTGAATAAAGCATTACATCACGCGCAGGAGTGGGTTGTGAGAATTAGAACATGCCTAGGGGTGGTCGTTAGGCCCGAGGCGCAGCCGAGGGTCAATAGACCCCCCTAGGCATGGTCTAATTCTCACAACCCACGACTGCACGTGGTGTAATGGCTTTTATACAACTGGCGCATTCATCCAACCTTATTGCTATACAATAAACACACAATAATTGAAGATTTATTGAAAAAAACACCCGCAGAAAAAGTAGTTCCCAAAAAAAAAGGAGAAGTTGCCTCGATGTGGAAGCAGCTCAGAAGTGCATCCAACTGTTCTCAGTAAGACATCCAACAAACTAACACATCCAACTGTTCTCACTGTCTCTCAACTAAGACATCCAACAAACTAACACATCCAACTGTCTTTCAACTAAGACATCCAACAAACTAACACATCCAACTGTTTTTCAACTAGACATCCAACAAACTAACACATCCAACTTTTCTTTTGTTTTGAACCTACTTTCTATAGAACTTCATTCTTAGATGCTTCTATAGAAAGTAGGTAAAAGTTTTCTTTGCCCTATAAGAGGGGATTTTTCGAAAGAGAGCGACTTCGAAAGAGTGCCTAAACTTAACCAGTTGGAAACAAGGCGGACAGTAATAAAATTAGCAATCACTCAATCAATCAATTCAATAATTCACGCTCACTTAAAACAGTGCACGTCCCAGCTGCTTCTATAGAAAGTAGGAAAAAAGAAAAGAAAAAAATTTGCAATTAATCAATCAATCAATTCGCACGATTTTTATTTTGTCCCACAATGACTCATGACCCATCAATTACATCATCCAATATTGTTTAAGAAACTAACACAGTTGCCATGACAGAATCGTTTTTCATTTAGTCTTTATGACCCTATCACCATATCCTTTCGTAACGTTTACTGTCCGGCGTGTCTGCCATCTTGCGTTCACTTCTAAAAACTTGCATGGCGGAGTGATACTAATGCGGTTGTGGGCGGGTCCTGGGACCAAGAGCGTGGGGTTATGACAAATACCCACGTGTAACTTGACTGTTTCAGCCAATCAAAATCGCGAAATTTGCATGCCGTTGTATAAATCTCATCTGATACCACCTGGAGAGCTCGTTTCAGTGAAGTGCCCCTGGAAACATGTTGGTCTGAGTGTGGTGCTGAGTACGAATTCTCTCATGATGCAGCAGTTAAGGTGTTGATACCATTCAGCACCACATATCTGTGTGAAGCATGGCTTTTCATCCATCCACAGCTCTGAAAACTAAATATAGGGCCAAGTTGAGCCTTGAGGATGACATGCGTGTTGCCTTGTCAAAGATATCCCCGCGTATTGACGTATTATTAGCCAGCAGCAGCAGACCTCACATTGAGCTAGAAATGTCCACTGAGTGAACGAGTGCTTATCTTCTGTATTTATTTATATTTTTTGAGAAATGGTAACTTGGTGATCCTTTTCTGTATTTAAAAGAAATACATGATTTTCTGTTTTTGAGAAATGGTCACACTTATCCAAATATGCAATTTTAATTGAAAACAGTGCAGCTGCAACAGATAGCACTTTAGTGATAATTTTCTGTAATTTTATTTAAAAAAAATATGCTATTTGATTTACTACTACAAGCAGTGTAATGTCAACAGTACTAAGCCATTTAGACCTGAAACGCCATTTACAGTAGACCTTATTTTGAAAGCAAGCACTTTTGTCATCATTGTAGCAAAAAATACAGGACCGGAAAAGTCTTTATCGTATATAGGGGTGCCCTGGAATATTTTATTGGACACAGGGGTGCCTTGGCAGCAGAAAGGTTGAGAACCCCTGTACTAGAGTACACAGACAGTGGAGCTGTTTGCAGATAGCGAGCATTTTGACTTGTTGCGTGGTGGCGATGTCTCGCAGATAATACAAGTACAAGTCTAATTATATAATATATATATTTTATAAAAAAAAAAATAAAAAAAAATGTATATAAAATAATTTTTAATTTCTTTTTAATCAAAAACAATCGGTATCGGATCGGTATCGGCCGATATGGCTCACGACCATCGGTGATCGGTATCGGTGGCAAAAAACGTGATCGGGGCATCCCTAAACTGTATGCCTCACTGTGTGGAAGAGACTGGGATCATTATTTTGTGCAAGGCAACATCAGGCTTGACTTAAAACATTACTTTCCTAACTTAGTGAAACTAAATGTAACAAATTAATTAGCACATAGATATAAATGTACTGAATTGTTATTTATTATTTTATTTATTATTATATTATTATAAAAAAAGAATCCGATATATATATATTTTCTTTTTCGATACCCAATCCAGCTATTTTAGTCATATCGTGGCCGATATCCGATATCAATATTGGATCGGTGCATCCCTAATGAAATCGTTCTCGCTGGTTGTTGAAGGGCCTTTTTTTTCTTTTTCTTTTTTTACAATAAACACGCCCCCCTCTCTCTCTTGTTTCTCTGTTCGTGTTCTAACAGCATTGAAGACATCAGTAGGATATTGAGGTCAGCTCCACTCACTCTACCTGGGCTGCACCCTCACCCTCTGTTCTCTTTGCAGCACGGTCAGCAGGCTGGCATTGAATGGGATATTTTGCACTCATATTAAAGTTGTGCGAGGCTGCTATCAGGGATGTCCATATGTGTCGGGTAGGGGTGTGTAACGGTACACAAAAACCACGGTTCGGTACGGGTTTTCTGTACAGTGGAGGAAAGTTTGGCTTTCCATGTTCCACTGGAAGCATTGGATGGTCGACTATGATTGGCCAAAATCTGCTGGTAGTGTGCTTAATGTCTGAAGGAGTCGACTGAAGGCTTCTTGTCCTCTGCAAAAGCATGCAATTGGTCCACTGATGGATACATCTTCATATTTGTCTAGTCTAGTGTGTTCATTAGATGGGTGAAATCCTCTTTCAGTGCCTCTGTGCCTGTTTTCGTAGGCAGTTAGCCTCTGGTATGCGTGCCATTAGCGTTAAGGTCTCTACATGCTACAGCAACTTCAAAGCAACTGCACCACAACATCGACAAAGACACTCTGCCTTTATGCTTCTGCAACATCGACGCACAGCCTAATGTAACATTGTACCCCGTATGTAGCTAGGTTCCCGGCCTAGATAGATGACACTTCCCTTCTCAACCAACCCATTGATAATGTGGTAAATTCCCACAGAACTTCTACAATAATTTTAGGTTATTGTAGTACAGTACAACGAGATTGATTATCTGGAAGGAGGATTCAACTCAATATTTACCACAATAACAAGCAGAAAATAAGCATCATTTTTACTTCCGGGCGGGGGGTTTCAAAATAAAAGAGCGACGTCTAAAAGCACCGTAAATACGTTTATTTTTTACAATATCTAACGTTACACGAACCTAAACTAATCTAAAGTTAGTTTAGGTTCGTGTTAACGTTGTATGGTTGTATTTAGTTGGTTAGCTATGTAGCTAATGTGGATAGCATTTTGTATAGCATCAATGCTAGCTGGCTGGCTACAGCTTTATTTACTAAATTATGGAGGCTTTTTAATCGTCAAGAGAGGATTTGTCATGATCAACTGAAGGCGTATGCTATGGAACAATATGTGCTTGGGTTTTCAGAAAAAGGCCAGCTATGACGCTAATTATTTAGCTAATATTGATAGCATAGCATAGCTTGCGGGACCAATATTATTCTATGACAGCCCCGCCCCCATTCACTACCAACCAATCACTGCTACGCAATATCAACGCAACGGTTGTTTAGATTAGATTTTGGAGACAGGTACGCAACATCCTCGCAACACAGTCTACAAGACCCTCTGCAACAACCGCGTTGAAATCGCACCGATGTTGTGTTGCAGTTGCTTTGAAGTTGCTGTAGCATGTAGAGGCCTTTAGCCACGCTTATTTTTTTTATTTTTATTTTTTATATTCGACTAAGAGGTTGGCCAGTCGACTACGGCTCCTTTGGACCGATTAGTCGACTAATCGACTAATAGGGGTCAGTCCTAGTGTGCAGTAACTAATTGTACCTGTAGGGCTGTCAACGAATATTCTATATTGAAATTAATAATCGACTTGTAAAAAAATATATATATTATAATAATATTAGATTGTGAAAAAAACAGCCACCGGTGGGGGGTCGTTAGTGGTTAACATACCGTTGTATTCGTTTTGGTACGGTACCGGTACACTGAAACAGTTCAGTTCGTTACGGATACGTGTACCTTTACACCCCTAGTGTCGGGACATAGTGTGCTGGCCTTAGTGCAATTATTATCTGACTCTACAGAGGCTGGATAGCTCTGGACTAGTGGACTCACTCTGTATTGCCATAGTGTTGTGTTTTATATTATGGTGGTCGAAGTAGGACAGGAGAGGGGGAGAGAAGGAATGCGTGCCGTGTGAGAGCTGGTCTACTAACTAACTACATCGTCCTTGAATGCCGACTACATCTCAACTTGTTCTCCTGCAGAGTTCTAGTTTCTCAGCACACATTATAAATAGCCATAATTATATAAAGCCATAATAGGAGATTGGAGATTGCTCAAATGATCTCCCTTCTGGACACCTATCCAATAATTGTCTCACACTTAAAGCACCTGACATCATACAACAAACTCTAAAACTCAATACTTTGGTATCCTTTGGTCAGTTTAAATCCTTAACCACTAACCATTCCAACCATAATCTGCAGTTGTCGTAAACTCTATTCTGTTTGCAATTATTGTATAATTTATTGTATTCATGGGATTCAATGAAAATAGTGAATAAAGTGAGCGTTGTAGGCGTCTGATGAGGCGAATCCACCCACGTGATGATGCTCCGTCCTCGGGAGTGGGCGTCGCGCCGCGGCGTGTATCTTCCACCCTGCTGCTCACTCACACACTGAGAGGAGATGACACTTCTGACAGCCAATTAGAGCCGGGGGAAGTGCAGTAGCCTGATCTCCTTTAGATCACCCACTGGTCTCGCGCTGCTCCCATCGCCCTGCTTCTGTTTTTTTAAAGGGGGGGGGGGGGTCGTCATCAGTAGATTTTGTGATCTTGCGTCAGCTTCGCAAAGGCGGAGATAGTCTTCATCTTCTCGGGGCGTAGAGCCTATTATGAGAGAGAAACATGCAATGTGTGGATTGTGGATAGAAGATAAGAACTAGCCTTGGGGATTGTCTTTTGATCTCGGGGGGTTCAGTTGAACTTGTATCGACGATGGCAATCGGCCCGCCTACCAGTCGCCTCGCTCAACACAGTGCTGTGCGATCATCACACCCTCGGGACATTCCCTTTGATGAGTGCACGTCGGTATGCAAAAAAGGCCAGTCTAGGCTGGATGCTGATGTTGAGGAAACTGGATATTGATTTAGCCAGAATAACGGTTGATATGGCAGCAGCTACCTGTGGCTATATGTTCACGTTTCATCCCTTGTTCCGAGACAGATTAGCTGGTGAACAAAAATGAGCCCCACAAGGTTTTAGGATTTTTTTTTTTTTTTTTTTTTTTTTAGCTATCACTATGTAAAGCACTCCCTTTCTCCCTCTGTTGATATGTAAAGGTCTCTCTCTCTCTCTCTCTCTCTCTCTCTCTCTCTCTCTCTCTCTCTCTCTCTCTCTCTCTCTCTCTCTCTCTCTCTCTCTCTCTCTCTCTCTCTCCCTCCCTCCCAGTCAACAAAAGATGTAAGGAGGGGATTAAACCACTGATGTTGTAGCTCTGCTGAGGCTGTCAGAAACATGGCTGGCAGTTTGGGGGGTGTGTGTGTGGGGGGGGGGGGTGTTCTCAGTTATACAATTATTTAGAGGAGAATAAGATACAGTATCTCTCTGCCACTCTTTTAAATCCACGGCACGTAGCCCTGCGCATGGTGGGATACATGGTACGTAATCACGATTAATTTGATTGATATTGAAGTCACGATTATTAAACACGATTACTTGTTAAGACCATCACAGGGCTTGATGCTTACTTTTGTCTCAAGGAACACATGGTCACTCATAAATGAAATAACTTGAATGACATTTTTTTTTGGAGCACAGTGAAATTTCTTTGGACCATATTAATTGTCTTCAGTAGGGTTGGGTATCCGTTGGATTTTGATCGATTTCGGTTCTGGTTCTTATCGAATCTTTGTTCCAATTCTAATATTTGTGGTTGGGGAGAAAATTAAATAAAAACTATTCTACCTTTCATTCTTGCCAGATTTAGGTTATAGCCAGTAATTTGTGAAACATGACATGAAGGTATTTATTTTATCTCTTAACCTGCTGTAACTTAGCCTTCAGTTGTTGTCATCTGTGTCTGATGCATTATGACAGGAATATAACAACGGAGGCTTATTAAATTCATTAATATTGCTGTGGATGATGATGCACTTTGCTTATCTATTACCTAAGGAAGGAGGAGACAACTGTTGCCAAGGAATGTTCACTTTAAAACACTGCTCAGTGACATTCAGCACATGAAAACAAGATAATTTACTTTTAGCCGGGTCAAGCCTTTGAGTCAGATCATGCTTTTGTTTTTCAGTTGAATTATATTTAAAGTTCAATAAATGCATGATGTTTTCAAAGGCAATGAGTAATCAATGTACATGTTAAATAATCGTCATCTCAATATTATTGACCAAAATAATCGCAAGCGGCCCAAGGGGTCTAGAGAAGAGCTTCTTTGGAGATTGTGAAGGCTCAAGACTGAAGCAAGGATCCTGGATCAATGCAAAGCGAGCTCCAACTCTCGCTCACTTGTTGCTAGACTACTCATTTTAGCCCCATTATCCTCTTATTATAGGGTGTGCTCTGCTGCGCTTTCCCCCTACTGTACCGACCCTCATTCTCACTCTATATTCCCCTGTCTCCCATTCCCCTCGTTCCTCCTCTGAGAAGTTTCATTCCTCCCTGTTTGTTTTGACTTCAAAACAAGTTGAATCTCGTCTCAGAAGAATGCCTGTTTGAGCCACACTTCCCTACCAGTGGTGTTCTGGATGAGAAGTGTTTTTTTCCTTTTGGTTATGTATTCATAGCATTCAATAGCAGACATATTGGTTGCAATTTAGCGATTGTTATCATTTACATTTTACATTTATATTTTGCCATTTGATCAAAGTTCGCAAGTTCTGTACGACAAGTCAGCATGAAGGGTACAGCTGAGTAACAGTGATCATCAAACAGTGCTGAAACGTGGGTGTTGCAGTGTTGAGTGCATAGTAGTAAAGACATATTAGTATAGTAGGAAGAGAGTACATGATAATGTAGTATAAGACAGTAAGAAGGTTTGTTTTTAATACAAATTCTTTTTTTTATTTGAGATATTGATTGACATTTTTTTTTTAGTCGATGGCAAAATATTGGTCGGGTTTCGGCTGTGCTACTGTAACTGGTGGGAAGTTCGTTCCACCTTGTGGAGCGAGGACCGAGAATAGGCGGCTTCTCCTTGATATGACCCTCCTGGAGCTCGGATAGGAGTGGGTCTAAGGACCATGTACTATTTAAAGCTACAGTGGTAAAGTATAAAGCAATGGTGTTTTCAACTGATTTGTGGTGACAACATAGAACATGTCACATTCACCCCTACTGTACGTCTCCATGTATTTGGCATCCGTGGCACGGCTACAGTTTACAGATGTTTTGTCGAGTGATCACTAAAGAGAGAACCCAAAACTATTCATCACCTTTCTAACGATTACATCTTTCCTGAAAGTGAAACGATGAGCGTTATGAGTTAATATCGCAGCCTCTCAGATCTAGACTGGGGTCTGTGCTGCACCACAGTCCATTCCTATTGTGTGTCAACTGTGTGTGTTTTTCACCACAACCACCATGATGCCAGTGTGGTCGACCAGAGGGATGGAAAGTGTGACGGAAACATTTCTTTACAGGGAACCCACATGAGATGACATCATCTGGAGCAGGGGTTGAGGCGGGAGAGGGGTAGAGAAGGGGAGCGGTGAGGACAAGGAGGGGGAGGAGAGAGAGAGAGAGAGAGAAGGTGGGAGCAGGAGGAGAAGAGAGGAAGGGAGAGGGATCAGGAGAAGAATGGGTTACTAGAGAAGAAAGGAGAAGAGCAGGCGTGGGAGGAGGAGAGAGATGAGGAGAGGGTCGTGATGGGACAGAGGGAAGGAGGGGAGCAGTGAGGGGAGGAGGGGAGGGGAAGAGAAAAAACTGGGTACCACTGCCAGGGGCCACAGTTGGCCGTCCCCTAAACCACAGCTGCTGCTGAGAGGTGTGAGGAAAAAAATAGCACTCACACACACACACACACACACACACACACACACACACACACACACACACACACACATGCAGACAACAGAGCGAGGCAGATTTATTAATTTGCTATTGCTAACTGAGCCTGGACTCCTAGACACACATTTCAGTGGACGGGAGTACTTGACAGACAAACTCCTTCAGCCAATCGGCATTTGGCAAAATCCAGTCCAAAGAATGTCAAAAACGTATTTTCCTCAGAGAAAGTCCACTAGTCCATACTTCATAGTTCATACTCTTTAATTGTTAATTGTTGTTATTGAGTTTATGTCTGCTATAACTACTACACTAATGGCTGTGTTTATTCTACTATCAGGGGCTACGTTCCACTGAACAGCAATTGGGACACAGTCCCGGCTGATTGGCTCCGATTGCGTTGCAATTTCTGGAAATCAATGTGGATATGAGGATGTGTGTATTGCAAAAGTAGAATTCATTTAGCGCGAGAGACTGGCTTCCAGGCTGAGGCAGATTCACAATGCTACACTACACAGTACATTCATGTGAGTCATTTGGGCAACCACATCATATTTAACATTTAGCAAAATCCTAAATGACTTAATTCAACCTCATTTATCATTGATTTAAGTAGATTTTAACCATCATTTTGAAACATAACATGCCATTTGGTTTGCCATGTGTGCATTTTCAGTAGCCTATAGTTTGGTCACAGTGGGAATTGAACCCCTAACCCTGGAAGTCCCCTCTCGATACACTACACATAGTGTAAGCAAAAGGGGACACTTTAAACTTTATTCTTTAAAGACAAAACGAGTCTCATAAAGTATTCGATTTCTTTAATAATTGAATGACTATTTGAACATTGATGCCCATCCCTACAAAATGAAGAGGTATTTTCAAATCTTAAATCAAAGTAAAGAAATTAGCCAAGTGAAGCATAACATATTGATGTCTTGTACAGTTGTTATGTCCCTGCAATTTACCATTATGGGCAAATAAAGAAAAAACATGTATTGTTATCTTGTTTGCCCTGTATGCAACATTCAGTCACATACATGTTTAACCCTTTCACTGCCGCACTACCAAAACGGTTAACCCTTTCACTGCGGTGACACACAGAAGGTTAACCCTTTCACTGCCACACGACAGCCGGTTGTGTGACCGTCGGTTGTGTGATAGTAAAGGGTTAACCTTCTGTCGTGTGGCAGTGAAAGGGTTAAGCGATTAACTGCACTACTTGTGGTTGTTTTTAGAGAGTGCAGAGACGTTTTCTACTTATGCTGCACGTTTATTTTTTTTGTCTGTGCTGTAACAAAACCATCAACCTCTGTAGCACCAGTGAGTGCTATGTGCAAAAAAAGCCCTGCAAAATACAGCCCTGCATTCTCTGGTGGTTTTTGACTGAGCTCTTGATACAAGCACTAACAGGTAGCCTAAATATATGGGTTCTAATGTATTTGCTGTATTGTGTGTGGCTGTAAAAGGTCTGTTTTGGTGGTAATGTCTGTAAACACTGGGAACTGGATTCTGCTTCACAATGGATTAAGAAAGTTGTTAACCTATTTTCCATATAGATGTACACTATGTGAATATAGATGTACAGTATGTGAATACGCCACATTTTATGGGCAAGGAAAATAATCTGGATTGGGCCTGAAGTACAGTGATCTTTAATATGTACTTTGTGAACAGAGACCCAGGAGAATAGTCTGGGTGGGGGCGTGCAAAGTGGCCATATTTCACTTTAGCAGAATATCCTTAGTTTTTAGGACTCAAACCCCACATGAGTTCACAAACTGTCAAACCGCCGATATTGTCTGTCCTGGGTAAAAGCCACAACTCTTTTGTAGGTTACCGTAAGTGTGTGTGCGCGTGCACGCATGCGTGTGTGTGTGTGTGTGTGTGATGGGAGGAGAGAGTGAAAAAGGGGTAGGTTGATTATACCCAGGGTTCATTTCTCTCCCTGTGGGATATCTGGGAGGGCTATAGATATGTAGGACCATTGTAGCGTGAGAGAGAGATGGGAGAGCAAGGAGGGCAGCAAATCATGCATAAACCTCCTACATCCCAACCTTTCAAGAGGCCCCAAACTCGCCAACATATAGTACATGTCACTGGACACATCCTTCCTCGCATGCAGCATCACTACAAGACGATGTGTGCAGATGTGTGCAGTGCATGTACACATACAGGAGCTCCTCATTCCAGTCAATGGCAATCAAAGCCAATAAACCCAAAAGCCCTGGTAGATGGAGCAAATCCATGTCATGGCTATGGGGTTTAGAATGGGATTGATTGGCTTGATGCTCCCATCCACGTGTTTCATAATGCGTCTGAACTAAAAGAGGATCCCCCTCTCTCTCTCTCTCTCTCTCTCTCTCTCTCTCTCTCTCTCTCTCTCTCTCTCTCTCTCTCCCTCCAGTTCAGAGAGATTCCAGGAAAAGTGATTCAGATGTCTCACTGCCTGTTAGGAGTGTTAGCAAATACGTCTCGCTTTTTGGCCAAGACCTTGATTTATTCATCCCACCCCCCCCCCCCCCCATAGTTGATATCTAATCGAGATGATGTTGACGGTTTCACTGGAATTCTGTTGCTACTAGGGAACAGTTTGGACCCGGGTGTGTTCCCCCTCAACTACTGCATTAGCAAACACTGCAACAGGAAATACACCTGGGTCTATTTTAGAATGCTATTGTTGTCCCTTTTAAAATCCTCTACTGTATATTCTAAGACTTTAATTTGTTGATAGTCTTCGTGTGGGGCCTCCACCCTTGCCTTTAAATTTCCTGGGGGCGGTGGTGCGGGGGGAGCGTGCTGACAGGATCTTGGAACAGGGGTCCTGTAAACACAGCATCTTGTCATTCTGTCTGGGGTAATGAGAACACTGTGTTTGGGTGTTGCACAAGTCACGCGTCGGCGCTGTGCGAGTGGGACCTGACGCCGGACCGGCTGATGGGGCCTGACCTGACGCTGGACCGGCTGATGGGGCCTGACCTGACGCTGGACCGGCTGGTGGGACCCAGGCATGCGTTCTTCATGGGACGGGGTTGCACTCAGTGCAACCCCAGATAAGTACTCGCTATTTGCATATCAATAGCGCCGGTCGTCAGGTGTGTTAAATACGTTCTCAGAATACATTCACACCTAACTTGTTGTGAATGACATGTGTTACATTCCATTCGTAGAGGCAATTAGGCACTGTCTGTAGTCTGTGCTCAAGCGAGGGGACATTAAATGCGCATTCGCGGGAGCGTGCGTGCAACCCCAGATGATTTCAATAACGCACCACTGGTGGGACCTGACCTGATGCTGGACCGGCTGGTGGGACCTGACCTGACGCTGGACCGGCTGGTGGGACCTGACCTGACGCTGGACCGGCTGGTGGGGCCTGACCTGACGCTGGACCGGCTGGTGGGACCTGACCTGACGCTGGACCGGCTGGTGGGACCTGACCTGACCTGGACCGGCTGATGGGACCTGACGCTGGACCGGCTGATGGGACCGGACGCTGGACCGGCTGGTGGGACCGGACCTGACGCTGGACCGGCTGATGGGACCTGACGCTGGACCGGCTGGTGGGACCGGACCTGACGCTGGACCGGCTGATGGGACCGGACGCTGGACCGGCTGGTGGGACCTGACCTGACGCTGGACCGGCTGATGGGACCGGACGCTGGACCGGCTGATGGGACCGGACGCTGGACCGGCTGATGGGACCGGACGCTGGACCGGCTGATGGGAGGCCGCATGTCGGAATTGATGAGAAAGGAGGGCAAGTTGGGTCACAAATATTAGTATTCATATTTTGCTGTTCTCACAGCATTTTCTTTTGACGTTACAAGTCGGTGTTGAATAGTTTTGGATGATTGCTAACTTGAGTACCATATACCACATTACTTAAGGAGATGTTTTTAATATAATACCAGGGTAGTAGTGTCAGTATTTCCCCAATAGTAAAATCTGACACCCAGGAAACATGTGTGACATAATTAGAACTAAAAAGTTTCAAAACTATTTATATCACTTTTGTCCAGTGACTCAAAACCAAGGGTCTTGAACTCAATACTGTTGAGTAAAAGTCATTGATTGGATTGGCACTCAACCAATTCTTAAAGCAAAATTACAGTATTTTTAAACCCGGACCATATTTTTCCATCATGATTTTTTTAAATTTTAATTGGTCCAGTGTTAAGAGATATCGCTTTAGCCGGCAGCTGCAAAACGGGCTGCAATGTAATCACACAGGGCAAACATGCACGTCAAAGTACGTCTACTAAAAGAGATTATTTCTTTTGCCACTGACGGGCTCAGATTGTCATTATAAATGATGTGTCTGACAACATTATGTTAAGGAACCTTACAGAGATGGACCTTTGTGTTTACTCTTCTTCCAGTCTCCACTATTTGCGGCTGGGGGGCATGTTCTCTGATGTTTACAAAATAAGAAGTGAAGGGGAAATAAATCCATATAGATATTTTATAATCCGTCATGACCCAGTTGATATTTTGTACATACTACTGGCTTATTGAGTGATTGTTTTTGCCGTTATCCTGCCAAGATTTCGTGTGTACTGATGCCAAGTCGATACAATAACTTTAGCTAATAACATTACCTCCACTCTGTCTGCAGCAGGTCTCTCCACTCTTGGAACAGCATGTTTCTTTAGGAAAGGGTGCTTTGGTACATCCTAGTGTTTCTTCTCTTGGACCGGCAGTAGTCATCAGGGTCAACATGATCACTACTGACCCGATGGTCTGTTTGGCTCTACATTGTCTTGGTACAATTAGGATATGCACAAACACAAACCATTGTATAATATGTTTTAGATAATGCTACGCTTTCTGTACTCTCAACAAGACAACCTAATCTTCCTCTCCAACTCACTCAAGTTTCCAATGTACTCTTCCTGCAACAACTCCCGCCTCATGGGAACTTATTATAGCAGTAAATGGCAAAAAAGCTATTTTAGTGGACATACTTTGCATATGAAAACGTGCATTTCTATTAGGCCTGTCCCCGACTAAGGATTTGTATAGTCGACTTTGATTGGCAAACATTTGCCGATAGTCGACTGGTAGTCGACTACCCCCAGAATGCAAAATAATTCAATAAATGTAAATATATATATATATATTTTTTTTCATTCCATTTGGGCCGTCGGGGGTGCTTAATGTCTGAAGGAGTCGACTGAAGGCTTCTTGTCCTCTGCGAAAGCATGCATTTGGTCCACTGATGGATACATCTTGATATTTGTCTAGTCTGTGTTCATTAGACGGGTGAAATCCTCTTTCAGTGCCTCTGTGAACGTTCTCTTAGGCAGTTAGCCTCGCTGGTATGCGCACCATTAGCATTAGCCTCTAGACCTAAACCGATTAGTCGACTATTCGACTCGTCGAGGTCAGCCCTAATTTCTATACAACATTTTCAAGTGAATTTCTCAAGTGTGTCTGTCGATGACATGTAGAGAGAGAGAGGGAGAGAGAGAGAGAGAGAGATATGAGAACCTGAACAAAGAGGGGGGCGGGTAGCACTAGCATATGTTCCTGTTTGCTAATCTAGGGCTTTTCACAGTAAGATGATTAGAGGCAGGTTGACCCTGCATTAAAAAACAACAACAACAGCAGATAGAATGGCTCAAGCTTTGACCAAAGCCAGTTAGTCCTAGCATTGCCAGCGATAACTACTACTTCTCCCTCTCTCCCTTACTCACTCTCCCTATCTGTCCGTCTGTCCGTCTGTCTGTCTGTCTGTCTGTCTGTCTGTCTGTCTGTCTGTCTGTCTGTCTGTCTGTCTGTCTGTCTGTCTGTCTGTCTGTCTGTCTGTCTGTCTGTCTGTCTGTCCGTCTGTCTATCCGTCTATCCGTCTGTCTGTCTGTCTGTCTAACCTCTAGCCCCTTCTTCACCTTCTTCATCATGCTCTCCTACTATCCCTGTATCCATCTCTCCTTTTTCCCTCTTCCTCCCTTCATCCATCCATCATTCGTCCACCTCTCCCTCCCTCCCTCCCTCCCTCCCTCCCTCCCTCTGTGATTTAGTGTTGACCTTGCTTGTCCTGCTGCAGGGCTGTAAGTAAGACTCATTGAGTCAGAGACCACCTGGTCAGTCCTGGCTGATCTCTTGTCAGTCACTCACTGCTAATGGTCTCTGTCGTCATGGCTCCCGTGGGGCGGCCGGCTCAGACACAGATGATGCCGTCCAGCCACCTGACCCATTTAGTGTTGAACACGCTCCGGTCAGAACGGTGACACACATCATCAGTGTCTGGACCATAAGCACAAGTTAGTCTTTCTTTTTGCTGTTGGGAGAAGAAAATACTTTTGATTATGGGGCTACTGGGTTGGCTTTCACTTATACTTTTTAGCTGTATTTGAAATATGGTTTTAAATATTTTAACTACAGTATTTGAGGAACGCTCAAATTGACTTGCCAGGCAGCGTGAATATTTCCCCTAACAGGGTTGCACTTCCGCGTTCGGTTTGCGCGGCCTGATTGGTCTGGTCATGTGACATGTGCGCTAATCGCGTGACGCCTGTTTCTGTGCCTATTTCCGCCTCGAACAGCCTGCAAACTACCTAACGCCTAGTTTATCACTGGTTAAGCTTAGGCGACTCTTTCGAAGTTGGTTAAGGTTAGAGTTTGGAATCAGGGCTGGTGTTCTACCGCCCTGCTCTAAGACAAACGCTAACCTTAACCAACTTCGAAAGAGTGCCTAAGCTTAACCGGTGATAGAAACAGGCGTCACACGATTGGCGCACATGTCACATGACCAGAAACGTCAGTGGCCAATCAGATCGCACAAACCGAACGCGGAAGCGCAACCCCGTTAGGGAAAATATTCACGCTGCCAGGCATTGACACATCTTCAAAAGTGGACTCCTCACTTATTCAAACACTCCCTATGTTACAGTGAAAATATTTTTATTGAACCCCCCCCCCTCCCCCCATTCAAGTCTAGATTTCTGTTTTCTTCCAGCTCTTTACAGTATAGTTTTCCCCCAGAATTATCTTCCATGAGGTACTGTTCCATGAGGTACTGTTCCATGAGGTATACTGTTCCAGAAGGTACTGTTCCATGAGGTATTGTTCCAAACAGACATTCTGGGCTTTTGAGGCTCCTTAGAAACATTGTACCTTCTCTAGGCCCCACGATACCATACCATACTAGAGTCGCAATACTATAATATTGATATATACAGTATATATATATATATATATATATATGATTTATTGCCTTTTTTCAACTGGAAAACTGCAATAAAAATATCTGTTTGAGTCTGTTCACCTCACTCCATTTTTATCGTAGCAAAATGGGATTGTCACCCGATTAGATTGATATTTTTGGTTTTTAAATATCTATATGACCATGACTCAAACTTTAGGTCCTCCTACTGACCCCATCGCTGATTTTTGGTTATTTGAATCACTGGTATGGCCCCGTATAGATTTCACCAGACGGGACAGGGCAACATCCCTGGGACACTGGAACAGGCAGGGCTTCAGTGTCTTTGCTCAAGGACTCTTGGACAAGAATGGGTGCATTGGGCATCGCAGGGATTGAACCTGTGTCCAAGTCTCTCTAACCAGAGTCATCCCTAGAGCTTTAAGGGGTCCTAGGCAAAAGAAAATATTTGTGCACCCTTCCGTTTGACCTTAAATCAAATCTCCACACCAGAAGGGTAAAACCATTTGTTTGACGTGATGATTGGCGTTCTTGTAAGTAAGGTGGGGCCTGATCTGCCTAGTGGACAGGATGGCCCTGTGTCTGACCAGCAGGGGCCTGATCTGCCTAGTGGACAGGATGGCCCTGTGTCTGACCAGCAGGGGCCTGATCTGCCTAGTGGACAGGATGGCCCTGTGTCTGACCAGCAGCCACACAACCTTATTATCACCCTTAAAAGCACTGCTTTAGAAGAATATAGAATTGATTGATTAGGGTTGACTATAGATTGATTAATTAGGACTTGACTATAGATTGATTAATTAGGACTTGACTATAGATTGATTGATTATGACTTGACTATAGATTTGATTGATTAGAGGCACGGCTGGGTAGGGCAGCGGACTAAGCGCCTGCCTACCACCGCAGAGACACTGGTATCGAATCCAGCTGTCAGCGGTAACTCCGGCTTGGTCGGTCGTCCATACTAACCAATTGGCAGTGTTAGCGGGTGGGAAGCCGGCGGGGTGTGTATCCTGGTCGTTGTAAACAGCGACTTCTACAGGTCGGTCGGGGCGCCTGCTCAGCGAGGGAGGGAACTGGGGGAAGTAGTGTGAGCCTCCCACGCGTTACGCTCCCCCAGTGAAAGTCCTCGCTGTCGGGTGAAAAGAAGTGGCTAGCTGACTCTGCATGTATCGGAGGGGACATGTGATAGTATCTATCAACTCTCCCTAGACCGGCAAGTGGGGGGCAAATGCGCGCAACGACCAGGAAGGGGAGGGGGGAATTGGCACAACGACTAAATTGGGAAGGGAGAAAAATACAGAAAAAAGGAGGAGAAAAAGTAGATAAAAAAAAAAAGATTTGATTGATTAGGACTTGACTATAGATTTGATTGATTAGGACTTGACTATAGATTCTGCACCTGCAGAGGGGTTATTGGGTCCACCCGCCTCTCTAGGCCATGCATTATGAAGTGAATGAATTAAGAATTCTCTGAGCACGGCTTCACAACCACACGATAGAGAATTAATGGGGTCTCATATAATGAAATGACTGGTTGACGAGGGTCCCATTCGTTTTTATGAGAGGGGGGGGGGGGGGTAGATGGCCTGTGTGTGTGTGTGTGTGTGTGTGTGTGTGTGTGTGTGATGGACTTCCACTGTACTCTACACATCAGATTGATTCAGGGCAAGTTAACCATCTGGCTCTGGACGTCTCATCTCACTCGCTAATGGAATGTATCCCCATGGTTCTCCCCTTGGCGTGCGCATGTGCAGCTATGTGTGTTCATGCAAGTATGTGTGCAAGTTTGTGTGCATATTCACAAGTGTCTGTATGTATGTTTGTGTCTGTAGTTTCCCCTGGTACTAATAAACCTAATGTCTATGAAGTCAAAGGCAGGGTTGAGAGACCTCCTAAATGGATGGAGTGCTCAGACACTGTAGTGGCTCTGATGACATCCCTCTGTAGTAGCGTATAATGATACAATCTATCCCCGCTGCACTATGCCACGGGGAATGGAATACTGTAATCCATGTAATATAATTAATCTTTCGTCATTAACCTTGTAACCTCAAATGTTCAAACTTGGAAAGAGAATAAATGGGAGAAAATTGGACGTACAGGACACCGGTACTAAATGACATGGTATTATAATATAATATAGCCATAGATTATAGGCTAGAGATTGATGTGAATAGGCAATGACCATAAATGTCTTAAGTGTCTTTATGGTGGGAACGTGGAAGATGATTTTTGAAGATGAAGTATGCTTGTTCTAGCCATTTATTGGTCTCATTAAATATGAACTAAGTGATGTGATTTATGTGGCATATGAGGGCGGACCAGTGTTAGCAGAGTTTAGTTTGAATATAGCTTGTTTTATTTGTGCTTAAACTAGAGATGTTTATTTTCTGTGTGTGCAAGTGTGTTCCTGTTTTTAATCGTGTGTGTGAGAACTCATGCGTATGTGTGCCTATCCATATTATGAATCCTTCATCTGTGTCCAACTAAACCGCTGTCCTCAGAAACAGAACTTCATCTTGTCTGAGCCCACCATTAACCCCTTGCCATCTGAAGCAGGGTTTGATGCTTAGATCATCTCTGTCCTGATGAAATCCGAAACCCACCGGTTGCCAATCCGAGTCTGAGGCGCCACCCCCCTGCCACAGCATGCTCATCTAATAGAGACTTGATGCCATGGCTCATTTCTAATCCGTAGGGGTTTTCCAAGGCTGCATGGACTTGGAACCTTTAGCCAAGAGGAGAAAAAGAACTTTTTATTTATTATTCCAAAGCTTCAGCAACTTCCCCGTCTTCCACTGGAAACACAGTCATTGTTTTAAAACATAATAACCTTAGGTTGGGATCATTATTTGCTATTAAAAAATCTCAGTGAAAAGTCTCTCATCTCTGCTTGACGCCATACCCGTGTCTCCGCTAGTCGATTGGAATTTAATTTGAAGGCTTATTTAAGCAGGCAAGCTGACAAATAACTAGGGTTGGGCACCGAGAACCGGTTCTAATAGGAACCGGTTCCTAACTTCCGGTTCTGGAATTGCATTTTGATTCTTAATTTCGATTCTTAAAAAAAATAATTTACAAAAAAGATTTGTTTTACTTTGTTAGTACAGCAACCAAATTAAACTGTATCAAGTCGAAATGTGAATAGTATGAAAAAAAATATATATATATCTCCTGCGAAATAAGCTGTGACCTGTTTTGACCTGCACCTCAAAGAATCGGAATCGAGAATCGTTTAGAACAGGAATCGAAATGGAGAATCGGAATCGGAACCGGAATCGTTCAAATCCAAACGATGCCCAACCCTACAAATGACACAGTTCTTAATAACAGAAATGTCCTGGGGGAGCAGTTGAAAGTGGAGGGAGGGTTGAGCACATGGCGTACACACACTCGTACTTGGAAGCTGCTCAGTACACACCCTGGTCTTGTACTGTCCACCACTGAGCAGGGTTGAGGGCCTTGTTCAAGGGCACCTCGACAGCAGTTATTGGGGGTTGGGGGAGAGAGACGTCACCCGGGTTTTCCTGGCTGGTCTGCGGATCCGAACCGGCGACTGTCCAGACATGGAAGCTCGCTTCTCAAACCCAATATAGGTGACCATTTACCCCATCCTGGAGGTCAACGCGTCATCCAGGCTTCGTTGAAGGGATGAGCGGCACGGGTAGCGGAGTAGCCTGAATCCACACAATGAGCCTAATATCTTCTCTTTGGACGCTAGATGTTTCTCTCCCCATGCAGGAGACTTGGCGGAGGTTAGAATCCAGATTTGCCATGTAATAGAGTAGTCCTGCCTGAAGCCTAATGAGACCTAATATTTCCCTTTGGCCAAGGGGAGTTTTCCCTTTTTTAGATGCTTCGCTTGCGGGAGACGCAGGTTTGATTCCGGACCGTGTTGCACGGGGAAGAGTTGTAGAGGACAACCAGGAGGCCAATGAGGAGAGGGGGGAGGAGGGAAGGTAGTAGGGAGGAGGCAGAGCCTTCTAAAAGAGTGTTGCGACACTCTGTGATCTTGCCGCCACGCGATCACGTGGTTCATGTAGCTCGCATAGTTCCTCAACAAATCTGCACTCAGCGCTGGCAACCTGATTTTAGCGAGACAGATCAGCAGCGACTACTACTGTTACAGCGATTTTCTGTAAATATGAACACATAATGTGCATTGATCACTGTTGTGTTATATCATTTATATGTCTGCTACTTTATTTATATTATATTACTTTATATCACTAGGCGATGGCGGCAATATCGAACGTTACTATGCTAGCTACTGAGGACTTGTTTTACTTTACATTAGCCATTTAATTAACGGCAGTTAAACACTCGAGCATTATTTTATTAATCAGCCCACATTACAGTTACTATGTTGACAACACTTTATATTCAATATATATAATAGCATTTCTGGGGGGTGGCTGAGAGACAGCATTAATCAGCTTTTCTGTTGTCTCTTCCCATAACCTAGGATAAGGTATGAAAAATATGAATGCATAGGCTAACGTTACATACTGTAACATTCACGGTATGTATGTATTAATATTTTTCTTGTGCTTCTATGGTCATAAATAGTAACACATCCTAATGTTATCTTATGTTAAGACATTCACATATACATGCACAAAGTGAATATGGAAATGCAGTGAATATCATACCTCAAGCTGTTATTACTTTGCATTTCTTGGCATTTACATTTCATACTGTAACCATCGATAAGAGCTTAATACATCCATGACTAACTTAAACGCTACATTTCATACTGTTACTAGTGTCCACACTGTATATATCTTAGCACATTCATACCTACCTTTACTGTTTATTGTATTTATATATTATACATAATATGTAAGTTAAATTACACTGCACTTTACTGCTTCTTTTGCACTTTGATTTGATGCTAAACTGCATTTCGTTGTCTCAGTACAGCAAATGACAATAAAGTTTAATCTAATCTAAATATATATATCAATCATTCATTCAATCTGAATGAATGAAAACTTTATTTAACAGATTGCAGAATGGGTACAATACAGTACGGCTCAATACACACAATTGTTAAGGGGATGCAGACCAGAGAAAGACGTTTGTCTTGTTTACATCAGGGTCCCCCATTTTCAATTCATAGTGACATTTATGACATACACAACATACATGGCATACAGGTATTTAGTACTGTTACATTTGTGACATA
Organism: Notolepis coatsorum; assembly: GCF_963971535.1. NCBI lineage: Eukaryota > Metazoa > Chordata > Actinopteri > Aulopiformes > Paralepididae > Notolepis > Notolepis coatsorum. Next base: position 104,302,844 of record NC_140169.1, on the reverse strand, counting down.
TACGATATGCAAATATACAGTACTGTTACCCATAGATCCTGACAGACTATATACATATGGTGGGGAGAGGACTGTACATTAGGAGGGGGTGGCTGGGTGGGTGGGAGAGAAATATACATACGGTGGGGAGAGAATATATACATACGGTGGGGAGGAGACTGTACGTTAGGAGGGGGTGGGTGGGTGGGAGAGAAATATACATACGGTGGGGAGAGAATATATACATCCGGTGGGGAGGAGACTGTCTATTAGGAGGGGGTGGGGGGGTTTGGACATTTACGGTAGCCAGTTTCGAATTGCAGCCTCCCGTAGGTACTCTTTAAGAGCCGTTTTGATTCACATTCCTTTACAGCTTTGGGTAGGGCGTTCCACATTGATGTGGCATAATTGCGAAACGTGTTTAGTCCCTTGTTTGAGCCGAATCTGGGTTTAACATGATTTGTTGAGCTTCCTCTGGTGTTGTGGTATTCACTGACTTTTGGGAAGTATTTTGACATGTACATGGGTACCTTAGTCGTATAGTGTATCTTGTAGACCAGGCCCATTGCAAGTTGCTGTACTTTGTTGTCTACTCTAAGCCATCCTAGGTTGTCAAAGTGGGCAGGGGTGAGGTGGGTTCTAGGGGTAAGGTCAAGTAGAAGTCTGACCAGTTTGTTTTGTGATGTTTGTAATCTTGTTTTTAGCGCCTTTGAGGTGCTTTGGTACCATGAGGTGCAAGCATAGTCATAGTACCCTTGAATTAGTGCTTCTGCCAGAGTCTTCAGGGTATTCTTGTTTACCAGAGAGGAGATCCGGTACAAGAATCTAGTTCGTTGGTTGACTTTTTTTATCACCTTGGATGCCATTTTGTCACAGGAAAGATTTGCCTCTAGGATGGAACCTAGGTATGTAATTTCATCTTTCCTTGTGACAATATTGTCATCCACTGTAACTGAGAAGCCGTCGGTCTTGCTGAGTTTGTTATTTGATCCGAAGAGAATGGACTCTGTTTTACCCAGGTGTAATGATAGTTTGTTATCAGCGAGCCAGGTGCAGATTCTGCCGAGTTCAGAGCTGCCAGAAACTACTCAATTAAGCCAAGAAAGAAGTTTGGTCAACAGTACAAAATATACAAGGCAACCAATTGCATTCCACACTTTTTTTAATTATTATAGGCCTATAATATGTCCAGGTATAGGTCCAGTCTTCCACTCCCGTTGTTGGTAGTGCTATATTCGGGCCTTGCTGTCACGACTGCTGCTCACAAACCTCAGACTGGACGCACGTCATTATAGTGGTAGTTTATCCTAGAAAACAAAACCGGGAGTTATGGAGTTGCACATGCACTCAACAACACACATCTTGTATCTCTTCTCATCTCTAACATTTCCATTCCACAGCATGCAAGCATCCTGCTTCAAGAGGTGTATGATTGTGTATGTGACAATAAAACTATTTGATTTTAATATATTAGAGGGTTTAGTGTTCACCCACCAGTTTCTGCTGTGGGAAACTTGGTGGTTTAGTATAAATATCTTGCTTGCTTAATCCTAACATCTAACTTTTATAGATCGACATCTTACCATGGTTGGCAGTGCAGCATTTGGATGCACCAATCGGTCCGAGAAAGGGATCCGGATGTATGGCTTATTGGCTTCTCAAAAGACACAGACAGGAGAAGAAAATGGTTGACTAGTTCATATAGTTTAACTAGTATACAGCTCAGACAACAACTTAAATGTCAGGTCAGTTTAGATAGATACTTTATTAATCCCCTTGGGGAAATTCAGAAAATTCAGCTTGATTTAGATGTGACATGTCCAAGTAAATCACATGTTCTTTTTCTTGTTGTCTTCATATCAATCTTGTGACAGATACGACAAAACCCCTAATCTCATCTTTGTTTACCTTTATTGTCATTATCTGTTATTAATTTGTCATCTTTTGACATCATGTCAAACTATGTATTTATTGTAAGTATGACCAGAGCTCTTTTTCACTTTCTGGTCAGACGCTTTTGTGTGTCTGATTGTAAACGGTGCATACTCTATGGCAATAGAAACAGATAATAAACTATGTTCTATTTTTTATACAATTTGACTCCTCTGAATTTTCTACAGTTTCACTGTTGGGCTCGTTTAAAATATTCCACAACAGGTTCAATGTGTTTACTGTAATATGTACATGACTACATATTTGTGCATCACCCTAAGCCCCAGAGGAGGAAGGGTCCCGCTGTGAGAACCACCACAAAACCTCCAGCACATGTTCATGCAGTGGCCAATGACCACATAAAATACCACTATTGACTAAATCCATGAGTGGTCTGCTAATGCGTTAAAATGTAAAAAAAAAAATGCAGTAAGTAAAGTAAACCTACCAGCGAGTGCTCCTCGCTAACAATGAAAATGAATGGCGTTCAAGGCTGGACTTGGAACTACTATGAGGCGCTTCACTTCCGCATTCCACGATAATGAAAGCGAATGAGAGTGTCACAACTCTTATTGTATGGCTCTGGGAGGAGGGTGAGAGAGGAGAGAGTGGAGGTGAGGAGAAGTGAAAACGGTAGGGAGGAGGAAAGCAGATGGTGAGAAAGATGGAGTGGAAAAAAGGAGAAACGGGAGAAGAATATAGGAAGAACGAGTGGGAGAAAGAGAGACCCAGGCCAGAGAGAGAGATGGGTGTATTGCCGTCTCGCCACTCCTCTCTCAAGGCGGTGGGCATGGCAGGCACTTGTCTTCGAAGTCTGTTCAGCCAGAAACAATTAGACAAGATGAAACACCTTGGGAAGGCCTGGCACATCCAGTAACGAGGAGAGAGGAGATGTGTGTGAGAATACGTGCTCTCAAAGAAGCGCCCTGCCTGCCTGCCTGTCAGCCTGGGAGGCAACAACAGCATTGGAATGTACTAGCCTAATTCTTCCATGTCAGGACATGAAGACAGTGGCATTTAATTGTTGTCTGCGAGCGACAGAAAGTATAGTTTCCAGTTGTATAGACTAAACCTCTCTCCCTCTCAAGCTATTGGTGTCATCCACATTGAATTTTGATTGCCACGCCTCTATTTGTATCATACCACGCCTCTTTTGGGGGAAAACAACCCGGGGAATAAACTGGGATTAGATGGTGTTTGTTCATTACATCTTTGTTTTAGGTCACTTGGAGATTCACAAGTGTAATATTAAATGGCCAGGTATTAAATATCAAATGAGGAAATATCCTGCAGCTGAAATGGGCATGACGGTTTGTATACAGGCCAAATACAATGGTGGTCAATAGGAACGGTGTCTTATGTTTCCCCCCGAAAGTAGGCGCAGTCACGAAACAAGACAAAAGTACCCGGATATGCCGGCATGATAAATAGCCAGGGGAGAAGGGGTGAGTGGCTCCACTTGCAAGATGAAAAATATATTTAGCTACTGCCTCCTCTTTACAAAGAGCTTAATATGGGTGGATGCACAATCCTACACAGAGACATCACAGCCTGCTAAACAGCTCTGCCCAAGAGAGACAATGTCTGTAACAAATCCAGACATCCGCAACTAGGGCCGTTTAGAAACTTTCAATACCGGTGCCAATATCGATACCTGGGTTTCAATATTGATACCTGGGTTTCAATATTGATACCAAAATTATACTTATATCTCTCTCTCAATACCTTACTTTGCAGAGTTATGTGTGCTGTGTGAGCCAATCAAGGCTTTGTTACATTTTGGATGTTTTGGATTGTGATTGAACAGAAGAAATGTTATATCTAGGAACAAATATGCTTATTGGCTCACTGACAGAGATTAACTACTTGGGTATCTACATTTTTTATTGAATGACAAAATCTCGCTCTCTCTCTCTCTCTCTCTCTCTCTATATATATATATATATAAATGTGTATATATTTTCTCATATACTCTATTCTATTCTGTTCTATTCTACTCTACTCTCATCCATTTATGTTCTAATGCCCCCCCCCCCCCCCCCCCCCTGGCCAGTGGAGAGAATTGCAATGTCACTGTCACTTAATTTCACCACTACATGTCAGGACGCTGTTGTCGGGCAGAGTCAAAGGCTATACAACTCCAATCCAACATGAATCCAATTTTAGCCGCGGTGAATGAGATAAGTCTCAGAGAGAGAGAGAGAGAGGGAGGGAGGGATGTCTGAACAGCCTCTTACATAAGACGCTCCTTCTCTTTGTGGTAATTACTTTGCCAGCAGCTCCTGAATGCTCCCTTGTATCCATCAGTGCAAGTTGATTGCAGTTGAAGTGCTGGCTTGACGTTGATGAATAAGGGGCTTATTAGTTTTCCGGTGAGGCATCCTATTATTTATTTACCCCCCCCCCCCCCCCCCCCTCCCCCCAAACAATTCCACGTGATTGACCAGGGAATTATTATATAATTACTTCCAGGGAAATGTCAAATGACAGTGTTTATTCTTGGTATCTTGTTACATTCAGTCTTGCCCTGGTGTTTGTCCCAGGTGCTGCCCCGGGTGTTTCGGAGTGCAGTCATCCACGGCAAAGATATAAAGAAAAACACGCCTGTCGCACACACACACAAACACACCCTGGTGAGATGGATTAATTCTGAGTTGGATGGAAGCGCAGGTTGGATCTCAACCCACTCTTTTCTCTTTTGATTTGTGTTGGCTTGAAATCGATACTAGAAGAAGAAAAATACATAGACCAATATGACTACTAGGTGACATCACTGGAAAGGGAGGTTTTTAGAAAAAAAATCTGGGATTGGGGAAAAAGCCTTATTTTGCACATACCAGCATGTTTGATGGGATTTTTAGAGCTGGATAATAAAGGGTTTGAGTGAGGGTAAATCCAGTATTTATTGAGGAGCGTCCTTTGTGTTTAACCTACTGTTTAACTGCTACCAGTTAGGCAGTGCTTACATAAGTGCAACACTTATGCCAGCTAAGCAGTCAAGTCAGCCAGACTTAAAAAGGAACGGGGCGGTATGCAGATTTATGTAAATAGTTTTGCCATTGGGGGTTTGTGGTGATGAAACCGTGGCGACGGAGAGAGGAATGAGGTTACCGAGGGCAACAGGCTCCGGGAGGAAGGTTTCTCTCTCTCTCTCTCTTTCTCTCTCTCTCTCTCTCTCTCTCTCTCTACCCACAATGCCCTCTGCTGTTTGTTTTAGATGTGCTGGGTTGCCATGTGGTTGTGGGCTGGCTGAGATGATAGTGAGGAAGATTGTGATTTAGGGAACAAGTCTGGGGTTGGTAGTGGAAGAGAATGATGGGCAGACAAATGTCTGTTTTCGCTTATATTTCTGAAAAAACTAATTGAGTTAACCCAATACATATATCCAGTGATACAGCTGTTCCATTGTAATTTGCCTACATTTTCCATTTGGATTCCAGTTGGTATACAGACAGACTTCATATCTGTAGGTAGAAGGGGTGAAGGGGGATGCGTTTAGTTTACATACATTTTATTGACTAGACACTTCTCAGATTACTATCATGTCTTCTAACCAGGGGGATCCCACCCAGCTTCAGTCACCTCTCAGATTACTATCATGTCTTCTAACCAGGGGGATCCCACCCAGCTTCAGTCACCTCTCAGATTACTATCATGTCTTCTAACCAGGGGGATCCCACCCAGCTTCAGTCACCTCACCCCCCCCCCCCCCCCAACCACCTCCAATGTACAGTCACCCCCCCACCCACCCAACCCCACCCCACCTACCCAACCTCCTCCAATGTACAGTTTCTACGTCAAATGTATATACTCTATTTTCTGGACTCTTTTTGTATCACAAACAGTACTGTATTTGCAAATCTGGTATGTCATAAATGTATAGATGTAGCAGTACTGTCTATCTGTATGTCGTGTGAATGAATGAATGAATGAATGAATGAATGAATGAATGAATGAACTTTATTTAACAGATTGCAGAATGGGTACAATACAGTACGGCTCAATACATACAATTGTTAAGGGGATGCAGACCTGAGAAAGACGTTTTGTCTTGTTTCCATCAGGGTCCCCCATTTTGTGTCATATATGTTATGATGAATTGAAAATGGGGGACCCTGATGTAAACAAGACGAAAGTCTTTCTCTGGTCTGCATCCCCTTAACAATTGTATGTATTGAGCTGTACTGTACTGTACCCATTCTGCAATCTGTTAAATAAAGTTTTCATTCATTCAGATTGAATGAATGATTGATATATATATTTAGATTAGATTAAACTTTATTGTCATTTGCTGTACTGAGACAACGAAATGCAGTTTAGCATCAAATCAAAGTGCAAAAGAAGCAGTAAAGTGTAATGTAACCAACAAAGGTGCCTCCCAGTTTTACCCTGTTTTAGCCTGTAACTCGTTTGTTTGTTGCCTGTAACTCTTGTTAAAGGAACACGCCAAAATAGCTTTTGGAAAAAATTGGGCTTTTGAGGTGACAAAATCGCTGCGCCCACCGCCCAGGCAGCAGTGGTTCGTCAAAAAGAAATTCGTAGAAAACGAAAATGTTCCCTAGATGGGAAAAGCAGGGCATACACACATTAGGAGATGTTTTCAACAAACAGGGTTTTTGTAGTTATGAGGAAATACGCAAAAAAATGTATCTCACCAGTTCCACATATTACTTTTACGCACAGTTATTGTTATGTTTGAAGGCTCACGGTGTTCCATTAAGGATACCAATTGTACACCACAGATACCACAAATTCTTCTATGAAAGAGAGACATCGAGAGGTTTTGTTTCAGATTTTTATCATCAATTACTAACGTCCTCGTATGAAATCCTCCACCTAGACTCAGTCTGGAGGAGGGATATACCAGACCTGGAAATAGATTTTGATTGGCAAGAAGCCTGGGCAAATGTTCGACTTGCATCAAGGAACCCGGACCATCAACAAATCAATCTTAACTATGGCGCGACCCCGGTCAGTCGCCTTTGGTTTAGCTCCGCGACGATTGTGCACATTTTTAGCTATTATGTTTGTTTTTTCTACTTTTTTTATTAAAACATCACTGGCGGGTATGTCATACGACCGTCAGACACTTATGGACCTAAACTCCGGACTCAAAGAGGAGTTGGGAGACACTTTATGCCCAGAATGGCTAACAGAAATCAAGCGGGAGATCGGCAACAAAGGAAACGGCAGAAAGAAGCATAGAGGAAGACGAGGCGGTATCCGACTCAGATTAAAAAGATCTGCTTACCGTCCAGCAATTCCATCCATCTTTCTGGCGAATGCACGTTCGTTGGAGGGAAGGATGGACGACTTGAGAGCGAGGGTCCGATTCCAACGGGAGATGAGAAACGTTAACGTCATGTGTTTCACTGAGACATGGCTCAAGCCAGCGACGCCGGACAACAGCGTCTCTCCATCGGACAATTTCACCGTCCTGAGAGCAGATCGCACGGCAGCCTCTGGGAAGAGCATCGGAGGTGGGGTCTGCATCCTCACGAACAATCTCTGGGTTAATCCCAAGGAAGTACATGTCCTCTCAAGTTCATGCTCCCCAGATATGGAACATCTCCAAATCCTGTGGCGCCCGTACCACCTACCCCGTGAGTTTACCGCAGTCATTTTATCCGTTGTGTATATTCACCCACAGGCAAATACTGGCAAAGCGCTGGTGGAATTACACGACCACATCAACAAACAACAAATCAAGCACCCGGAAGCCGCGACGATAGTGACTGGTGACTTCAACCAGGCAAATCTGAAAAAAGTGATGCCGACCTTTTTTCAGCACATCGCCTGCTCCACAAGAGGGGGAAACACACTCGACCACTGTTACACCCCGTTCAAAGCTGGCTACAAGGCTGTAGCGGCTCCGCCACTGATGGGCTCTGCAAGCGCGAGCGATCACGACTCCATTTTTTTAATCCCAGCATACAAACAAAGATCGCGTGACGTCGTCGTGTCACGTGAGACAAAAAAGTGGTCTGACGAATCAGAGGCCGCGCTCCGTGATGCGTTCGAGGATACAGACTGGGACATGTTTAAAGGAAGCGCCAGTGACGTCAGCGAGTACGCTGATACCGTTGTGAGTTACATATCAACTGTGGCAGACGGTATTGTCCTCACAAAGAAGGCGCAGGTTTTCCCAAACCAGAAACCTTGGGTGGACAGCACTATAAGAACAGCCCTGAACTCACGCACCACGGCTTATAACCTGGGCAGAGAGTCAGGAAATATGGAAGAGTACACTCTGCGCAAGGCTGTTAAACTTGCTAAGAGGACATATGCTGAGAAACTGGAGACACAAATGGCACAAAACGACACAAGAGGCTTGTGGAGGGGACTGAAGACAATAACTGACTACAAAGTCAGCGCCCCCGAAATGGGGAGCGACGACGCCTCTCTCGCGGACAAACTCAACTCCTTCTACGCTCGGTTCGGTGTAGACAGTGTCGCCGCTAGCCCTCTGGCTAGTGACGTCACTGGCGCACCGACTGTTGTGGAGGGGGGGGGCAACCGCGGGGGGGCGGGGGCGCTCTCTCGTTGTCGGAACACAGTGTGAGAAGAGCATTTATGCAGGTGAACACCAGGAAGGCTGCGGGTCCAGATGGTATAACAGGACGCATACTTAAGTCCTGTGCAAACCAGCTTGCCCCGGTGTTCACCGCCATATATAATCAATCCCTGGCGGAGTCAGTAGTCCCTGCCTGCTTCAAGATGTCTACCATCATCCCTGTACCGAAGAAACCCTCCCCAACATGCCCAAATGACTACAGACCGGTGGCACTCACCTCTGTGGTCATGAAATGTTTTGAGAGGCTGGTCAAGGACCACATTTGTGCCTCTCTCCCCAGTGATATGGACCCTATGCAATTTGCATACAGGACAAACAGGTCCACTGACGACGCGGTCTCCCAGGTACTGCACAGCACTCTCTCCCACCTTGACCGTCAGAAGGGGGGCTATGTGAGACTGTTGTTCATTGACTACAGCTCAGCGTTCAACACCATAGTCCCCACCAGACTGGTGGACAAGCTGATCGAGCTAGGTCTGAGCTCCGCCCTGAGCGCCTGGGTACTGGACTTTCTGAGTGAAAGACCCCAGGCGGTCAGGGTGGGGAGTCAGACCTCCAACACCATCACCTTGAGCATCGGGTACCCCCAGGGCTGTGTTCTAAGCCCCCTGCTGTACTCACTCTACACACACGATTGTGTGGCCAAGTTCAGCTCCAACTCCATAGTGAAGTTCGCCGACGACACGGTGGTGGTGGGGCTGATCTCGGACAACGACGAGAAGGCCTACCGAGAGGAGGTTGAGGTACTGGAACGTTGGTGCTAGGACAACAGCCTGCTCCTGAACATTGGTAAAACCAAGGAGCTGATCGTGGATTATAGGAGAGGACAGCAGGAGACACACACACCACTGATGATTAACGGGGCTACCGTGAACAGGGTGAGCAGCTTCAAGTACCTGGGGGTCCACATCTCAGAGGATCTGACATGGTCAACACACATAGACACAGTAGTAAAGAAAGCGAAGCAGCGCCTCTACCACCTGAGACAGTTAAGGAAGTTCAGAGTATCGGGGAAGATACTCCAGTCCTTCTACTCAGGAGCTGTAGAGAGCATCTTGACCGGAAACATCACTGCCTGGTATGGGAACAGCACGGCACAGGACAAGAAGGCCCTACAGAGAGTGGTGCGCTCAGCCGAGCGTACCACGGGTATTGCGCTACCTCCCCTGCAGGCTCTATACAACAAGAGGTGCAAATCCAGAGCCTGCAGGATAATGAAAGACCCCCACCACCCCAATAACAGCCTGTTCCAGCTGCTGAGGTCAGGCAGACGCCTGCGAACCCCAGCTACTAGGACGGAGAGGCTTAGGCTAAGCTTCTTCCCCCAGGCCATCAGAGCCTTGAACAATGAACATTGAGAGACACAGAAACTGAACTATCCACACACAAGCACACACAAGCACATACACGACACGCACGCTGAGCACGCTCACACACTAGCAGCCACTTTAACACTCATGCCGCACATACGCACACTTATGGCCAGAGGAAAGGCCACTTTAAATTAGTATAACATCAGGAACAGTGTATTGCACTACTAAAGCTACCTAGCATGTCCTATATGCTCTGTAAATACTATGTACAGATACCGAGATGGCACACCATGTACCTGTTTATTGCACTGTTGTTTTTTACTGGATTCTATTAATATGTTGTACCACTGTATTTTTATTGGATTCTATTATATGTTGTACCACTGTATTGCACATTGTCGCGGGCAAGACCAGCCGCATTTCATTGTATACCTGTATGCCGTGACAATTAAAACTCTTGACTTGACTTGACTTGACTAGGACATACTTGACTCCTATAAGACTGAACAGAATGGGTCTTAAACAAGACTCCAAATGCTCCTTATGTACAAATGGGGACGAGGGGACATTTATGCACATGTACTGGGACTGCCCACCAGTTAAGATATTCTGGAAAGAAGTGACCCAGCAATTATCAAATCTCTTAACTCTGAATATACCTGTACACCCCTCTGTATTACTGCTGAATGATGTTTTTGAGTGTGCAGTACCTATACAGCTAAAGAGATTGGTTTTGTCTGGTATCACAGCGGCTAAAAAGCTGATAGCATCACGATGGTTTCAGGCGGCTACGTGGCGTAGTGGGCAAGGCGCTCGCCACGAATACTGGAGACGCTGGGCTCGCCTGTTCGAGCCCAGCGCTCCACATTGCTTTCAGTTTAGCTGGTCGTCCGTACTAATACACATTGGCCGTATTAGGGGGTGGGAAACTGATGGGTGGGGATCGGACGTTGTGGACAGCGACTCCTACAGGTCGGTTGGTGCGCCTGCGCAGTAGAATCAGGAAGTGTCGGGGGCAGCGTGAGCCTCCCACGCGTTACTCCTCGCCACTGAGAGATCGAGCTGCGCAGGTGAAAAGATGCGACTGCTGTTACCTCAAGTACCGGAGGGGACTTGTGCTATGTATGACTTAGTCCACATTGCAGCCGGCTTGTGGGAGGCAAGAAACTGCGTTCGTGACAGGGGAGGGTTGAATTGGATAATACGAAATTGGGATGGGAGAAAATATAGAAAATGGGAGAAAAAGTGGATCAAAAAAAGCATGAATGAATGAATGAATGAAAACTTTATTTAACAGATTGCAGAATGGGTACAATACAGTACGGCTCAATACATACAATTGTTAAGGGGATGCAGACCTGAGAAAGACGTTTGTCTTGTTTCCATCAGGGTCCCCCATTTTCAATTCATATAGACATATATGACATACATGACATACAGATAGTCAGTACTGCTACATCTATACATTTATGACATACCAGATTTGCAAATACAGTACTGTTTGTGATACAGAAGGAGTCAAGAAAAGGGAGTATATACATTTGACGTAGAAACTGTACATTGGAGGTTGGGTGGGGGGGGTTGGGTACATTGGGATATTGACAACCATACTGGGTAATTTACATTGGAGGTGGTTGGGGGGGGGGGGGGGGGCGGGGGGCATACTGTATAAACAAGTAACACTGTACATTGAGGGGGGGGGGGAGGAGACACTGTACAAACAAACACAATTGTACATTGAACTATTGACAAAACCATACTAGGTAAATGACTGTACATTGGAGGGGGTTGGAATGATTGGGTTAGGATATTTACAGGGGCCAGTGTTGAATTGCAGTCTCCCGTAGGTGTCCCTTGAGAGAGGTTTTGAAAGTGGGTAGTGATCCACATTCCTTTACAGCTTTGGGTAGGGCGTTCCACATTGATGTGGCATAATTGCGAAACGTGTTTAGTCCCTTATTTGAGCCGAATCTGGGTTTGACATGATTTGTGGAGCTCCCTCTGGTGTTGTGATCGTGGTATTCACTGACCTTTGGGAAGTATTTTGACATGTACATGGGTACCTTGGTCGTGTAGTGTATCTTGTAGACCAGGCCCATTGCAAGTTGTTGTACTCTGTCGTCTACTCTAAGCCATCCTAGGTTGTCGAAGTGGGCAGGGGTGAGGTGGGTTCTAGGAGTAAGGTCAAGCAGTAGTCTGACCAGTTTGTTTTGAGATGTTTGTAATTTTGTTTTTAGCGCCTTTGAGGTGCTTTGGTACCATGAGGTGCAAGCATAGTCGTAGTACCCCTGAATGAGTGCTCCTGCCAGAGTCTTCAGGGTGTTCTTGTTTACCAGAGAGGAGATCCGGTACAAGAATCGAGTTCGTTGGTTGACTTTTTTTATTACATTGGATGCCATTTTGTCACAGGAGAGATTAGCCTCTAGGATGGACCCCAGGTAGGTAATTTCATCTTTCCTTGTGACAATATTGTCACCCACTGTAACTGAGAAGCCGTCGGTCTTGCTGAGTTTGTTATTTGAACCGAAGAGAATGGACTCTGTTTTGCCCATGTGTAATGATAGTTTGTTATCAGCGAGCCATATGCAGATTCTGCCTAGTTCCGAGCTGAGGGTTTTTTCAACCTGTAACTTGTTCTTGTCAGAGACCAGCAGGGCTGAGTCGTCCGCAAACAGGAACAAGTTGCAGTCACAAGCTGACGACATGTCATTTGCATAAATTAGGAACAGTAGCGGTCCTAGTATGCTTCCTTGTGGAACACCACAGCTCACTGTGAGGGGGGGGGATAGGGTACCGTTTACCTCCACCATCTGTTCCCTCCCCTCAAGGTAGGATTGCATCCAGCTCACTGATAGACTATCAAAACCAATTGCTTTTAGCTTGTCAATCAGAATGGAGTGATTGACCGTGTCAAAGGCCTTTTGTAGGTCCAGCATGACCATGCCGCAGTATTTGCCTGCGTCCACCTCTTGTTTGATGTGGTCATTGATGTGGTCATCATGAAACCATCACGATGGTTTCAACCGGAAAAAAATTGCCGGAAGGTCTGGATTCTTACATATCTCGAAGTGATTTATCTAGAAATATCTACAGCAAGAATTTTGGGTCTCAATGAATCCAAAATGACAATGTGGTTAGAAGTGGTGGAGAGAATAAAAGCTAGCATATAATGGTAGTGCCTGGTTAGGAGCGAATGATAATGGATGGATTATCCAATGGGGGGTCCGGGGGGGGGGAGCGAGCGAGAGCATATGTGTGTAGGGTATTAGATAGCAGGTATTAGGGGTATATCTTGTATAAGACATTTATCTAAATGGTGATTTCATTGGATGTGCACTGTTAATTAATGCTTGTATATCTAATTTTATGTTGTCATGTTTGTTTGTTTGTTTAAAAAAAAAAGAAGAAAAAAATTAATATATATATTTCTCCACGTGGTAAATACACAGGTCACAACATGTTTACAGGAAAGTTTTGGAGTTGTATTTGGAGTGTATTTCGTGACTGTTGGGAACTAGGCTACACTGGCACACCTACTTCCAGTGAATGACGCTAAGCTAGGCTAACAGTGCGGCTGTTCCCTAAGTCTAATCAAATGAGGAAATATCCTGTTGACGTGTTCCTTTAACAAATCGTGTTGGAGTTATTCCCCTGTGATTCACCTCCCGACTTCTTGTGCGCGAGCAGAGAACCCCAGCCGGTCGACTGATTCCGAGGAATGCTCCGTCCGCATCCCCGAATCAGCCATGAGTTGTGACCCATGACCTTCTAGTGTCAGAGGCCATCAGTGTTACTAAACCTGAGATAAGGAGAGAAGAAGCCAACTCTCTGAGGACTTTGTGGAACTGGAGATGGAATGGCCAGACCTGAAGCTCATTTGGCTTGTAATTAAGCAAACCCAGCAGCCTATTGGCCGGCTGAACTCCACACAAGGAATCTGCGTGGTTCTGTGTTTGTGTGATGGACGTTTACAAGGTTTACATGCCTTGGACGTTTGACCCTTTTAGTAAAGCTGAAACGGCTCTCGGCTGAACCCGTTAACCTTCTGTATCATCAATGTTAATTACTGTATCATCATGGGATGACAAGTAAAATGTCATGCATCGGCTAGCTGCATCTGTCATGCCACTATCCTAGATCAATGCATTTGGAAGTTCCCCGTTAACACTTTGAGTGCCAGCGACGCGTTTTGTCGTTAGTTCATGCCGCCCTTTGAATGCCACCAACGCTATATAGCGTTTTTATGTCGTATTCTTTTTTATTGGCGATTTTTATTCATATTTCATCAATCGAGCCTCACGCTAGTGTTGCAGAGTCTCTCTGAGCTCAATTGGGAAGATACCGCCCCCTATCGTCTCTCCCTGTGGTACTGCACCCCAATAGTTTAGACTGATGAAGGGGGGGGGGGCAGTTTCCTCATTTAACTTTTCCGTCAAGCCAACTGAAGAATCCATTGTGATTGCCGACCATCAGAACCACGTGGATTATGTATTTCCAGCACCTAACGCTGAATCAATAAACGCGATCGATATTTGGAATGGCGATCAGGAATTGGAATAATCTTTTTGGATAACATCTGATCTGAGGTAAGGAATCTATTTGACCAGTCTTGGGATAATCAGAGCTTTTTTCACAGATATATCAACATGTCCCATATGTGTGTGTGTGTCTGTGTGTGCTCGCTGATCAGGAAATGAGAGAATCGATATTTCAGCCCACTTCTATAGCGTGCATAAGTACACATATACTATAGATAATCTAGCGTTTATTTGAAAACGATTCATAAATAGGCCGAAAAATTACAAGGTTTTTGTGTATGCCAGAATATTCCAGTAAATGCCGTTTATTACGGAATCTATATATTTTCCTGAAAAACTAGGGCTTTTCAAAATGCTATAAAACGGAAATGAACCGATTAAAAAAAAAAAAAAAAAAAAAAAAAAAAAAAAAAATCCGTTTCGACAATGTTGACTGCAAACAAGTCATTGATAAATGACGGGCAGATTAGACACATAATTTAAGACAGAGATTATGCGTTCACAACGCTATCATTGAAGTGGGTGCTGGCATTTAACCACGTTTTACCATGTTAACCAGTGGCACTGGAAGTGTTAAAGGCCCAATGCTGTGATCCAAATGTAAACAAATAGGTAGCCCCACCACCAAAGATAAATAGGAAATGGAGGTGGAGATTGGAGACATAATGTTTCTAGGTGGTTGACCAACACAAGTTTCTAAATTTCATATGCTGTATTTTGTGGCTGTAAAATAATTTGTTTGCGTTGGTAATGTTTGTAAATGGTAGAGTAAAACATACTTAAACATTCAACTTTCTATGGAAAGTTACAAAAAACACATTTTCCATCTATAGATCAAACTCTTGTGAATACATGTTGAATATTCCCCCACATTGATATGATCAAAGAAACTCTGGATTAGAGCTTTAAAGCAAGGTCAGTTGATGATTGTACGCTTAAGTCTTTATAGTTTTTTCTTTTCTTCTTCTGAGAAGTCCTTATATGTTTGTTTTTCTTCTGAGAAGTCCTTATGTTTGTTTTTAATATTAATAATAATAATAGCTTCATTTTATATAGCGCCTTTCAAAAGACCCAAGGTCGCTTTACATAGGGGGGGGAATAACAAAAGTAACAAACATAGTGGACAGACACAACATACAAGTGGGAAATTAGGGGTTAAAGGCCAAGTTGAAGAGGTGGGTTTTGAGCTGTTTTTTTTAATGAGTCCAGTGTTGGAGCGTTATGGAGTTCTGCGGGGAGGGAGTTCCAGAGGGTGGGTGGGAGCTGCCACACTGAAAGCTCTGACCCCGAAGGTCCGCAGTCTGGTTCGGGGGATGGAGAGCTGACCAGTGTCCGTGGATCGCAGGGACCGTGACTGAGTGTAGGGGTGGAGGAGGTCAGTGAGGTACTGAGGTGCCAGAGCGTGGAGGGATTTGTGGGTGAGCAGGAGGATTTTGTAGGTGATGCAGGATTTGATGGGGAGCCAGTGGAGGTGGATGAGGGTGGGGGTGATGTGCTGCCAGGGTTGGGTGCGGGTTAGAACCCTGGCAGCTGATTTTTTTACATACTGGAGCCTGTCCAGGGTTTTGCTTGGGACCCCGGACAGGACCCCGTTGCAGTAGTCCAGGCGGAAGGTGACGAAGGCATGGATGAGGGTCTCAGCTGTGGAGTCAGAAAGTGATGGTCGGAGTCTGGAGATATTTCTGAGATGGAAGAAGGCGGATTTGGTGATGGAACTGACATGGGCTTGGTAGAAAAGAGTGGAGTCCAGGATAACTCCCAGGTTTCTTTTTCTTTTTCTGAGAAGTCCTTATATGTTTGTTTTTCTTCTTCTGAGAAGTCCTTATAGGTTTGTTTTCTTATCTTCTGAGAAGTCCTTATAGGTTTGTTTTTCTTCTTCTGAGAACTCCTTATACGTTTGTTTTTCTTCTTCTGAGAACTCCTTATACGTTTGTTTTTCTTCTTCTGAGAAGTCCTTATAGGTTTGTTTTTCTTCTTCTGAGAAGTCCTTATAGGTTTGTTTTTCTTCTTCTGAGAAGTCCTTATAGGTTTGTTTTCTTATCTTCTGAGAAGTCCTTATAGGTTTGTTTTTCTTCTTCTGAGAAGTCCTTATAGGTTTGTTTTTCTTCTTCTGAGAAGTCCTTATAGGTTTGTTTTCTTATCTTCTGAGAAGCCCTCATGTTTTCTTTTTCTTCTTCTGAGAACTCCTTATACGTTTGTTTTTCTTCTTCTGAGAACTCCTTATACGTTTGTTTTTCTTCTTCTGAGAACTCCTTATACGTTTGTTTGCCTCTGTTTTCTAACATGACGAGGACGCAGCTCTTGTCTGATTGACGCTGAGTCATGCCATGCTCTAGGAAGGTCAGCTGGGGCTACTTGATGTACTGGGCAGTCTTGTTAATGTCTTATTGACCGGCAAATTGAAGGCCGGTTAGAAACCTCCCGTGTCTCTGCTATCGATCTGTCTGTCTCAACACGAGAGACGTGTGCAGGAGGGAGAGGGAGAGAGAGAGAGAGGGAGGGAGGGAGAGAGAGAGAGAGATGGGGATGGAGAAGGGAAGAGGCAGGGATGGAGAGGGTTTTATTTATAGGCTTTTCAGGAGCCGGTAACGTCAGCGGCGCGTGTCTCGTTGTCGTCACGCGTCTCATTCGGCGAAGGGTACAGCAGTGATGCATCGCTCCCCTGTCTCCTCAACTCACTGTTACCACCTCCAGAGGGTCAGCTGACCTCCTCGCACAGCCCCAGCTAAGTGTGTGTGTGTGTGTGTGTGTGTGTGTGTGTGTGTGTGTGTGTGTGTGTGTGTGTGTGTGTGTGTGTGGGTGCTTGTGTGTGTGTGTGTGTGTGTGTGTGTGGGTGCTTGTGTATCAGGGTGGCTGGGTTCAGTTCTCTTTCTGTACCGAGTTCAGGAAGTGGATTTCTTTCCAATTCCAATATTTTTGAAAAACCTTTGGCATGAAAAGGTTGTGGTATCCTGTTATTGACGAGTATAAAAGAACACACACTGGTGTGGCTCTATTGTTTTCTAGATGATTAGGCTACTTGTATGCCGTGAACCCTCTGCCCTTAATCTCTTGATTAGGTTTGCCAATCTGGCAACCAGTTGGGATTAAGCCCATGAAATCAAAGCAGACGGGTTTATATTTAGTCATCACTCCTCCTAATTACTGTCCTCCTCTGTCCATTGTATAATGACCCCAATATTAGTTTTGTGTGTGTGTGTGTGTTAGTTGTACTTCCCAACTGTTGGTGGAACAACTGAACTCTTATGCCAGGATCAGACGACACAAATTCAGACAGATTTTGGCATGATTTTTTATTTCCAGTGTCGTGCCTGATTATGCACGTTGGGAATGATAAACGTTGGGGCATCGTTACCCCTTGTGATGTGACATAATCAAAGGACGGTGATGTGGTGTCTGTCTGGTACGCCCCATGACACCCTGACAAAAAGTCTAGCATGTTAAAACCTTTAGCCTTTTTTCTTCTAGTGTGACAATTCCTGCAATGTGTTCGTTGACTATTTCTCAAAATGAAAAGTCTGAGACCACTTATTGATAACTGCGTGAAACTTATCGATTTTTGTACAAAAAAAACAAAAAAAATATTTAACATTAGTTTGTGTGTATCATGTGCGATGCTGTAGTTGATATAAAAAAAATATCTATATTTATCGATAATTTTGTCCCGATTTATCGATTCTTCCAAATGGCATATCGTCTCAGCCTTAGAAAAGTCCAAACCAGGGCGGCTACGTGGTGCAGTGGGCAAGGAGCTCACCACGAATACTGGAGGCTGGGCTCAAACAGATCATCTCCCTGTTCGAGCCCAGCGCTCCACATTGCTTTCAGTTTAGCTGGTCGTCCGCACTAATACACATTGGCAGTATTAGGGGGAGGGAAACTGGTGGGTGGGGATCGGGCGTTGTGGACAGCGACTCCTACAGGTCGGTTGGTGCGCCTGCGCAGTAGAATCAGGAAGCGACAGGGGCGGGGCCCCTCCAAAGCCCAGACCCTCGACGCTGAAAGATCGAGCCGCGCAGGTGGAAAGATGCGACTGCTGTTACCTCGAGTATCGGAGGGGACTCGTGCTTTGTATGACTTAGTCCACATTGCAGCCGGCTTGTGGGAGGCAAGAAACAGCGTTCAAAGACAGGGGAGGGTTGAAATGGACTATACGAAATTGGGATGGGAGAAAAATAGAAAATGGGAGAAAAAGTGGATAAAAAAAATAAATAAAAAAAATCCAAACCAAACCCCCTCCTCCCTGATCCTTGGCGACCTTCACGTCAAGACGGCATGCTGTGATCTGTCGGGGACTAACACGTAGCAAGACGGCATGCTGTGATCTGTCGGGGACTAACACGTAGCAAGAAGGCATGCTGTGATCTGTCGGGGACTAACACGTAGCAAGACGGCATGCTGTGATCTGTCGGGGACTAACACGTAGCAAGACGGCATGCTGTGATCTGTCGGGGACTAACACGTGTAGCAAGACGGCATGCTGTGATCTGTCGGGGACTAACACGTAGCAAGACGGCATGCTGTGATCTGTCGGGGACTAACACGTAGCAAGACGGCATGCTGTGATCTGTCGGGGACTAACACGTAGTGCGCCCCTGTCTCCCGGCCGAGACACGGCAAGATGTTATGATGCTATGATGATAACCTAATCTGACACGGCGACCATCGTGAAAGACAAAAATATCATGTAGTCTGATCCCGGCACAACTCTTTATCTAATTGGTTTGGACACACTGGTGCATGGTGTACACTGACTTATTATGGGAATTTGTGCTTGCATAAAGGATCTTGTCTTGGAGGTCTTGCACAGTAGCTTTCTTATTATTAAAGGGGAACTATTTTACAATTTCTTTCACTATTTGGGCAATTTTACACAATTCCTGTGAGATTATGGAACACATCTGTAAGGTTTTTTTCAAAAAAAATTCATTGTTTTGTATTTTTAATCGAGAGAGAGAGAGAGAGAGAGAGAGAGAGAGAGAGAGAGAGAGAGAGACTCTCTTAATGAGTAATACAGGTGGCTACAAGCATAGCTGGCAGTTGGCTACAAGCATAGATGGGGCGGGCGTTATTATGCAGATGAGAAACCTCTGACGTCACAGATACGCTAATTTTCAGATGACTCACTTGAGTGAGGGACAATATTGTGAGATGAGAATTGGAAGAATGCGCCAAATTGAGAATTAGAGACATAGATCCTATTAATATAAGTCCAAATAGCTAGAAAATAATGCTAAACACTGGAAAAGGCCATTTATAAGATATTTCCCCTTTAAGGCTGAGACGATATGCCATTTGGAAGAATCGATAAATTGGGACAACATTTTAGTATTCTTATTATTTTTTTTAAATAATATATATTTTTTTTAAATTATCGTGTAAATTGGTAGTGTTACCTGAAAACGGTAGTTTTGCTTCACATACGTTGCAAACAACAAATGTATTGCCCTCCAACTTCTTCTTAAATGTTGCCACACTTCAGACGGCATCTTCCTGATCGCTACTGAGCGCTCGGCACGACCCACTGTCGTGAGCCAACTACAGCATCGCAAAAACTACACTGCACGTGACACACACACACACACACACACACACACACACACACACGAACTAGCGTTAAATAATCTTAAACTTTTTTAAGAAAAAAGTATTTAAAACCGTTTTATTTATTTATTAAATAAAATGTACATGCAAAAGAAAATCTATAAGTGACACCACTTATCGATTTCACGCAGTTATCGATAAATAAATAAGTGGTCTCAGCCTTACTTATTATTTATCTCGGATCTTTCCCATTGTGATGATGTAGGTCTAAAAGTCTCGTCAACCGCTCATTGCAACAGTACGAGTTGTACCGCACACAAATCCATTCATTTTCATCTTCCCCGGGTGTGAGAGGGCGCTGGTGTGTCACTTCTTCACAGTCTGAGACAAATTTGTGTTTTTTGTACTAAATTGTACTTTTCACTACAGGTGCTTTTCACAGCAAGTTGGAATAAGTGTTGACAGTGTTGTCTTGGAACATCTTTCAGTTCTACACTAATAGTCCATCCACCTCCAGCAGCTTCTGGTCCTCCCCCTCCCTCCACACACGCCACAGCCTCGGGGGGGTCACTCCCTCTGCTGCCCACCTGCCCCCATGCTGTCTCTCTCCCCCCCTCCCTGCGGAGGCTCCACTAGTGGCCAGGCTGGTCTCTAAATTGTACTTTTCACTGCAAGTCGGAATAAGTGTTGACTTTCTCAGTAGTGTCTTGAACACCTTGCAGCTTACGCTAATAGTCTACCTCTGGACATATCCAACGTTACTCACCTCTGCTGGTCAGCCGTTAGCTGCTAGCCACCGCCCAGCCGCTAGCCTCCCTGCTAGCTAGCGATCCTCCGGCGCATTTAACCCTTTCACTGCCACACGACAGAAGGTTAACCCTTTACTATCGCACAACCGACGGTTAACCGGCTGTTGTGTGGCAGTGAAAGGGTTAACCTTATGTGAATTGTCGCAGTGAAAGGGTTAACCGTTTTGGTAGTGCGGCAGTGAAAGGGTTAAACTGTACCATAACTTGACGTTCTACTGATCTACTCCCGACTGATTTCTCTCTGTCACGACATCAGGATTATCCCGTCATTTGGTCCCAACATCCAACTCCGGCTTCATTTGACCCCTGGTCTGTGTTGACGGTTGTTCCTCCCACTCTGCCCACCTTTACATCTGCAAAAAATAATAATGCCGTGTTCATGCTGTTGAATACTCGCTCTCTTAACAATAAAGCTCTACTTATTCATGACATCATCACTGACGGGAACATTGACCTACTTTGCCTCGCTGAGACATGGCAGAATCAACAGGACTTCACTCAACCAAGCCACAACAACCCCAGGTTATGTCTACATCCAGCAGCCCATGCTCCAGTGGTCGCAGTGGTGGACTGGCAGCTATACATCAAGCTGACATCCTGGTCAAACAACTCCCAGTACCCACACTCGCCTCATTTGAGTGCCTTATCCCTCAGCCTCGACTCTCTTGCCCCCCTTACAACATGGATTGTCTCCTTCACCCGTCCTGCCCCCTGGTTTGTCTCAGGGTGTCACTCCCTCTGCTGCACACCTGCCCCCATGCTGTCTCTCTCCCTTCTTCCCTGCTGTGGATGCTCTACTAGTGGCTAGGCTGGTCACTAAGGCCAAGGCCAGTGGTGCGTTGGTGATTTCATACCTGGTTGCACTGTGTTTTAATGACGACTCGTGCATGCGCATAAATGTTCCCTCGCATGCGCACAGAATAAAGACGATGCCTAATTGCCTCTAGGAATGGAATGTAACACATTTCATTCAATTTTTTTTTATATCTACTTTTTCTCCCCCCTTTTTTCCGTATTTTCTCCCATCCCAATTTAGTCGTTATGCCAATTCCCTTCCTGGTCGTTGCACGCTTTTGCCCCCTACTGTCGGCCTGGGGAGGGAGAAGACTACCACATGTCTTCCTCCGAGACATGTGGAGTCAGCCAGCCGCTTCTTTTCACCTGACAGCGAGGACTCTCACCGGGGGAGTGTAACGCGTGGGAGGATCACACTATCTCCCCCAGATCCCTTCCCTGCTGAGCAGGCGCCCCGACCGACCAGTAGGAGTTGCTGTTTACAACGACCAGGATACATACCCCACCGGCTTCCCACCCGCTAACACTGCCAATTGTGTTAGTAGGAGGTACCGCTGACGGCTGGATTCAATCCCAGAGTCTCTGCGGTGGTAGGCGAGCGCTTAGTCCACTGCGCTACCCAGCCGCGTCCTTCATTCACAAGTTTTGTGTCAATGTATCTGAGGACGTATTTGAACACACCTGACGACCTGAGCTATTGTTATGCAAAGTAGCCAGGTGGGTACTTGGCGAGTTGGCGCATGAGTTGAGTGCAGCGCATTCTTGTGCGCGCGCTCCTGCTCACAGACCTGGTTGAACGGCGCGCAACCCAGTCCCATGACCAACGCACCACTGGCCAAGGCCTCCACCTGCTCTCTTTACCCCCATGCCCACAGCATTGGTCAAGGCATGTCTACCTACCCTCTCCCCCATAACATAACTGACATCATAAACATGTTGACTTGAATCAGCTTGGCTTCTATAACACCCATCCTCAACACGTCTGGACTGGAACAACCTCAACAACTTCCGGCTGATCTCCCAACTTCCTTTCCTCAGCAAAATCCTGGAAAGATCCTGCAAGTTGCCGTTCCAAATCCATCGACACATGTCCAACCATAAGCACAGCTTTACACACAGCTTTATCTCGCCACCAAACCATCGGCTCAGCTCCCCCTCAGTCCCTGCCTGCGTGAAATAAAACTCATCGTTGTCATCAAACCTTCTCAAGCTCAACAGCAACGAGACGGAGCTCATGGTTGTGGCTCCCCAGGCTCTGCTCCAGAGGGTTCTGGATCTGCTTCTGGATGTGGACGACCTGCTCTGTCTCCTCGCCCCTGACGTCTGCAGCCTGGGTTCCTACTGGACTCCACACTCTCCTTTCAGTCTCGCATCAAGTCTTTCACAAAAAAACATCTCCAGACTCCCGGCCTTCACTCACCGACTCTGTGGCAGAGACCCTTATCCATGTCTCCATCACCTCCCGCCTTGACTACTGTGATGGAGTCCTGTCTCTGGGGTACACCCAGCGACACCCTGGACAGACACCAGTAAGTACAGAACTCAGCTGCCAGTGTTTTCACCGGCACCAAGCCCTGGCAGCACATCACCCTCATCCACCTCCACTGGCACCCAGTCAAGTCCCATAATATATAAGATCCTCGTCCTTACCTACAAGTCCCTCCACACCTTTGCCCCCCCTATACCTATCTGACCCCCTACACCCCGTCCCGGAGGCTTGTATGCTTTCTACAACGCAGTTGGGCGATTTGCGATTCTGATTGGCCAGGTCATTTCTGGTCATGTGACGCGTACGCCCAATCCTGGGACCGCAAGTGTCTACACTGATTAAGCTTAGGCGCTCTTTAGAAGTTGGTTAAGGTTAGAGTTTGTCTTAGAGCATGGCGATAGAACGCCAGGTGCTTTGCAGGCTGTTCGACGCGGAAATGGGCAAAGACACAGCTTGTCACGCTATTGGGCGCACATGTCACATGACCAGAAACGTCAGTGGCCAATCAGAATCGCAAATCGCCCAACTGCGTTGTAGAAAGCATACACGCGTCCCGGAGGCTGTGATCCTCAGCCACGGACCTCCACCCCCCCCCCCCCCCCCCCCCCCCCCACACCCGACTATGAACTTTTGGGGGACCGAGCCTTCAGTGTGGCGGGCGGCCCCCACCCTTTGGAACTGTCTCCCGGCTGAGATGCACGCTGCCACGTCCTTGGACTCCTCCAAGACGGCTCTAAACACCCACCTGTTCACCAAGGACAATGGCCTCGAGTTGTCTCCCGGTCATTTATTGTTATTATTTATTTTGTTTATTATTATTATTTTATACCTTACAATGTTACGTTGTCGTAGCTCAACACGCTGATGGCAAAAGGTTGCTAGATGAAAACAAAGGGTGCAGTGCACATAGCTTGAAGTCCAAGGTCCCTTTTTTATAGCCTGTCAAGAGACACACGACACACACGCATATAACATGTGTGTAGTCAGACTTGTAGTTTCCACCACAGGACCAAAACGGAGATTGCGCAGGTTTTCTTTTATTTTGTGTCCCAACAGAGATACTTTTTTGGTATGAGGATAAGGTTTCAGATAATGAATGATACTTTTGGCTTTTTGAGTTCTAAAGTATTTGACTTGGCATCTCGCACTCAGACCCTCGCTGGTGGGAACGTGGCTAATGATTAAATAACAGATAATGTGCCTTCACCCTGGTCAATGTTCTCAGGGTTGTTGACTCACACATGCAGTCCTTTTAGAAGAGGAGGTCTAATTCCGTTTGGCCCCTCCCCTTTTCACACTTGTCATGCCAAGCTTGGGTCGGCTCTTTTGAAGCATGTAAACGGGGCTATAGTTTGCTGTTAGTACACACGCAAACACACACACAAGTGGCATGCACTCGTTCTTTCACAAACAGACATGCGCACACACACACACACACACACACACACACACATTCTCCTTCCATTCTTCAGAGGAGTGCGTAGGGAGGTGAGGCATTCTCTCTATCTCTATCGCTCTCTCTCCTTCTCCCTCTCCCTCCCCCTCCCTCCTCCTCAGAGCGGGTGCCAGGTCTTGTCAGATAGGGTTAGCTCTCCGCTAGCTGACGAGCCAGGCGAGCCTTTGAAGCCCTTCCAGGGGCCCTGTGGTTTACGTTCCCGGGTTGCCAGGTTCTGCCATCCCCCTCGTTAATGCGGGTTGGATGCCCACTTAACTTGTTCCCTTCTCCTCTCTTCCTGGCCGGCTTGCCCCAGAGATGACCGAGCACCAGGCGACCAAGACGAACACACAAAACAAACAAAAATCCATCATTGAATTGTGTGCATCAATGCAGAATCACAAACGTTTTGAATTGCAATTTTTACATAAACAGATTTTTTTTTATTATAAAAATAAAACTCTCACCCGTACTTACACCGTCCCTCACTCTCTCGTCTTCCTTCATCCCTCCTTCTTTCATTTTCTCCCTCTCCTCCTCCTGCCACCCCCCCCCCCCTTCTCTCAGGCTGACCAAGCTTGTGTTAGCATTGAACCCAATAGGGAAGCCCCGCCCAATCCCAAGTACAGGCCCCGAAGCCCCGCCCAGAGATTGGGCAGTGCGGCTCTGCAGATATACCCTACTCATTGAACCAGCAATTTCTCCCTTCACTTTTTTGCTCCCGTTTCTACTTGAGGTGACATCATTCCCCGAAGCACCCACCACCCCCCCCCCCACCCCCACCCCACACACACACACACACACCCACCCCACCACCCTCCACTGTATCCCACCACTTTACCATCCCCTCCACACTGTAGTATGTTCTTAATCATTCATCTAGAGTTGTTATCCGTCTTCCTACAGCGAGGAACCTCCTGTCTGATGGATGGGGGCTTTCTGCTCAAAGTTGAGGTCAGATTGCATGGAATGTACTGTATTCTAGCATTGCTGTTGCTACAGAGAGAGAGCGAGAGAGAGACGGAGAGAAGGAGAGAGAGAGAGCACGATACAGAGAGAAGGAGAGAGAGACTGTTTAGACTGTTTCTCTTTCTCCTCAACATCTTGAGGTAATTGACCCAACCTCCCCCTGTGAACACACACACGCATGCACACACACACACACACGGAGCAGCATGCAGGCCAGGCACACACCCACAGAAGCACGCTCATGCATGCACACAGACCAGACGGGCACGCATACACACACAAAAAGGCATATACACACAGAATTGCAGATGGATTTCAAAATCCCCCACCCTTGCTCCCCTCTCTCTCTCTCTGTGTATTTCTCTCTCAGACATTACGCTCGGCTCAAACACCCACACCACCCACGTGCACTCCGCCCTCTCCACACACACACACACACACACGCACACGCACACGCACACTCACACTCTTTCATACACCAGACCAGATACACTCGTATCACTGGAGAATATCCATGGCTTGGTGCTAAAACAGTGTGATGCAGCTGTGAATAGCAGATGAAAGCTAAAAGCCAAGCCAGGCATAATAAGAAACGGAGCCATTTCAATGCAGTCATGAGAGAGCTGGCTTCTATTGAAGACATGTGGGGGAATCCATAGCGTGGTCCTAACCAGACGTATACCAAAGACATTTTGGAGCTGATGTAGCCGACCCTTGTAGTGTATTGCATGATTTCTTTAAAGTGTTCAAGACTTTCTAGTTTCCCTTTTCTCATCGCGGGACGCAGGCTCGTTTAAACATGTCAACAATACTGTTGTCTTGTGCGGGACCCTGCCAGAAGAAGGCTTGCGACCCATTTTAGGTCCTGGCCCTTAGGTTAGGAAACCAAGGTGTGTTGTGTTTCCTCTCTCGGTCAGGATCATGGCTTCTTTTGATTTGAAATGGTTTGGTAACTGTGATTCTTAAAGACATCGCTTTTATTTATCCTGCCCAGTACAACCATAGTCTTCCACTGTTGTTGGCCGCTAAGTAGCTCTGCTAGAGTAGTTGGGGGTTAAGTGCCTTGCGCATGGGCACTTCAGTGATAAGGGGCAATATTCACGAAACCGCCAGGCTTTCTGTTTTGATAGCCCTTGGGCCTGTAGCTGTCAATAAGGATGGTTCACAAACTCCAGCCAACAGGGTATGAAAGTGTAAAACGAACACTATATACAGGTTTGAATACCACTACAGGTCAGTAACAAGGAGGTTCATTGTTGTTCCCGTTTTGATTTGAGCAATTTCCAAGTCACATTTGTTAACTCTTTGAGCACCGGAGGCCTAGAGCATCTTAGTTCCTACCACGCCAACGGTCTAAAAGATAGGAATAAGTGGCGGTGTTTGCAGGGCTATAGATTAGATATATATTCTATATTATAGCTATGGATACAATACTATGGCCCATTTGACATCAAGTATCTATCGTTCAACATGTGAAAAAGAATACATTTTTCCATCAATACGTTCGCGTGTTATACCGTGGTGAATATAAGTATGGTTTTAGAGTGATCCTGTCTAATCCCAGAAAACGACGATATGCAGCAAAACGTTGCCGTTTCTCGCCTGGACACGCTACTATTTCAAAATCAAATGTGTATAATAGGTATTATGTTTCATCATGAATGCATGAAAGGGGGGGAGGGGTCGTTTTTTGATGCTTTGATCGTCACCAACGGCATACGTTGTGGAGTAACGGTAATGTTACACACACACACGTTGCGATCGAGGTCAAATCATGGTTGGATCAAAGCAGGATTGATAGAATTTAGTCCTTACCTTCACTAGGAGGTACCCCAAAATGAATATTCAAATTGTCTGATCGCGAGTCCAAGTACCGGTGTCCATCGTGTCGCCAACATAATCCACCAAAACAGATGCATCAGAGGCATTTGACGCTTCTCAATGTGATCGCCATGCCCGCCTCGCCCGACAAAGAAAAGTGCGCCCGGAGACATTTGATCGACGCACAGGCCAAGATATAGGTGCTCGATACTGCCACCTGGGTAGATGTGGCCGGTATTGCACTTTGGCATTCTCAGGATGATTCCCCATGTTAACCCCGAGTCCGTGTGCCTGTAATGAATGGAAATATCAAATAAAAAGGGCGGCTACGTGGCGTAGTGGGCAAGGCGCTCGCCACGAATACTGGAGACGCTGGGCTCGCCTGTTCGAGCCCAGCGCTCCACATTGCTTTCAGTTTAGCTGGCCGTCCGTACTAATACACATTGGCCGTATTAGGGGGTGGGAAACTGATGGGTGGGGATCGGGCGTTGTGGACAGCGACTCCTACAGGTCGGTTGGTGCGCCTGCGCAGTAGAATCAGGAAGTGTCGGGGGCAGCGTGAGCCTCCCACGCGTTACTCCTCGCCACTGCGAGATCGAGCTGTGCAGGTGAAAAGATGCGACTGCTGTTACCTCAAGTACCGGAGGGGACTTGTGCTATATATGACTTAGTCCACATTGCAGCCGGCTTGTGGGAGGCAAGAAACAGCGTCCGTGACAGGGGAGGGTTGAATTGGATGATATGAAATTGGGATGGGAGAAAATATAAAAAATGGGAGAAAAAGTGAAAAAAAAAAAAAAAGGAAATATCAAATAAAAGAAATAACGAAGAAAACCCGACTATACTTGGGTCTGGCGTTGAACGGTCGGCGAGATAACCCGACTATCCTCAGGTCTGGCGTCCAAAGAGTTAATGGAGTTCCGGTAGTAATACCACTCCTCAGACTGAATAATGAGCCTGCTGATGACTACAGATCATTTACCAACCAATAGCCCACATCATTATAATGGTACTATGAGTACAGTGCTGTTGGGAGGGAGGAAAGGTATGCGTTTGCAGTGCACACATGTACACAAATTATCAGGCATGTACAGTCTTGTGTGTTTGTACAGATGTATGCTAATTGTCAGGCGTACAGGACTGTGTGTGTGACTGTGTTCCATATCCCTCCCTGTCTGTTGTAGCCCTGCGTGTGTCTTCAGACAAGCGTGCAGACGCTACCCAGCAGAGTAGCTTTGGACCCCCCCCCCCCCCTATATCCTCTACTTCTGGCCAGATGGCCCCCTCTTTAGAGACCTGCCTTGACCTGCCACCCCCCCCCCCCCCCCCCCCTCTCCACACGCACACATCAACTCAGCCACTGTCCTGTACTGAGTGATGGATTTTTTTTAGATACTTGCTGCTGGAATGTAGCTCCTCCCACTAGAACTATTGTTGACACAATTCTTGAAGAGGGAGGGTGTTAGATTAGGTTAGATAAAAATTAGGCGAGGTGGAAATAACAGTAAAGTAGGGAGAGAAAGAGAAACGAGAGAGGAGCTGGCAGGGATAGAGAGGACGAGAGGGGGGAGATACTGTAGAGAACGAGCAATATTGGAGGCCCATGGAGAAAAGAAGAGAAAACAAAAAAGGAGGTAAAGAGTACTAGTATTAACAGAAGACGGACTCGTTTACGAACGGAAAGAGAGGGCGATAAAAGTAAGAGATGGTTATAAAAGAGACGGATAGAGAGGAGAGTGCAGGACTGGAGAGAGATAGAAGCGTGTGGAGGGAAGGAGGGAGTGGCCATTTGAAAGTGGGTCACAGTGGCATGATGCGATGGGAGGTGACACACAGTGAGATGGACGGACTCTTATTCCCGGCTGTCTGCGTCACATCTCGCCCAGACGCACGCGCACACACACACACACACACACACACACACACACACACACACACACACACACACACACACACACACACGCACACACAGACACAGACATTAAAAAAACATTAACACACTTAACCGAATAAACAGCACTTTCACAGGCGGAACAAAATGGCTCACTTGGGCACACACTACATTGTGTATGTATGGATGTGATTTCCCTCTCTATACCTCTACCCATTCTCTCTCTCTCCTCTCTCTCTCTCTCTCTCTCTCTCTCTCTCTTTCTCTCTTTCTCTCGGGGGAGGTGTCTGTTGTTTAATTGGGCATTGTTACGGTCTACATTTCTTTCAGTTTTTTGTCTCCTCTACTACGCTCCGTGTTCTAGCTCTCAGATTGTACTCTGGCTTCATGCATAAGTAATGATGGCCCTTCTCCCAGGGTGCTTGTTGTGGTTATAGAGGTATAGTAACTAGTTGCTCAACTGGTCATTATTTTCCAGTCTGGCTGCTACACGATCGCCCGGTATGATCCATCTGCCTTAGCCTGGGCCGGGATGAGGGGTATTGGGGGGGGGGGGGGGTGCATTAATTGCCTGACCCCTCTCTCCCTCCCGGATGGCGGGGTGTTAAAAGAGTTGGGTGGGGCGGGGGCGGGGGTTGAATTGTCGTGTGTGTGTGTGTGTGTGTGTGTGTGCGCACATGCACATTTGTACAGGTATTCATCAGGGGTATACCATGTACCGAACCGTTTCCGTACGGGACCTTCTCTAATCAGTACATATGCTGTGTACCGAATGAATGCGACGTTACTTTAACCACTAACGGAACACATGTGCGTTACTTTTTTTTTTGCAGAACTTAATTAAAAGTCCACCCGCCTCCCGAAATATAACTTGCGCAAAGGGCCAGATGTTGTCCGTTCAGCCCCCCCCACACCACTGAGAGTGGTGCCTCTCTACATGTAGTTTAGAATAGCCTCATAGTATGGCGAACACCAACAACAAGCCGGAGCTAGAAGACCTAAATACCCCCACACCCTCTCTCTCTCTCTCTCTCTCAGTGAGTGAGGAGGAGTTGGTGCTAGATTGAGAAGGGGCGGTCTCTCGGAGCGAGATCAAATTAATGATAGTTTACGGCGGCATATAGAACGGACATTCATACACCAGCAGCAACGTGCCTCTGAACAAGGTGTGATAAACATGAAACAATATATTTTCCTTGGCATGAAATGGGAAATAGTAATCAAACCATGCATGACACTTCTGTGACTATTATTCATTCTTCAATATCTACACGTTTTACCCTTTTATCAAGGGATGATTTACAAACCAAATGCTAAGTGCTAAAAATGGAAATGTAGGCTACTTACATTCTTGACGCTAGAACTGTCAAAATAGCATTAGCATAAAGAAGGTAGACGGCTGTAGTTTACATAGCTTGCATACAACTTTGTCTCGGGGGGGTTCCACAAGTTGATCAAAATCCAAAGAGTGCAAATCACTGTCTTCACAACCGAGTTGGGTTCTGAACTCTGCCATCACTCCATGCGGTTGTTGTTGTTGTTGTTACTACCGACACGTTCTCCAGCTCAATGAAAGTGACGTGGCGTGTCTCCTGTCCGGCACGCAGCGCATTCAGGCCCACACCGACGGGGGCTGTTTTTTTTCACAATCTAATGTGAAAAAGAAAAGAAATTCTCCATTAATAATACGTGAAATAATAAGTCTATTATTAATTTGAATATATAGTAATTCTTTGACAGCCCTACTTAACAGTAACTGCGCACTACATCACCCCCGATTGGAACATGGAAAGCCACGTTCTGCAAACTCCCCCACTGTACCGAAACTGTACCCAACTGTGACTTCAAAACCGAGATATGTACAGAACCGTGTTTTTTTGTGTGTACAGTTACACCCCTAGTATTCATACTTGTTACTCGTGCCTGGGAGTGTGTGTGTAACAGTCTAGGCATGTGTGTGAGCGTTTATGTGCAGGCTTTCTCATGTTCACTGTGTATATTTTGTGTGTGTGTATGGATGTGAGTACCGTACTTTTCGGACTATAAGCCGTGGCTTTTTTCCCCATTTTTCGACCCTGCGGCTTATATAACGGTGCGGCTTATATGTGGACCAAACCCGAAAATATTGCTTTTTTTACTGCATTGAAATGTTATTTATCTGTTCCCTTATTTGCTAAACTTAATACAACTTGTAAATGAGTTAATTCTTGTTATTTGTCCGACAGTATTGTGACAATCCCCTCTGTGCACGAACCCTTACATATGGCAATTAAACATTAAAACACCTGCAGCTTATAGTCCAGTGCGGCTTATATATGTACACATCATTCAATTTAGCTGCTGCGGCTTATAGTCGGGTGCGGCTTATAGTGCGAAAAGTACGGTAAGTCTATATTTATGCAGTAAAGTAAAAATACAGTACATAGAGATTAGAGAGTAAGACCACTTCTGAATCTCCTTAGCCTCAGAACAGTTAGTGTGTACTAGTCTGAATCTCCTTAGCCTCAGAACAGTTAGTGTGTAGTCTGAATCTCCTTAGCCTCAGAACAGTTAGTGTGTAGTCTGAATCTCCTTAGCCTCAGAACAGTTAGTGTGTAGTCTGAATCTCCTTAGCCTCAGAACAGTTAGTGTGTAGTCTGAATCTCCTTAGCCTCAGAACAGTTAGTGTGTAGTCTGAATCTCCTTAGCCTCAGAACAGTTAGTGTGTAGTCTGAATCTCCTTAGCCTCAGAACAGTTAGTGTGTAGTCTGAATCTCCTTAGCCTCAGAACAGTTAGTGTGTAGTCTGAATCTCCTTAGCCTCAGAACAGTTAGTGTGTAGTCTGAATCTCCTTAGCCTCAGAACAGTTAGTGTGTAGTCTGAATCTCCTTAGCCTCAGAACAGTTAGTGTGTAGTCTGAATCTCCTTAGCCTCAGAACAGTTAGTGTGTAGTCTGAATCTCCTTAGCCTCAGAACAGTTTGTGTGTAGTCTGAATCTCCTTAGCCTCAGAACAGTTAGTGTGTAGTCTGAATCTCCTTAGCCTCAGAACAGTTAGTGTGTAGTCTGAATCTCCTTAGCCTCAGAACAGTTAGTGTGTAGTCTGAATCTCCTTAGCCTCAAAACAGCAGGGTTCCACGCTCCAAGACCAACACTGCTTTTCTGAGTCAACAGTAGCTGAAAGTATATGAGCATGCCATGATATATCTTCTCTATCCCAGGTGAAAGCTTGGGATTAGCGGGAAACCAGAGAGTTGGCCTGTATTACTAGTTTATCTGGTGATATATATAATATTTGCTAATGAATTTACCAGGACAAATCCCTGATGTGTAAATGATGCACTTGGTGAAAGGAAAGTGGATTCTGATGCTGATCTCCCGCCGGTCCCCCTTTCATCTCGCTGGCAGAGGAGATGAAAAGGAGGCGGCGTGATGAAGGAGCCGTCGCAGGTCATTGGAGGGATGGTGATGGAGAGATCTCAATGTCATTCAGTAACCTGGCCTAACCAACATTCTTTCCAAATGTTCTCATCTCATAACAGATGCCTTTTATATAAAAAAAAAAAAAAAAAAATGAAGGTGTAGGGACAGTTGGCACACCTGCAAACCATAAGCAGTACATCTATATATGTACATATATATATGTACCATACCCTCTGACAGAGACCGTCTATCCTTCTCTCTGAGGAAAGGCCGTCTATCCCTCTCTGTGAGGGTCTCTCCGTCAGTCTGTCCCTCTCTCTGAGGGTCTCTCTGTCAGTCTGTCCCTCTCTGTGAGGGTCTCTCCGTCAGTCTGTCCCTCTCTGTGAGGGTCTCTCTGTCAGTTTGTCCCTCTCTGTGAGGGTCTCTCTGTGAGGGTCTCTCTGTCAGTCTGTCCCTCTCTGTGAGGGTCTCTCCGTCAGTCTGTCCCTCTCTGTGAGGGTCTCTCTGTCAGTCTGTCCCTCTCTGTGAGGGTCTCTCTGTCAGTCTGTCCCTCTCTGTGAGGGTCTCTCTGTCAGTCTGTCCCTCTCTGTGAGGGTCTCTCTGTCAGTCTGTCCCTCTCTGTGAGGGTCTCTCCGTCAGTCTGTCCCTCTCTGTGAGGGTCTCTCTGTCAGTCTGTCCCTCTCTGTGAGGGTCTCTCTGTCAGTCTGTCCCTCTCTGTGAGGGTCTCTCCGTCAGTCTGTCCCTCTCTGTGAGGGTCTCTCCGTCAGTCTGTCCCTCTCTGTGAGGGTCTCTCTGTCAGTCTGTCCCTCTCTGTGAGGGTCTCTCTGTCAGTCTGTCCCTCTCTGTGAGGGTCTCTCCGTCAGTCTGTCCCTCTCTGTGAGGGTCTCTCCGTCAGTCTGTCCCTCTCTGTGAGGGTCTCTCCGTCAGTCTGTCCCTCTCTGTGAGGGTCTCTCCGTCAGTCTGTCCCTCTCTGTGAGGGTCTCTCTGTCAGTCTGTCCCTCTCTGTGAGGGTCTCTCCGTCAGTCTGTCCCTCTCTGTGAGGGTCTCTCCGTCAGTCTGTCCCTCTCTCTGAGGGTCTCTCCGTCAGTCTGTCCCTCTCTGTGAGGGTCTCTCCGTCAGTCTGTCCCTCTCTGTGAGGGTCTCTCCGTCAGTCTGTCCCTCTCTGTGAGGGTCTCTCTGTCAGTCTGTCCCTCTCTGTGAGGGTCTCTCCGTCAGTCTGTCCCTCTCTCTGAGGGTCTCTCCGTCAGTCTGTCCCTCTCTCTGAGGGTCTCTGTCGGTCGGCTGGTTGGATTGTCGTCGTCTTTGAAGTTGAACGTGGCGGCTGGTGGTGGTGGCTGATGGTGGTGGCTGATGGTGGTGGCTGATGGTGGTGGCTGATGGTGGTGGCTGATGGTGGTGGCTGATGGTGGTGGCTGATGGTGGTGGCTGGTGGTGGTGGCTGATGGTGGTGGCTGATGGTGGTGGCTGATGGTGGTGGCTGATGGTGGTGGCTGATGGTGGCGGCTGATGGTGGTGGCTGGTGGTGGTGGCTGATGGTGGCGGCTGATGGTGGTGGCTGATGGTGGTGGCTGATGGTGGTGGCTGATGGTGGTGGCTGATGGTGGTGGCTGGTGGTGGTGGCTGGTGGTGGTGGCTGATGGTGGCGGCTGATGGTGGCGGCTGATGGTGTAGCGGCTGATGGTGGTGGCTGATGGTGGTGGCTGATGGTGGTGGCTGATGGTGGTGGCTGATGGTGGTGGCTGATGGTGGCGGCTGATGGTGGCGGCTGATGGTGGTGGCTGATGGTGGCGGCTGATGGTGGCGGCTGATGGTGGCGGCTGATGGTGGCGGCTGATGGCTGAGGAACCTTCTTCGAGCCTAATCGGCTTGAGATCTGGCCGCAGCTCAGGCCAGCAGATGAATCCAGATTAGAGGGTCACAAGGCAGAGAGAGAGAGATAGGATTACCAGCCTCTCTCTCTCTCTCTCTGGCCACCACAGCCTCCAGTCAGACAACCAACCACGCATCTTACCAGGGTTACAGCAGCAGCAGACCCACAGTCTACTAGGGCAAAAAAAACAACGTTGCCATCAATATGTTGACCGAATGACATTGCTGGCCCCACCCAGAATCAAGAATTTTTCTTATTATAAGCACGGTGCCAAATGTCCATGTTTTAATAGTCAAAAGTAAATGCCATCTTCACAGCCAGTCACTACCTAGCCATATTCTATCCAACATACACAGCGGAATTATTATATCCCATGTAGACATAATGAGTTGTAGTTCTTTATAGAAACATGGTT
This sequence comes from Notolepis coatsorum, assembly GCF_963971535.1. NCBI lineage: Eukaryota > Metazoa > Chordata > Actinopteri > Aulopiformes > Paralepididae > Notolepis > Notolepis coatsorum. Next base: position 104,268,070 of record NC_140169.1, on the reverse strand, counting down.
GCCCCAAAAATGCAGTGGTTTCGGCATCAAATGCAAGGTATCGGTATAGTGAAATGTCGAAGCATACCCAACAACCCCACCTACTGTAGCTGTCTACCACCATCACCCAACAACCCCACCTACTGTAGCGGTCTACCACCATCACCCAACAACCCCACCTACTGTAGCTGTCTACCACCATCACCGGCTCTCTGGACAGTTCGGCCCACTGACCCTTCCTGTGCCTCTGTCTCCTGTCTGCTGTCGAGGGCTGATCCTTTTGCTTCTGCAAAGGAGCCGTCGGCATAGAAAGATCTGGGATCAGTGTTCGGCGTCAGTGTCCTTACCATCCAATAATTGTAAGAAAGTGACTTTATTTTGAATTGGTATATATTGTGGAAAACATTTGGTATTTGCTATTTATCCTAACCAATTGATTGACATGGATCTGTTCATAAAACATTATTCAAAAGTAAACATACCCTTCAATTTACACTTTGTGTTGTGAAGGATCAGATTAAACCGAATATATATATTTATTTATGGATATATATTGAATAGTATTTGTATATCGTTTGATATCCCTTGTATATTCCTTGTACATATACACGGAATATTCCTTTATTCTACTACAGCCCATAATAGTTCATTCTCTTATTGGACAAAAGGACCAGGCGCCAGGGACCAGCCCCTGGCGTTCAAGTTCAAAGGTACCGACGAGACATGCCCTTACTAGCCCCGGCTCCGCGCAGGAATACGGCTACCGAAAGCAGAGTGGCACTATTTGTCCACCGTGCATATAAATATGGCGCAAGAAATGTAGAATTTCCCTTAGTCCTTTACCCTTCTACCCAACTAAGTAACAGAACGTGAAGCCTCACCCCACGATACCGCGTGCGGTGTAGTATGGCCTGTTTGGCCTTAGAATAGCAGTGAGACCTCGTGCGAATTAATAGCTGAATTGCCAGAGTTTGGCACCGTATTTCTATTAAGTAATAATAGTCTATTATGTATGGTGCATCGTGCGGTTAGAGTTCTAAAGTGAGCAGCACCCCCATCGCTTCCTCGTGTTATCTAGAGTCTTAACCAGGTTGGGCAGACCACGCGTGGTGCTTTCATCCGAGGAGTTCTAGGCGAGGACCGAGTGGACCTGTACATTGGATTACCTACCCGACGACTGCTGAGCCCTATGCGGCATGGAATATATATTTGCTTTGGTACTTTGATTTGTGGAGCGGATAATCGCCAACACCGGTGAGTGTTGGATCTACCCCGAAAGGAGTCAAGGTGAGACGGCGCTCAGACCAGACTGAGGTCGCCTCGCTTCTTCTTCACTGTGGAGCTACAGCTACAGCTACAGCCTACGAGAGAGCCAAGGTGTATTCATCTGTGGATCAAGATTCTACTGCACTGTCTTCTGTACGTGAAGTCTCCCTAGAAATCGTTGACCAGACGGGATACGGCCGACGGCTCTCCTACCCCCCCTACCGGCCTACAACCGGGAGGACCCCTACAGTATATCCAGCTATAATCATTAAGTGACCATAGATATAATTCTTTAAGAGCCAGGTTGTATACTTGCTTCCTGCGTAACCAGAGATTGGACATTCAGTGTTGATTTGCCTACGAGTACTCATTTGCCTTACAAGAGCATTCAAATCATAAATGTAATGGTGAATATTATATGTACCTTTTGCTATATATTAAATATTTGATTATTACCTTTGTGTGGACTTGGTTTCATGGTGGGAAAGTGTTCATCATATTTAGATATCGTGTACTGTATGGCCAGTAGTTAAAGTACATAAAGCGGTAGTGGTTTAATGATACCATACTTATCAATACAGTCAGGGAATTGTACCCCTCAGTTACACTTTGAATTGACTGAATTGAAGTAATTTGACTCGGTGGTTGTGAATCATTTAGCCTAATACCATCGCTTATACTTCAGTTACAATTCAAAGTTATGTTTACAATCTGACCAGTTCGATCTGAGAGAATCCACCTCAAGATTCAGATTCCATAGGGACGTATATTAAGTCTTGAAATGGACAGTGGATGTTATGTGATACTTTGGCCTGTTTGACCTTAAAGATTGAATTCGAGGATCTAATTTTGCAATGACTGTACTATTCAACATGCCTTGTGTTGTGGACATTTAATTTCATTGAAATAGCTTGTGACAAAACATTTTGAAATTGCAAGTTTGAATGTGTAGTAACAATCATGACCATAAGAGAGTGTGTGTGTGTGTGTGTGTGTGTGTGTGTGTGTGTGTGTGTGTGTGTGTGTGTGTGTGTGTGTGTGTGTGTGTGGTGTGTGGGTGTGTGTGTGGGTGTGTGTTAGGGAGGTGTCCATTCTTGAGGTTGGCTGTACCTTTGATTACAGCTTAGAAGAAGCCTTTCTAACCAAAGTGTTGAAATACCAACAGCTACAGCAGACCATCTCACAGCTAGGCTACAGATGTGTAATCTTCTAGTTTTTATCTTTGGAAGCCTAGGGCATGTGCACAAGTTGGTTGTGAGGGGCCTACAAATAGCCGGTCTCCCCAAAAGGAAGGCCAAGCTGTTAGCAAGGTACTGCTCAGTATCAGCTATTATAGGAAGCCGCTCAATTTGGAGGAGGCGTTGTTTCCTTTACCCATGATTCATGTCCGATGTGTCCGACGAGTAGTTCAGCCATACGGTGTGTAACAGCGTTCTGCCGTCCATGCACTTTGTAACTGGCTGTTCTTTCATACTTTCTGACTGCACTGGCAGTGTTTATGTCCTTTGTATGAGGATTCCTTGTACTTCTGTTCATGTGGATATAAATAAAGATTTCAAATGTGTGTGTGTGCATGCGCGGTAGGCTTCTTCGTTATTTGAAGGACATTACCCGATTTCTTCCTGAACAACAACTAATCTCCCTCACTTTGTAACCTGTTTCGTGCAAGTAGGCACTTGCCGGTGAGTCAAAGTGAAACGCGGGGGTTATATAGCATGCTAAATAAAACAGCTGACTAATGTTAGTGAGGTTAGTGTTTATGTAGAGGTTATGTAGCCTACTAAATAAAACGGCTGACTAACGTTACTTAGCTAGGTTATTGTTTAAATGTAAAGGTTATATAGCCTACTAAATAAAACGGCTGACTAACGTTAGCTAGGTTAGTGTTTATGTAGAGGTTATGTAGCCTACTAAATAAAACAACTGACTAACGTTAGCTAGGTTAGTGTTTATGTAAAGGTTATGTAGCCTACTAAATAAAACAACTGACTAACGTTAGCTAGGTTAGTGTTTATGTAGAGGTTATGTAGCCTACTAAATAAAACAACTGACTAACGTTAGCTAGGTTAGTGTTTATGTAGAGGTTATGTAGCCTACTAAATAAAACAACTGACTAACGTTAGCTAGGTTAGTGTTTATGTAGAGGTTATGTAGCCTACTAAATAAAACAACTGACTAACGTTAGCTAGGTTAGTGTTTATGTAGAGGTTATGTAGCCTACTAAATAAAACAACTGACTAACGTTAGCTAGGTTAGTGTTTATGTAGAGGTTATGTAGCCTACTAAATAAAACAACTGACTAACGTTAGCTAGGTTAGTGTTTATGTAGAGGTTATGTAGCCTACTAAATAAAACGGCTGACTAACGTTAGCTAGGTTAGTGTTTATGTAGAGGTTATGTAGCCTACTAAATAAAACAACTGACTAACGTTAGCTAGGTTAGTGTTTATGTAGAGGTTATGTAGCCTACTAAATAAAACAACTGACTAACGTTAGCTAGGTTAGTGTTTATGTAGAGGTTATGTAGCCTACTAAATAAAACAACTGACTAACGTTAGCTAGGTTAGTGTTTATGTAGAGGTTATGTAGCCTACTAAATAAAACAACTGACTAACGTTAGCTAGGTTAGTGTTTATGTAAAGGTTATGTAGCCTCTCTCACACAGACACAGCACAGCACACTTCCACTTTCTCTCTATCACACACACACACACACACCTCCACTTTTTCTCTCTCACACACACACACACACACACACACACACCTCCACTCACACACACACCTCCACTCACACACACACCTACACACACACACACACCTACACACACACACACACACACACACACACACACCTCCACTCACACACACACCTCCACTCACACACACACCTACACACACACACACACACCTACACACACACACACACCTACACACACACACACACACACACACACTCACCTCCACTCTCTCTCACACACACAGCTTTGCTGATGTCCCCGACATGAACTCACCTAAGCTGATTCAACTTAATGTATCGCTGCTTCAACGCCACACCATACCATGTATGAAACTGTTCATCCCCACGTGGGCAACTAGTTCAAAGCCCAGCGGGTTGCTTCAGTGAGACACACACAGAGATGTGAGATGGATGGTCTCAAGTGGACTGAATGAAGAAAGGCCAAGAAGAAAGGTGGTACTCAAAGTGGGGTCCGGTGACCTCCGGGGGGTCCTTGAGGGCGTTCCACGGTGTCCCCAACAAAATGGAGAATAGTTCATTTCACTAACAACACTTCAGTACAAGTTGGCAGCACTGTGAGAAAAGGTATAAGAAATGAGAATTTGATTATGTAATCCTAGGCTTCGCTCTCTCCACTTGTCTCCCCACCTCCAGTATAGACAGTTATGGAATTCTGGACAGACAAATATAGTCTCAGATGGGGGTTTGTGCCACAGAATCTTTAGGGTTTCCAAGGTCTATCGATTTATGGGTCCTTGACGTGAAAACGTTTGAGAACCACTGTAGGGCTCAAGTGCATGATTGCCTGTATTGAAGGACTTTGACCATGTAGGATGGCAACCCAAGGTTTGGTCAAGTTAATGGCGCTAAATTACTTATTTTACTCCTGTAATAGATCTGTAGACCAGGCGGATGGTCTCAATCACAACTAAAGCCTTGTGCCTGTCGGTTGTGCACCTGAGGGAGGTTTAGAGTCGGCCTGGTGTTGTCTGTCTGACAGGTGGGCAGTATGGCAAGATGCACCAGACACAGTCACAAGCACCATGAGCAGAAGGATTGGGTCTCCTCCTCACGCTGCTGTTTGGCCATGAAAGGCTAATTTTAGCTTAATTTTAGATGTTTGCAAAGCAGCATGGGAGAGAGACAAACCATCAAATGGTTCCAATCATGGATAAAACGAAAATGCTGTGCACGTCTCAACCTCTCACCACGACTATCATTTTAAATCCACACTTTGGAGAGTGCTGTGGCTAAATGTTAACCTTTTTGAAGGGCCTCAAACAGTCATCCAAGACAAATAGTACTGTATTTGTAAATCTGGTATGTCATAAATGTATAGATGTAACAGTACTGTCTATCCGTATGGCATGTATGTCATATATGTTATGATGAATTGAAAATGGGGGACCCTGATGTAAACAAGACGGAAGTCTTTCTCTGGTCTGCATCCCCTTAACAATTGTGTGTATTGAGCCGTACTGTATTGTACCCATTCTGCAATCTGTTAATAAAGTTTTCAATCAATCAATCAATCAATCATCCCACCCCCACTGTATCTCTATAGTGGTCTTTGAAATGCTAATGTCCCTCTCTTCTCCACATCCCTCTCTCCCTCTCTCTCTTTTCCAGATCCCTCCTCCAACTACATCAGACAGCTGGAGACGAAAGTGCGGATCCTGGAGGATGACAACAATAAGCTTCTCTCTCAGGTGAGGTCAAACACACTAACATGTGCGGCATACACACGCACACTCTTCCCTCTCTTCTCTTTTATGTCCAGACATCTGAGCTGCTCTCTTAGCCCCTACTTTCATCGTTGCTCAGTGAACCAGTAAGGAGGAGAAATATCAAAGACGGGTTATGTTCAGTACAACCAAACGTGAATATACAATATGCTGCCTCTTTACGATATGCTGCCACTATATGATATGCTGCCACTATACGATATGCTGCCACTATATGATATGCTGCCACTATACGATATGCTGCGAGCCTGCGACTATACGATATGCTGCCACTATACGATATGCTGCCACTATATGATATGCTGCCTCTTTACGATATGCTGCCACTATATGATATGCTGCCACTATACGATATGCTGCGACTATACGATATGCTGCCACTATACGATATGCTGCCACTATACGATATGCTGCCTCTTTACGATATGCTGCCACTATATGATATGCTGCCACTATATGATATGCTGCCACTATACGATATGCTGCCTCTTTACGATATGCTGCCACTATACGATATGCTGCCACTATACAATATGCTGCCTCTTTACGATATGCTGCCACTATACGATATGCTGCCACTATACGATATGCTGCCACTATATGATATGCTGCCTCTTTACGATATGCTGCCTCTTTACGATATGCTGCCACTATACGATATGCTGCCACTATATGATATGCTGCCACTATACGATATTCTGCCTCTTTACGATATGCTGCCACTATACGATATGCTGCTACTATACGATATGCTGCCTCTTTACGATATGCTGCCTCTTTACGATATGCTGCCACTATACGATATGCTGCCACTATATGATATGCTGCCTCTTTACGATATGCTGCCTCTTTACGATATGCTGCCACTATACGATATGCTGCCACTATACGATATGCTGCCACTATATGATATGCTGCCACTATATGATATGCTGCCACTATATGATATGCTGCCACTATATGATATGCTGCCACTATATGATATGCTGCCACTATACGATATGCTGCCACTATATGATATGCTGCCACTATACGATATGCTGCCACTATATGATATGCTGCCACTATACGATATGCTGCCACTATACGATATGCTGCCACTATATGATATGCTTCCACTATACGATATGCTGCCACTATACGATATGCTGCCACTATACGATACGATATGCTGCCACTATATGATATGCTGCCACTATACGATATGCTGCGACTATACGATATGCTGCCACTATACGATATGCTGCCACTATACGATATGCTGCCACTATACGATATGCTGCCACTATACGATATGCTGCCTCTATACGATATGCTGCCACTATACGATATGCTGCCTCTATACGATATGCTGCCTCTATATGATATGTTACCACTATACCATATGCTGCGACTAGTGTTGTAAAAAATATCGATTTTTCAATACATATCCATTCTGAATATTTAAAACGGCTTCAATACTCATTTCCCACAATATCATTATTTAATTTTCTTTTTCATTTTGTATAAGGAAGTTGCATTGTTCATTTCAATACCTGTAATAGTACAGTAGTCCACACACACACACACACACACACACACACACACACACACATGTGCATTCAGTTAAGTTGGAATATGACTGTAATACAAACAGTTCAGTTTGTCAGGTACATGCAACACAGATTACAGTGTTTACATCTGTCTGCTTGAGAAAATACCATGTTCTGCAATAAAAATTATTGAAGTGAGATGAACAGACTGAACTTTATTTTATTATATAAAACATGTTGACAAAGTTTTACTTTGCAGTTGAAAAAAGATAATAAATTAAATTTGATGATTTTTTTTTTTATAAAAATGTCATATTTATGATGAATTGAAAATGGGGGACCCTGATGTAAACAAGACAAAAGTCTTTCTCTGGTCTGCATCCCCTTAACAATTGTGTGTATTGAGCTGTACTGTATTGTATCCATTCTGCAATCTGTTAATACAATTTGCAATCAATCAATCTGTTATGCTTAACACGCAGTACTATTAACTTTACTTCATTTCTAAGATTATATCATTTAGTTATTTTTATATGTGTGATCTAAAGATAAACAAAGGGTTTTAAAAGTGTTATATTTATCTTCTCTTATAGTACCAGAGAGAAGCTGAGGAGAATCAACCAGCAACAAAAGCTAAATTTATTTAAAAAAAATATATATATTTATCTTTTTTTTCTTTTTTTTTACATTTTAAGATTTAACCTTTTTCCCTGTGGTATTGAAAATGGTATCAAATATCGATACTTTTCAAGGTATCGTATCGAAGTTCGAAATTCCCATATCGTGACAACACTAGCTGCGACTATACGATATGCTGCCACTTTACGATATGCTGCCACTATATGATATACTGCCACTATATGATATGCTGCCACTATACGATATGCTGCCACTTTACGATATACTGCCACTATATGATATGCTGCCACTATACGATATACTGCCACTATACGATATACTGCCACTATATGATATGCTGCCACTATACGATATGCTGCGACAAGACAAAATGGTCACTTGGTGCCTGTTCCCCAGCCCCTGTTTTTTTGCAACAAGCGTGGACCATCTGTAGGTTGGAGAGAGTGTGTTATCAATGTGTTTTTTTTAGGCGCGCCGAGGCAGAGCGAAGGGACCGGGGGGAGAGGAGAGGAAAGGAGAACTAAGTGACAGTAACAGGGTGGGTGCAACACCCCCCCAACCCTACTTTTCCACCCACACCTCCTCGCCACTGACCTTGCTGTGACTTCACTGACTTTGGGGGGGGGGGGGGGGGGGTAGAAGCGAGAAATTAGCTTTTGCCAAATTCACGGAGTTCAGCGGGAGTTCGGATTCGTACCCCAGGGGCTCTTAAATGTGAAGTATCAAGCGATTGGAGACCAGTTCCCCCCCAGTAAAGTCATAGGGAAGTTTATCAGGGACGTTTTATTTTGTCAGCAGGTGTCGGACCTGACCTCTGACCCTCAATCAACTTCTACGAAACACAACTACGCAACAAGCTATATAGTATGTCATAACAAATCGGTCTGATTGTGTTCGAGAATGAAAAACATTTATTTTGTAAAAGTTTGCTTATTTAACTTATTTAACAGTTAAAATGGAGTTTGAAGACGCAGTTAAAATAGAGTTTGAAGACACAGTTAAAATGGAGTTTGAAGATGCAGTTAAAATGAAGTTTGAAGACAGTTAAAATAGAGTTTGAAGACACAGTTAAAATGGAGTTTGAAGACAGTTAAAATAAAGTTTGAAGACACAATTCAAATAGAGTTTGAAGACACAGTTAAAATGGAGTTTTGAAGACACAGTTAAAATAAAGTTTGAAGACAGTTAAAATGGAGTTTGAAGGCACAATTCAAATGGAGTTTGAAGACAATTCAAATGGAGTTTGAAGTCGCAGTTAAAGAATACATTTTATTCTTTCTCTTTTTCCAACCCCCAATTATTTCCCTGAAGATGAATATGTAGGCATTAAAGGTGTGTGAGAGGTTGTGTGTGTGTGTGTGTGTGTGTGTGTGTGTGTGTGTGTGTGTGTGTGTGTGTGTGTGTGTGTGTGTGTGTGTGTGTGTGTGTGTGTGTGTGTGTGTGTGTGTGTGTGTGTGTGTGTGTGTGTGTGTGTGTGTGTGTGTGTGTGTGTGTGTGTGTGTGTGTGTGTGTGTGTGTGTGTGTGTGTGTTTGATGCAAAACCTCACCGATCTGTGTAATTAGCTCTTGAGTGCTACAATTAGGAGCTACACATTGAGCTCACTTTACATCAGGCCATATATATTATAACCTATTATTACTAACCTTTCTAAAATAATACTCCTTTTCAAAAATCACAGTTAGACTAGAAAATTACATTTTCCTAGTGGGTGCTGAAAAGTTTCCTTTGGTAGTGACGCCAAGAAGTACTGTACACTTAAAATAAATACTGTACACATAAAATAAGTACTGTAAATAAATACTGTACATGTAAAAGAAGAACTGTACACTTAAAATAAATACTGTACACTTAAAGGAAGTACTGTACACTCAAAAGAAGATTATCAGCACACACTCACGGGGACACAGTGTTTGAATACCCTTTGCATTGGTTTGCATTGTGTGATGATGGGGACGTGGTTGTAGAAACGACTGTTTCTCTACTGTGAGTGTGATAAAGATGAAACCCTACAGTACTTGGTGTCTGAACCTTCTAGTTCTTCCTCAAAATGACCTCAAAACGTTTAACATACAATGGGTCCGAACTTGTGTTCTATCCTCCATATTGTTTCAGTGTTTCTCTTTTTGCTGTGGTTACTTCTAAGGCTGAGACGATATGCCATTTGGAAGAATCGATAAATCGGGACAAAATTATCGATAAATATAGATTTTTTTTAATTATTATTATAAATAAATATAAAAGAAAATGTATATATATATATAAAAATAATATATATATTAACCCACACACACACAAACTAACGATAAATAATATAGATATATATTTTGTTTAAGAAAAAAGTATTTAAAAATAAATAAGTATTTTTACACATGCAAAAAAGTGACACCACTTATCGATTTCACGCAGTTATCGATAATCATCGATAAGTGGTGTCGGCCTTAGTTACTTCATCAGCACACAGAACCAGTTGACCATGCGTTGACCCCAGGAAGAGACGTTTCAACCTTGGCAGCAACAAATAACTCCAGATGTTCCAGTAAATCCTAACAATAAACCAATACTACAACCTTTTCTGTTTTAACCCCTCCAGGCCTATAGCCGGTATAGCTTATCACAGATACCGGCGCAGCCAAAGAAGGTAACTCCCTCTAAATGCCAATGAACCTTGGCCTCTGTGAAATGCCACTTGCTGTTTCAACCTATCTCTCTGTCTGGTGATGGTACTTTCACTGCTGTTAGCTTATTGCGGCACCTAACGGGGGTGGCACCTCTTTCTGCTGCTAGCATGCTAAGTGGATGAACGCACATGGATGGCACAGTCTTCCTGGCAAAGACCCTTTTTGGAAAGCTTTTCTCTTGAAGCTGCTTTGCATACAACAGTTGTGGGTTTGGCACTTGGTAGCCAAGGTGAATGAATGCAACATTGTGCTTTGGTGCATGAACTGCATACACACTTGTCCCGGCTTGTCGCGACGTCTTGTGGGGCTGAATAATTTAAAGTACGGTGGTGACACAGGTAGCTCAAAGCATCCATTATGCATGGCAGACAACTGGTGTGTGTAGTTGAAGAATGCAGGAATGTATGACGTTTTTATTAATGTTCTTGTTGTTCTTGTCATTGAGGAACTGTCTGCATATGAAATGGCAGTGACTGAAGTTACTGAAGTTGTCAGGGTCATAGTGAAATATTTGGGGTTAAAAGTCAACCGTTATCTATACAGCCTAGCAACGTTTCTAAAAAGCACTAGCAGTATTTACTTTGTAGTAGGCGTGGCGTACACATCACTGTTATGCAACATGACTTTTGCTCCGATGTGTCTCAATACTAGCAGGTGGAATTTTACAATGGATTATCTGCCTCAGTGGATGTATTGCCCAACTGCCATGTTGTGAAACTGGCCCAGTGAAACTTGCGCCGCCGAGCACGAAGGAAACAATACGAGCTTATCACAGGAATGTTGACCCCCAAGAACAACCGGGCTGAGTGGTTTAAACTTTAAAAGGACCAAGGAGTGGACACAATGCTGGCAAGGTGGATACACACAGGGGTTTACACACACACACACACACACACACACACACACACACACACACACACACACACACACACACACACACACACACACACACACACACACACACACACACAGGAAACGGACGGAGAGGCACGTTGACTAGGGATTGGTACAGCATCAGGTACTTTTAAGGGTACCGACCGAATCACGTCGGTACTACCGAGTACCGTTTCACGTTAAAAAATAATTTGTGTCCGATGACGTCAACGTTTAGTTTACCGCTAAACGAAACCTATGAAGTGTGCCACACATGTTCACGCCAACATTCACGCCGGCACAATACACGCTTACCTAGGATTTGACTTGATTCAACAACAAAGCAGTCGGGGCAATGGCAAGCCGAAAACGGTCGCAAGTGTGGTTACACTTTACAAAGCTAGATGCAGACAACGCTCGCTGCAATATTATATATTACATATATATATTAACAAATTGTTCTAAATAAATAATAATGATAATAAATTATTTGAAGTTTGGAATATTTTTATTTTTATTTTTTTACAACTGAGGTAGGTAGATAAAAAAAATTTAGAGACTAAAGTACAGAAAAAAGGTATCGGTATCGATTCACAGGTATCGATTCAAATGTGAAAGGTACCCAACCCTAACATTGACACAAGATACCTCGTTTTATGTAATAATTTTTAGCATGAATGACCCTAGTTAGGTATCACACCTTTAACCCTGGCATTATGAGTGCCATGCTTTAATCTTTTAGCTACAAGACTGCACACACAGTTAACATGCATGGACGCAAAGAAACATGCGCATACGCATGCATGCATGCATACACACACACACACACAAAGATGAATTGTGTGTGTGTTTGTGTAAGGTTGTTTTTGTGTGTGTGTGCCTGTTTGTTTGACTTTCCACTCTCACACAGATAGCCGGTCTTTTCTCAGACTCAGTGAAGTGTACAGAACACTCTATCGGACTCCAGCCACTCACTCCCCGCCCTCCTGTCATTAACATCCCAGAGCCCGGGCTGACTCAGAGAGGCCTTAATGATTTAATGATTTATATGACAGATTGAATTTATACCAGATGAGAGACCCCCCCCCATCCATTAACCGCTAACGGCTAATTGACCTGGTTGACTTTGTGCGTGAGCGTAGGCTCAGAGTGGGTGGAGCAGGGGATCAACCGAAGTGACCCACGTGCTGAGAGAAAGGGAAGAATAACGGGTGTGTTCGTGAGATAGCTGTGGTGGATGAAAATATGAAATGGAATATTAGTGCCCAAATAACTAGTTACTGGTTATTGGAGGGTTCTTTTTAGAGTGACGCATGTTCACAAAACAACGTTTTAAGAATTCACATGTGGTTTTCCTGTTCCCCAGCGGACAGTTCAGTTAATATTTGTGAACACGGTACACGCACCACTCTCCTAAAGCTGGAAATCAGAGCGAGAGCCCTCGAACTTGTGACGTCACCTGGCTGTAAAATAAGAGAAGTAATCTCATTCCAGTTATCTCTGTGGTCACAACAATGAATGGGTTCCAGTTCAGGCAGTTGGTGGCGTTGACCTCGAGAACAAGATTTCTGAATCAATTTTTGGTCATTTTTCTCTTCTTGTTCCTACCAAAACGAACTTGTGAAGATTTAAGCAAGTGTCGTGCTGTAGTTTAGGAGCTAAACTGTCCGTTTCCTTAGCAATAACTCGACTTTCATGCAGGCCCACTTTGGGCTCGGCTTTTCCATTTGATTAGCATACTCCGCCATCTTTGCTATGCCAGCGTAAGCATATGGCGTCACATTGACTTCTGTAGTTCTGTTATGTATCTCCTCGTTAGGGAGGCGCCGATACCACTTTCTCACTGCCGATACCTATTCAGAGTACTAAAACTGTCAGAATCGACCGATACCAAGTGGCCTACCGATCCCATCTATGGCTTTTACTGAACAATAAGTCTTAGACCATCAATTTGGTATCATTTGACAAAGATTATTGAGATATATAATACATTCTTCTCCATTAGAGATATCTAACATGCTTCTTAGTGTTCAAAATGCAGTAAGTCACTTTGCTTTGATCCGATACCAATGCCCTATTTTAGCCTGGTTTATCGGACCGATATCTGATGTTGGTATTGGTCCATCCCTATTCCTCGTAATATAATGATCTCTGCTGATATCTACCCAGCAGCATCAACTCCAAATAGACCCATTCTACTGTATATTCTCCTCTATATTCCTTCATAGCGTCCAAGCGCTCCCCTGCACCCACCACCGCCCCAAACATCTGCTCATAACTCAAGACAGGAGATGATGCATGGCGTCCAAGCCTCCTTCCTGTCGGTACCCGGGACATTGTGATGGATGGATGTATACGATGCAGGGAGGGTCTGGGTGCTGTAGCCAGGAGGAGGAACAGAGGGGGGGCCAACTGCCAGCTCATCCTAGCCTGTCCAACAGACGAATAGCACTGTGTGCGTTTCTTGCAGTGGTCAAGGTCAATTTAGGGATGAGGTTAGAGAAGCAGTCCGGTGAGGAGATGAGATAGGAGGGCGTGGTGGTTGGTTTAACGGTTGTCAGGCTATATTTCTTTAGGATAAGGACGCTGCGTAAATCTGGCCTATAGCTAATTGAAATCATTCAACAATTGAAATCATCATTGGGATGATGCATGGGGAGTAATTGGAAAATTCAGGACGTTCTTTTAGCTTGGTATAAAATCTGTTGATATTCTTAGCTGTCTAACTCACTAGGGGTGTAGTGATCTCAATACAGAATTTATTTTTAATGTAATCTGTAATCTATAAAAATGTCACACCATATCGACGATTTTCTGTAGTTGATGGGTTTGAATATATGAGGTGCCCATCAGCACACAGTTTAACTGGTGTGGTTACTTCTATTAACATCTTTAGAGGCTCATTTTCATCATTTACGACTATGAAATATAATTAGTATTTTTCAAACAAGCTTGCATAGTGTATATATGTATAATCTATATATATAATAATCTATAATCTATAATCTATTAGAGCTATATGGGTAAAAAAAACACAAACAAATCGAATCATGGCCTCCAAAATGGAATATTCGTATTGAATCTGAAAATAATGTGCATCGTTCCACCCCCCTGCTGCTCGCAGTACGTTGTCCTGCTTTTCGGATTCAGGACCTAAATATATACGCTTCCAGGTTTTCCACGCATGGCATTTAATGTCCTGAGCCTGAAAGACACCGGAGCGCGGGGGGAAGACACGGTGATCACCGTCTGTTAGCAGAGAGGAGACTGTGGCACTGAGCTGCCAGCGGGAGCCGGGCTACGGATGAGGAATGCTAAAGCAAGAGATCATGGAATGCCGCGGGAAGGATGGGAAAATGTTAAGCGGAGTAACGAGGGAATACTGAGCCAGCGGAGAGATGCGAGGGTTTTTTTTTTTTAAAGGAGAGAAGAAAGAAGGGGAATGCTAATTAAAGCATGAAAGGGTGTGTGTGCGCGCGCGTCTGTGTGTGTGCGAGCGCCTGTGTGTGTGTGCGCGCGCCTGTGTGTGTGTGTGCACGCGCGTCTATGTGTGTGTGTGTGCACGCACCTGTGTGTGTGTGTACGTGCGTGCACGCACATGCATGTCTGCTGGGTGCCCGGAGCAACAGACACGACACAATGTTCACTCACACATACACACACCGCTCAGATTATTTATAGCCATAGTTCTCCCAGGCATCGTGTGTGTGTGTGTGTGTGTGTGTGTGTGTGTGTGTGTGTGTGTGTGTGTGTGTGTGTGTGTGTGTGTGTGTGTGTGTGTGTGTGTGTGTGTGTGTGTGTGTGTGTGTGTGTGTGTGTGTGTGTGTGTGTGTGTGTGTGTGTGTGTGTGTGTGTGTGTGTGTGTGTGTGTGTGTGTGTGTGTGTGTGTGTGTGTGTGTGTGTGTGTGTGTGTGTGTGTGTGTGTGTGTGTGTGTGTGTGTGTGTGTGTGTGTGTGTGTGTGTGTGTGTGTGTGAGCTCACGCCGCGCGCAGAAAGAACACTAGTGCGTAGACATGTAAAATGTCACAAGGAGCGCTAGTGTTGCTGTGTGTTGTTGGAGCAATAAGCTAGTTACTGGAGACGGGCTACAGGATGCTTAGGGCCCCCAGGGGCCTCTGCTCTTTGGCTTTTAATAAGGTTGAATGTTGTTGGGGACACAGCATCCCATAAAACATAAACATAAATCGCCT
This sequence comes from Notolepis coatsorum, assembly GCF_963971535.1. NCBI lineage: Eukaryota > Metazoa > Chordata > Actinopteri > Aulopiformes > Paralepididae > Notolepis > Notolepis coatsorum. Next base: position 104,252,432 of record NC_140169.1, on the reverse strand, counting down.
TTTCTGCAGAGTTCCATACGACACATTCTATTCCTATCCAGTGGAATACAATTCAATTAGATTTGACAAATAAAGTTAAAACACTTTTGAGTGCTGAACCAAACGAGGCCATGAATAAAAAAAAAATAAATGACACGTGACGGTACAACGTGTTTGTGTGTGTGTGTGTGTTTTGGATGTCTAGAATCTGTCATGTCCAGTGAGTAAACTACACAAGTACGTATGTGAAGATTGATGGGTAATAATACCATCTCAAATTGTGTGTGTGTTTCCACAGCAGTGTAACCCAGGCGACCTGCGTGTGTTGAGGAAGGGGATGACTCTGTACCACTCAGAATCTCAGCTGTCTTCACTGCCCCAGCGCCAGGATGCCATGCACATGGTGAGCACACACACACACACACACACACACACACACACACACACACACACACACACACACACACACTGATGTGTCTCTCCCCGTGTCCTCCACAGAGGAGTCAGGTCCAGTCAGCTCAAATTCACTTTGTTCCTTAACCAATTACACCTCCACAGCCTTCTGACTCTACTGCACACGGCAGGACGAGAAACACAGAGAGTGGGGGAGAGAGACGCACACAACAAAGAGTACCAGACAGACAGACAGACAGACAGACAGACAGACAGACAGACAGACAGACAGACAGACAGACAGACAGACAGACAGACAGACAGACTCTTCCCTCACAGCTTAACCCTGCAGCTCTCCAGGCCCTCCTCTTCATCCCCACCGGGCCAGTTTGAGCTGAATCCTACTATTAAATGACAGTAATTATTCCTCTCCGAGCCACGGCCATCTCCTTGACCCAGCTCAATACACCTAGGAGAGGAGAGGAGAGGAGAGAGGAGGGGAGTCTGGTGTAATTGTTTTCTGACTGCTTAAAGAGGGGCCAGGGCAGGGCCATGCCACCACCCAGGGGACCTGCGTCTCTCTCTCTCTCTCTCTCTCTCTCTCTCTCTCTCTCTCTCTCTCTCTCTCTCTCTCTCTCTCTCTCTCTCTCTCTCACACACACACACAAAAATAAATCAATACTGCCTTTTAATCAAAACCCACAGTAAGGGCGCCTGGCTCACTTGACCCCGACCCAGTGCATGCATGGCAAAATTTTAAATGGTCAACATTTAATACTCTTGGGGGAGAGGGGGGGTTGCGTCATTCACAGTCAGGCAAAGGTAATTCAGGCAAACTTTGACCCCCTTAGAAGGTTGTATCTCCGACCGGTGAAGAAGGTTAAAAAATGAAAAGTGTGACTGACCTACACACACACACACAACCATTGCAATTCACAGCACAGCATTCGCACATACCAAACAAGGTTATGGTACGACCTGTGGTCAGTGCACACGTTGGTGGCCTAATTAGAAGTGATATCAACAAATGTCAGAAGTCGCCGATAGCAAAATAGGCCTGTGATAACGAGGCTTGCTGCCGTGGACTATACAACTGCTACAACTGCCATGTTTGTGACATCACTATCTCCAGATGAGTTGAAGATACAGTTACAGTACTTTTTTTTCTTTTCAGTCCTTGAATTGATCTATCGGGGTGATTAGAAAGCCGCCCTTCCTCCTCCTCCTCCTCCTCATTCCTGTTTGGGCCCCTGGTCGTCGTGGCATCTCCATGGAGACCGTCTCATTATTGTGTGGCTGAGCAGGAGATTGATTTGCTGCTCTCTAATGTGGCCTGAGTTCATTCATGCGTGAGAGATGACCCTTATTGGAACATGGAGAGATAGAAGAGAGAGAGAGAGAGGGGGAGAAAGCAAGAAAGAAAGAAAGAAAGAAAGAAAGAAAGAAAGAAAGAAAGAAAGAAAGAAAGAAAGAAAGAAAGAAAGAAAGAAAGAAAGAAAGAAAGAAAGAAAGAAAGAAAGAAAGAAAGAAAGAAAGAAAGAAAGAAAGAAAGAAAGAAAGAGGAGAAGAAGAAGAGCGATATAGAACTAGAGACACATTGACAGTTTCATTGGACTGAACTTCCTGTTTTGTCGTGTGTGTGTGAAGGCGCTTGTGTGTGTTTGTAGTGTACAGTACGCGTGCACGTGCAAACCATTAACATCTTCACCATTTGCACTTCTCTTTAGGCTTAGCTCTCCCGTCTCTCTCATTGTTCAAACTAGGACCCAGTTTTAGGTCACGTTGTGTCTCTGTACAAAACATATTAGACAGAGAAAAAGAAAGAGAGAATGTGAGGGAGAGAGAAACCGAGAAAGACAAGGAAGCGTGGAGATTGAGATTGAGAAACGACAAAAGCCAAATGAAAGACGGGGAGAGAAAGTGGTGCGTTTTGATTCACACAGACGCCCTGAGTGAGCTGCAGAGCCTCTCTTCTGACAGGGATTCCCACCCTTACACCTCCATCTCGAAGGCCTACATCAGACCTGTTCATGCAGGGAAAAGCCGTCCTTGACAATAGTAAACATGGCCAGGGGCTGTCTGCGTCTCGGTGCTGCTGTCCAAAGCCTTTACTTAGCTGCACAGCTCCAACGCTGAATACACTAAGAGAAGAATATGGAAGAAAGGAGGAAAGAAAAAAAGAAAACGTGCCCTGCCCCCGGCGCTGTCTTACTTGTTCACACGTTTTAAAAACCGTATAGCTTGAAACCAGCAGAGCAGAGAGGTTTGTGTAGTCTACGACTCTCTGGTTTACGTCTGAGTTCAACCCCAATTATAGGGGGGAATAATTCAGCTACAGTCTTATGACTTTGTTGTTGTTGCTATTGCCAAGGCTGACCTCTTTTTTTATAATTTTTATTCTCATAAGAATCATTATCCTTTGAGACTGAAGAATGTGTTGCTAAATATTGATACATTATTGTACTTGATGTGTGTTTAGTGGGTATATACTCAGACTTCGGTTAAACAATCATTAGTTGGCTTACAGGTGGGATGACGTGGGGTAAAAACTAGACATAATTTTTTTTAAAGGTCTCGTGAACTGTCCCTCAGTCCTAAATCCAAAAAGAATTGTCTGCAAGTACCATCCCGGTTCCCAAACCGGTCTTGTAGCGCTACAGTTTTATCGTCCCCAGGTCATCAGGACGTACTTCATTTCAGGCCCTACACTGCAACAGTACCTCAGGATAAATTCTCATCTACACTGCAACAGTACCTCAGGATAAATCAACAATGCATCTGCACTGCAGCAAGCCTGTATAAGGTGAAAACCTTGGCTTTTGCTGTATCTCTGTAAGGAGAATAGAGTTGTCTTGGCGGTTTAGTACCTGAGCATGTTTGTCAGAGTGTTACCATCAAAACAAAATTAAATTATGTGATAAATGAAGAGGAAATATACAGTCAAGAGCTAATTGGATTAGGTTCAGGTTCGTTTTGGATTATGGGTTCATATCAGCTGCTCAAATGGGGCCGGTCGATTTGCGCAGTGAACAGAGAGTGGAGCCGGGGCTAACGGATCCATGGGGCTAACAGCCGGGGTTAACTGATCAATGAGGCTAACAGCCGGGGCTAACAGCCGGGGCTAACAGATCCATGGGGCTAACAGATCCATGGGGCTAACAGCCGGGGCTAACGGATCCATGGGGCTAACAGATCCATGGGGCTAACAGATCCATGGGGCTAACAGCCGGGGCTAACGGATCCATGGGGCTAACAGATCCATGGGGCTAACAGCCGGGGCTAACGGATCCATGGGGCTAACAGCCAGGGCTAACAGATCCATGGGGCTAACAGATCCATGGGGCTAACAGCCGGGGCTAACAGATCCATGGGGCTAACAGATCCATGGGGCTAACAGCCGGGGCTAACAGATCCATGGGGCTAACAGCCAGGGCTAACAGATCCATGGGGCTAACAGCCGGGGCTAACTGATCCATGGGGCTAACAGCCGGGGCTAACTGATCCATGGGGCTAACAGCCGGGGCTAACTGATCCATGGGGCTAACAGCCGGGGCTAACTGATCCATGGGGCTAACAGCCGGGGCTAACTGATCCATGGGGCTAACAGCCGGGGCTAACTGATCCATGGGGCTAACAGCCGGGGCTAACATATCCATCGGGCTAACAGCCGGGGCTAACTGATCCATGGGGCTAACAGCCAGGGCTAACAGATCCATCGGGCTAACAGCCGGGGCTAACTGATCCATGGGGCTAACGGATCCATGGGGCTAACAGCCGGGGCTAACTGATCCATGGGGCTAACTGATCCATGGGGCTAACAGCCGGGGCTAACGGATCCATGGGGCTAACAGCCGGGGCTAACATATCCATCGGGCTAACAGCCGGGGCTAACGGATCCATCGGGCTAACAGCCGGGGCTAACGGATCCATCGGGCTAACAGCCGGGGCTAACTGATCCATGGGGCTAACAGCCAGGGCTAACTGATCCATGGGGCTAACAGCCGGGGCTAACGGATCCATGGGGCTAACAGCCGGGGCTAACTGATCCATGGGGCTAACAGCAGATCCATGGAGCTGTGTCTAATGCAGAGCTGTGGTGCCAGGTCACAGTGAATGGAGCCATTGTGCATCGCCTCCACCCCCACCCCCCACCCCCCCTCTAGCTCTCTGTTCCTGACACAGAGAGCCGCTGTCTGTATGACTCACTGGGGGTAAGATGAGTCAAGGCACCGCTCTGGGTCCCTCACTGTGTGGCTGTTTCCATCGCACCAGGTTAAATCACCCTGCACAGGTAGCAGACCTGGCTGTTTCTAAAGTTTGAAAATATATTGCCAATACATGGGGACAAGGCAAGGGGTCTTTTTGAGGTGCCACGGAGGGGCGTAGCATCGAGTGTAGAATGTGTTCTAGTCGAGGATGTGTTCTAGTCGAGGATGTGTTCCAGTCAAGGATGTGTTCCAGTCAAGGATGGCCCTAATTGAACCTGATGTCGGTTCTCTCTGTTCGTTCTGAACGAATCACCGAATGGTGACTTGGTGATTTTTACCTGCCTGGCAAGTGACGTGTCCATTTTTAAGTCAGGTGTGGTGTGTGGGCGGGGGGGGGGGGGGGGGGTTTAAACAGAGGCCTGTATGAGGTAATGTTGGAGGACTAGAGAGTGCATCAGGGTTTTGATTCAGCATGAGGGCCTGGACATGTGATGCGCTCTCTCTCTGTCCTGAGCGCCCTCTCAACTTTCTCTCCCCTCTTTCTTCTCTCCTCTTCTCCTCATTCCTCTGCGCCTCCTCTCAGCCACAAGCACGAGTGAGTGTCATCCATCACACAGCAGAACCACATGATAAGACGGCAGAGCTGGCTAGACCCCAGCACACACACACACACACACACACACACACACACACACACACACACACACACACACACACACACACACACACACACACACACACACACACACACACACACACACACACATAAAGAAGCACACACACACTCTCTCTCTCTCTCTCTCTCTCTTCCCTATGTTCCCCTTTTTCACTGCAGAGTGTCTAGTGAAGTGGAATGAATGCTGCATTTGTTTATGGTCCGAGGTGTTGTTTATTAGACCTAGATGCGTTCCAGCTACATGGCTGTAAAAACATGGATGCTCTCACGCTAAACTCTTTGGGCAATTTCTTCTTATAATTCGTCTTGCGTGAACTACAACTCGCAAAGACAGTTTACAATGACATATAGCTAATATAAAATATACTCTTAAAATAGCTAATAACATTAATGTTTATACGATGTGGGTGGCCATGTTGAAATGAGACTTGAACTGGGGGTTGAGAAATCATAACCGAGTTTGTAACTAGGAAGTCAAAGTTGTTCCTATATTTATCTTGTTATTAAATCTTCTTCCTAGTAGGAAGTCGAAATTTTGGTTATAATGCAGAATGCAGCATGAAACTCGCCAGAGGTACTATATGCTGCAAAAGTACAATTCTCTCTCTCTCTCTCTCTCTCTCTCTCTCTCTCTCTCTCTCTCTCTCTCTCTCTCTCTCTCTCTCTCTCTCATCTCTCTTATCTCTCTCATCTCGCTCTTATCTCTCTCTCTCTCTTGTTTCCCTCTCGCTCTTATATCTCTCTCTTGTTTCCCTCTCTTCCATCTCTCTCTCTCTCTCTCTTCTATCTCTCTCTCTCTCTCTCTCTCTCTCTCTTCCCCCCCCCCAGGGCACCGGGCGTCTCCCCACCAGCGAGTCCTCTCCTGCCACCGGCTACTTGAACTGTGTCCAGAAGCCTGAGGCTGTGGTCCATGCCATGAAGGTATGAAGGACGCCTGTCTCTCTCTCAACATCTAACGGTGACCAGAACCTTGGAATGAAAACCTTAGGACACACACAAGAAAATCACTAAAATCCTTCATTTCTGATTGACAACTATGCTCTTTAAAATATGATATGTGAAAGTTACTCTCATCATTCAGAAGGAACTTTCATTCCAAAACTAAAAAAAACTGATTCGCTTAATATGGTCTTTATATGGGAAATGGCCTGAAACGGGCTTCTGGTCCATGGTTTACCATCTTAAAAGGTGCTTCTGTAAAGTACAAGTTATGTTGTCAGTGTTGTCTGTCCATCTTCAACAGACCAAATCACCTGGTAAATATACATCTGAAATGTATTATATTTCAACCATGGATTTTGTGTGATTTTGTCAAGTCAACTGTGTGTCTACGGCACATCAAAGGTCCCTCCACTCAGAAATATGTATTTTCTACAGTTAACTCCTCTTGGAGGCATGACTTTTGACGATACAGATTGTCACTCGTGCAGAACTTTGAAGTAAATGGATATCAACATACTGGATTACATCAACATACTGGATTACAGCTCCAGACACTTCAATGAATACAAAAGCAACGTTTTGCACAGTTAATGTGCCTGATTGAAAAGTTGCTTGTGTATCCATTACTGGGAGCTGTAATCCAGTGTGTGGTGCTCCTTCAGTTTCATATGTACTTCAGGCCTAGAACACACCTACTCTACTGTGATTTGAGCAGAGTTTGTCACCAGAGCGCCCTTTTCTCATTCTTTCACTGGAGGGGGCGGGCTTCTCATATTCTTTTCTTCAGCAAACAAGATTGTGTAAGATAAAGTGTTTGGCGAACCGTTCAGGTGGAAAAATTTTAATCGCCATGGGTTAATCATCAATATACATTGAATAAATCAATACAAAACGTGTTTGATCCAAAGCAACAGTATGTCATCATCATCATAATTTTTATTTATTCATACATGGTATTGTTACAGTCCAACAGTGTCTTCAGTACACATAGTTAACTTAATATGATCCACTAAATTCCATGGCCGAAAGGAACAGGAAGAAGAAAACTCTTATTGCACCTGCCCCTACTCACATACAGTACACTGATACTGTTCATAGTGCAATGTTTACCAAACCAGACAAAATGTACATACTTATTTTGCAGAAATTCAACACAATTAACACAATTAAGGCGAGACACTGCAGGTGAATAGTCAAATATACTTTTTTTGTTGATTTTGAGATTTTGTTATATTTTGCTTCCTAAACATGTCTTCTATGAAACTAGTGACAATAAAACATCAATAACACACATTTAGTTGTTTATTTTACATAATTTTGCCTTATTGCATCCATAAATGTGCACATATTTAATGGGGAAGTGCCTCATTTGCATATATAAACATAAATTTCAGAAAACTTGCAATATATTTTTTCTTAGTTTATATGTACATAACAAATTGGGAAAGTTTCATAGTGATATCTATTCAAATATTTGTTGCCTATTAGGGGGTACTACACTGTTTGTAGCCTGTGTGTAGTTCTGTTCAATAACATCATTATTATTATTATTCAGTTATCAGGCATGTGTTTATGTTGTCTATTACTAATGGTTTGATTAGGTATTGTGTTTGTAAATATCTGTTTAAAAAAAAAAAAGCATGGCATTTTACAATACAGAACTTTGAAGGAGTTTTCCCAAAAATGAGTTTTAAGAGTTTTTCCTCATACTCTGAGCCAGAAATCTCCACTTCAGTAGCACACACATACACCTAACCTTCCAGTTCTATTCATATCTATGTTCTGAAGGTATTTACAGAAGGGTTTGTTGATATCGCATTCATACCCTGATTTATATCACATTTTATTCCTAAAAACATGGCGAAATATGGAATTTTACCATAAAAATGGACTGAATGGAGTATTTTCTGATTTATGGAGTGATAAAAAGAGATATCCAAAATCCCCTCTGTAATAACCTTTGGCTCTAATATGTCAACAAAATGAAACTATAATTTTGAAAATGGCTTTATCCAATGTTCAGATTTCTGTCCTGGAATTATATGCAAATTAGTGCATATTTAAGTAGATCATGCCTCATTTGCATATTTAAACATACAATTTCAGAAAACTTATTATACAAAAAAGTCTTGTCTTAATATAAGTAATCAACTGGGGAAGTTTCATTGTGATATCTATTAGTTAATTTTTTTACCCTATTCACCTGCAGTGTCTCCCCTTAAATGAACAGAAATAAATACATTTTCTGTATCTATCAGTTAAATTGCATATTTGCTAAGGTTCATTCATTTATACACACACACACACACACACACACACACACACACACACACACACACACACACACACACATTTATCTATATATTTATAGTACACTGTTCTATTATATATGTATTATTCTATATTATACTTCTATATACTATTATACTATATAGTTGTATTATTTTTATTTTATTATACTATAACTAAATCATACTATTTATACTACACTATATTATATTGGTATACAGTATTATACACTATTTTAATGTATTATTATTCTATGTTAAGCTGCTATGTTATATTACTATACTCCAACTAGCCTATACTGTAATGCTATGCTATATTGTATATGTCCATGGATTGATGCATCTCTTCCCCATCAGGTGCTGCAGGTCCATGAGAACCTGGACAAGCAAGTTCCCGAGGACTACGAGGAGGACCTCAGCGAGAAGGAGAAGGCCATCGTCCGAGAGATGTGCAACGTGAGTACTCCCTACCCTATCCGAGTATCTCCCTATCCTCATAATATGTCCTATGTCCATAATACAGTAATGTCGGTTTGCCTGACATTCGGTCGGTCGGTTGCTTCGTTTCTTTGCAGTTAATCTCCACTGGGCGCAAATCAGGTTACATTTTATTTTTTATCGCTTTGAAGGAAGGCTGGGACTTGTGAAGCAGCAACACTTGCAGCAGTGTCCTGGGACCCCCCCCCCCCCCCCCCCCCCCCACTACCACTCTTAATTGGAACCCTTAATAAGAGGCTCGTAGTGGAGCTGTCAGAGCAATTAAACTGAAGCGGCAGGGAATAGAACGCACTCCACCCTTCTACCATACTGCTCTACCCCCCACCCTCTACCATACTGCTCTACCCCCCCCCCCCACCATACTCCTCTACCCCCACCCTCTACCATACTGCTCTACCCCCCCCCCCCCCCCCCCACCATACTCCTCTACCCCCACCCTCTACCATACTGCTCTACCCCCCCACCATACTGATCTACCCCCCCCCACCATACTCCTCTACCCCTCTACCATACTCCTCTACCCCCCCCACCCTCTACCATACTCCTCTACCCCCCACCCTCTACCATACTCCTCTACCCCCCACCCTCTACCATACTCCTCTACCCCCCCACCCTCTACCATACTCCTCTACCCCCCACCCTCTACCATACTCCTCTACCCCCCACCTTATACCATACTCCTCTACCCCCCCCCCTCTACCATACTCCTCTACCCCCCCCACCCTCTACCATACTCCTCTACCCCCCACCTTATACCATACTCCTCTACCCCCCCCCCCTCTACCATACTCCTCTACCCCCCACCCTCTACCATGCTCTTCTACCCCCCACCCTCTACCATACTCCTCTACCCCCCACCTTATACCATACTCCTCTACCCCCCCCCTCTACCATACTCCTCTACCCCCCCCTCTACCATACTCCTCTACCCCCCACCCTCTACCATACTCCTCTACCCCCCACCCTCTACCATACTCCTCTACCCCCCACCCTCTACCATACTCCTCTACCCCCCACCCTCTACCATACTCCTCTACCCCCCACCCTCTACCATACTCCTCTACCCCCACCCTCTACCATACTGCTCTATACCCCCCACCCTCTACCATACTCCTCTACCCCCACCCTCTACCATACTCCTCTACCCCCCACCCTCTACCATACTGCTCTACTCCCCCCTCTACCATACTCCTCTACCCCCCCACCCTCTACCATACTCCTCTACCCCCCACCCTCTACCATACTCCTCTACCCCCCACCCTCTACCATACTCCTCTACCCCCCCCCACCCTCTACCATACTCCCTCTACCCCCCACCCTCTACCATACTGCTCTACCCCCCCACCCTCTACCATACTGCTCTACCCCCCCCACCCTCTACCATACTCCTCTACCCCCCACCATACTGCTCTACCCCCCACCCTCTACCATACTCCTCTACCCCCCACCCTCTACCATACTCCTCTACCCCCCCACCATACTCCTCTACCCCCCACCCTCTACCATACTCCTCTACCCCCCACCCTCTACCATACTCCTCTACCCCCCACTCTACCATACTGCTCTACCCCCCCCACCCTCTACCATACTCCTCTACCCCCCACCATACTGCTCTACCCCCCCACCATACTCCTCTACCCCCCACCCTCTACCATACTCCTCTACCCCCCACCCTCTACCATACTCCTCTACCCCCCACCCTCTACCATACTCCTCTACCCCCACCCTCTACCATACTCCTCTACCCCCCCACCCTCTACCATACTCCTCTACCCCCCACCCTCTACCATACTCCTCTACCCCCCCACCCTCTACCATACTCATCTACCCCCCACCCTCTACCATACTCCTCTACCCCCCACCATCTACCATACTCCTCTACCCCCCACCTCTACCATACTCCTCTACCCCCCACCCTCTACCATACTCCTCTACCCCCCCACCCTCTACTATACTCCTCTACCCCCCCACCCTTCTACTATACTCCTCTACCCCCCCACCCTTCTACCATACTCCTCTTACCCCCACCCTCTACCATACTCCTCTACCCCCCCACCCGCTACCATACTCCTCTACCCCCCACCCTCTACTATACTCCTCTACCCCCCCACCCTCTACCATACTCCTCTACCCCCCACCCTCTACCATACTCCTCTACCCCCCCACCCTCTACCATACTCATCTACCCCCACCCTCTACCATACTCCTCTACCCCCCACCCTCTACCATACTCCTCTACCCCCCACCCTCTACCATACTCCTCTACCCCCCCACCCTCTACCATACTCCTCTACCCCCCACCCTCTACCATACTCCTCTACCCCCCACCCTCTACCATACTCCTCTACCCCCCACCCTCTACCATACTCCTCTACCCCCCACCCTCTACCATACTCCTCTACCCCCCCACCCTCTACTATACTCCTCTACCCCCCCCCACCCTTCTACTATACTCCTCTACCTTCCCACCCTTCTACTATACTCCTCTACCCCCCACCCTCTACTATACTCCTCTTCCCCCACCCTCTACCATGCTCCTCTACCCCCCCCCACCCTTCTACTATACTCCTCTACCTTCCCACCCTTCTACCATTACTCCTCTATCCCCCCCCACCCTCTACCATACTCCTCTACCCCCCCCACCCTCTACCATACTCCTCTACCCCCCCCACCCTCTACCATACTCCTCTACCCCCCCACCCTCTACCATACTCCTCTACCCCCCACCCTCTACCATACTCCTCTACCCCCCACCCTCTACCATACTCCTCTACCCCCCACCCTCTACCATACTCCTCTACCCCCCACCCTCTACCATACTCCTCTACCCCCCCACCCTCTACTATACTACTCTACCCCCCCCACCCTTCTACTATACTCCTCTACCCCCCCACCCTTCTACCATACTCCTCTACCCCCCACCCTCTACCATACTCCTCTACCCCCCCACCGCTACCATACTCCTCTACCCCCCCACCCTCTACTATACTCCTCTACCCCCCCACCCTCTACCATACTCCTCTACCCCCCACCCTCTACCATACTCCTCTACCCCCCACCCTCTACCATACTCATCTACCCCCACCCTCTACCATACTCCTCTACCCCCCCACCCTCTACCATACTCCTCTACCCCCACCCTCTACCATACTCCTCTACCCCCCACCCTCTACCATACTCCTCTACCCCCCACCCTCTACCATACTCCTCTACCCCCCACCCTCTACCATACTCCTCTACCCCCCACCCTCTACCATACTCCTCTACCCCCCACCCTCTACCATACTCCTCTACCCCCCCACCCTCTACTATACTCCTCTACCCCCCCACCCTTCTACTATACTCCTCTACCTTCCCACCCTTCTACTATACTCCTCTACCCCCCCACCCTCTACTATACTCCTCTTCCCCCACCCTCTACCATGCTCCTCTACCCCCCCCCACCCTTCTACTATACTCCTCTACCTTCCACCCTTCTACCATACTCCTCTACCCCCCCCCACCCTCTACCATACTCCTCTACCCCCCCACCCTCTACCATACTCCTCTACCCCCCCCACCCTCTACCATACTCCTCTACCCCCCCACCCTCTACTATACTCCTCTACCCCCCCACCCTTCTACTATACTCCTCTACCCCCCCACCCTCTACCATACTCCTCTACCCCCCCACCCTCTACTATACTCCTCTACCCCCCCCCACCCTTCTACCATACTCCTCTACCTTCCCACCCTTCTACTATACTCCTCTACCCCCCCACCCTTCTACCATACTCCTCTACCCCCCACCCTTCTACCATACTCATCTACCCCCCCACCCTTCTACTATACTCCTACCCCCCCACCCTTCTACTATACTCCTCTACCCCCCACCCTCTACCATGCTCCTCTACCCCCCCACCCTTCTACCATACTCCTCTACCCCCCCACCCTCTACCATACTCCTCTACCCCCCACCCTCTACCATACTCCTCTACCCCCCACCCTTCTACTATACTCCTACCCCCCACCCTTCTACTATACTCCTACCCCCCCACCCTTCTACTATACTCCTCTACCCCCCCACCCTTCTACTATACTCCTACCCCCCCACCCTTCTACTATACTCCTCTACCCCCCACCCTTCTACCATACTCATCTACCCCCCCACCCTTCTACTATACTCCTACCCCCCCCCACCCTTCTACTATACTCCTACCCCCCCACCCTCTACCATACTCCTCTACCCCCCCACCCTTCTACTATACTCCTCTACCCCCCACCCTCTACCATGCTCCTCTACCCCCCCACCCTTCTACCATACACCTCTACCCCCCACCCTTCTACTATACTCCTCTACCCCCACCCCTCTACCATGCTCCTCTACCCCCCACCCTCTACCATACTCCTCTACCCCCCCACCCTTCTACCATACTCATCTACCCCCCCACCCTTCTACTATACTCCTACCCCCCCCCACCCTCTACCATACTCCTCTACCCCCCCACCCTTCTACTATACTCCTCTAACCCCCCACCCTTCTACTATACTCCTCTACCCCCCCCACCCTTCTACCATACTCATCTACCCCCCCACCCTTCTACTATACTCCTACCCCCCCACCCTTCTACTATACTCCTACCCCCCCACCCTCTACCATACTCCTCTACCCCCCCACCCTTCTACTATACTCCTCTACCCCCCACCCTCTACCATACACCTCTACCCCCCCACCCTTCTACTATACTCCTCTACCCCCCACCCCTCTACCATGCTCCTCTACCCCCCACCCTCTACCATACTCCTCTACCCCCCCACCCTTCTACCATACTCATCTACCCCCCCACCCTTCTACTATACTCCTACCCCCCCACCCTCTACCATACTCCTCTACCCCCCCACCCTTCTACTATACTCCTCTACCTTCCCACCCTTCTACTATACTCCTCTACCCCCCCACCCTCTACTATACTCCTCTCCCCCACCCTCTACCATGCTCCTCTACCCCCCCCCACCCTTCTACTATACTCCTCTACCTTCCCACCCTTCTACCATACTCCTCTACCCCCCCCCCCACCCTCTACCATACTCCTCTACCCCCCACCCTCTACCATACTCCTCTACCCCCCCCACCCTCTACCATACTCCTCTACCCCCCCACCTCTACTATACTCTCTACCCCCCCACCCTTCTACTATACTCCTCTACCCCCCCACCCTCTACCATACTCCTCTACCCCCCACCCTCTACTATACTCCTCTACCCCCCCACCCTTCTACCATACTCCTCTACCTTCCCACCCTTCTACTATACTCCTCTACCCCCCCACCCTTCTACCATACTCCTCTACCCCCCACCCTTCTACCATACTCATCTACCCCCCCACCCTTCTACTATACTCCTACCCCCCCACCCTTCTACTATACTCCTCTACCCCCCACCCTCTACCATGCTCCTCTACCCCCCCACCCTTCTACCATACTCCTCTACCCCCCCACCCTCTACCATACTCCTCTACCCCCACCCTCTACCATACTCCTCTACCCCCCACCCTTCTACTATACTCCTACCCCCCACCCTTCTACTATACTCCTCTACCCCCCCACCCTTCTACCATACTCATCTACCCCCCCACCCTTCTACTATACTCCTACCCCCCCACCCTTCTACTATACTCCTACCCCCCCACCCTCTACCATACTCCTCTACCCCCCCCACCCTTCTACTATACTCCTCTACCCCCCACCCTCTACCATGCTCCTCTACCCCCCACCCTTCTACCATACACCTCTACCCCCCCACCCTTCTACTATACTCCTCTACCCCCCACCCCTCTACCATGCTCCTCTACCCCCCACCCTCTACCATACTCCTCTACCCCCCCACCCTTCTACCATACTCATCTACCCCCCCACCCTCTACTATACTCCTACCCCCCACCCTCTACCATACCTCCTCTACCCCCCCACCCTTCTACTATACTCCTCTACCCCCCACCCTTCTACTATACTCCTCTACCCCCCCACCCTTCTACCATACTCATCTACCCCCCCACCCTTCTACTATACTCCTACCCCCCCACCCTTCTACTATACTCCTACCCCCCCACCCTCTACCATACTCCTCTACCCCCCCCACCCTTCTACTATACTCCTCTACCCCCACCATCTACCATACACCTCTACCCCCCCACCCTTCTACTATACTCCTCTACCCCCCACCCCTCTACCATGCTCCTCTACCCCCCCACCCTCTAACCATACTCCTCTACCCCCCCCACCCTTCTACCATACTCATCTACCCCCCCACCCTTCTACTATACTCCTCTACCCCCCCCACCCTTCTACCATACTCCTCTACCCCCCACCTTCTACTATACTCCTACCCCCCCACCCTTCTACCATACTCATCTACCCCCCCCACCCTTCTACTATACTCCTACCCCCCCACCCTTCTACTATACTCCTACCCCCCCACCCTTCTACTATACTCCTCTACCCCCCCCACCCTCTACCATACTCCTCTACCCCCCACCCTTCTACCATACTCCTCTACCCCCCCACCCTTCTACCATACTCCTCTACCCCCCCACCCTTCTACTATACTCCTCTACCCCCCCCCACCCTTCTACCATACTCCTCTACCCCCCCCACCCTTCTACCATACTCCTCTACCCCCCCACCCTTCTACTATACTCCTCTACCCCCCCCCCACCCTTCTACTATACTCCTCTACCCCCCACCCTTCTACCATACTCCTCTACCCCCCCACCCTTCTACCATACTCCTCTACCCCCCACCCTCTACCATACTCCTCTACCCCCCCAACCCTTCTACCATACTCCTCTACCCCCCACCCTCGACCATACTCCTCTACCCCCCACCCTTCTACTATACTCCTCTACCCCCCACCTTCTACCATACTACTCTACCCCCCCACCCTCTACCATACTCCTCTACCCCCCCCACCCTCTACCATACTCCTCTACCCCCCCACCCTTCTACTATACTCCTCTACCCCCCCACCCTTCTACTATACTCCTCTACCCCCCACCATTCTACTATACTCCTCTACCCCCCACCCTTCTACCATACTCCTCTACCCCCCACCCTCTACCATACTCCTCTACCCCCCCACCCTTCTACTATACTCCTCTACCCCCCACCCTTCTACTATACTCCTCTACCCCCCCACCCTTCTACTATACTCCTCTACCCCCCCACCCTCTACCATACTCCTCTACCCCCCCACCCTTCTACTATACTCCTCTACCCCCCCACCCTTCTACTATACTCCTCTACCCCCCCACCCTTCTACCATACTCCTCTACCCCCCACCCTTCTACTATACTCCTCTACCCCCCAACCTTCTACTATACTCCTCTACCCCCCCCACCCTTCTACTATACTCCTCTACCCCCCCACCCTCTACCATACTCCTCTACCCCCCCACCCTTCTACTATACTCCTCTACCCCCCCACCCTTCTACTATACTCCTCTACCCCCCCACCCTTCTACTATACTCCTCTACCCCCCCACCCTTCTACTATACTCCTCTACCCCCCCACCCTCTACCATACTCCTCTACCCCCCCACCCTTCTACTATACTCCTCTACCCCCCCACCCTTCTACTATACTCCTCTACCCCCCCCACCCTTCTACCATACTCATCTACCCCCCCACCCTTCTACTATACTCCTCTACCCCCCCACCCTTCTACTATACTCCTCTACCCCCCCACCCTTCTACCATACTCCTCTACCCCCCCCACCCTTCTACCATACTCATCTACCCCCCCACCCTTCTACTATACTCCTCTACCCCCCCACCCTTCTACTATACTCCTCTACCCCCCCACCCTTCTACCATACTCCTCTACCCCCCCCCCACCCTTCTACCATACTCATCTACCCCCCCACCCTTCTACTATACTCCTCTACCCCCCCACCCTTCTACTATACTCCTCTACCCCCCCACCCTTCTACTATACTCCTCTACCCCCCGCACCCTTCTACCATACTCATCTACCCCCCCACCCTTCTACTATACTCCTCTACCCCCCCACCCTTCTACCATACTCCTCTACCCCCCCCACCCTTCTACCATACTCATCTACCCCCCCACCCTTCTACTATACTCCTCTACCCCCCCACCCTTCTACTATACTCCTCTACCCCCCCACCCTTCTACTATACTCCTCTACCCCCCCACCCTTCTACTATACTCCTCTACCCCCCCACCCTTCTACTATACTCCTCTACCCCCCGCACCCTTCTACCATACTCATCTACCCCCCCACCCTTCTACTATACTCCTCTACCCCCCCACCCTTCTACCATACTCCTCTACCCCCCCCACCCTTCTACCATACTCATCTACCCCCCCACCCTTCTACTATACTCCTCTACCCCCCCACCCTTCTACTATACTCCTCTACCCCCCCACCCTTCTACTATACTCCTCTACCCCCCACCCTCTCTGTGGCGCTGAAAGGACCTGGGTCCTGGATATAAAGGATCACTGATTAGAAAGCCGGGGCTAGCAGCTAGCTGGGTCTTGCAGAAGGTATGTGACAGGGGGGGGGGCAGGACTCTAGGGGAGGGGGGGTACTACAAAAGTACCTCTGTATTATCACCTGGGGCCCCCCTCTCTCTCTCTCTGTCTCTCTCACTCTCTCATAAAGACCCCAGAAGCACAGACTCAGGCAGGCAGGGTTGTGTGTGTGTGTGTGTGTGTGTGTGTGTGTGTGTGTGTGTGTGTGTGTGTGTGTGTGTGTGTGTGTGTGTGTGTGTGTGTGTGTGTGTGTGTGTGTGTGTGTGTGTGTGTGTGTGTGTGTGTGAGATATCTTGGGCTCAAAGTCAAAATGGGAGTGTTTGAAGTTTCCAGCCTTGAAGAAGAAAGTTATTTCTTCTGCCTAGCTTAACTATCCGTGTCTCTCTTTCTCTCACTCATCTCTCCCATTCCCTCTCACTTTTTCTCATTCTCTCTCTCTCTCTCTCTCTCTGGGAGCAGGTGGTGTGGAGAAAGCTGGGCGATGCAGCAGGATCAAAGCCGTCCATCAGACAGCACCTCTCTGGGAACCAGTTCAAAGGGCCTCTGTAGCCTGGCAACCAGAGAGAGAGAGAGAGAGAGAGAGAGAGAGAGATCTACCTACACTCACCTGAAAGCACCTTGTGATCCACTGCCTGCTACACTACCCACCATGCCCCGCTCCCTGCTCACCAACAGTACCCAGCACTCCCTTCACCACACCTTCTTCATATATATATGATTGGACTAGATGGTATCCAGGAAACCACAAAATGGACCTTGTTTTTTCTCACTCACCACCAGTATCCAACTCTACATGTAACATTACAAGATGTATTTCTTTTTGAACTGATGTAAGTGTTGTCGACTGGCAGCTAGTTTCACTGATTTGCCACTTTTCAGCATCGATTCAGGGGCTTGGTCTCACTGCAAACTCTCCTGTTATTATGGGCTGACGATAAACCTATGACATGAAAGCTATATCATGCAAAATATATATAGTCCTTTTAGATTATACCTGTGCTACTTTTAAGCTAGTGACGTCCCATGGTTTCAGCCAGAGTTTGGGAGAGAATTCTCTAGAAAAGTTGTTTCTTCACGGCGGTAACGTCGGATAAGGTTACCTCCTCTATAGAGGTCTTAGCTCCTCTTGTCGCCTGTGCTCGCCCCCTAGTGGTCAACGAGTATAATTAGCATTAGAATTCTAAAGTGTTAACCAAGTGAGATCCACTGTGACCTAGCACCCTTTCTGCTCATGAGACGAGTCTATTAATAGTTACCACAGTCTAGAGATCACTGTTAACGTGTGTATATTATGTATAAAACCATAGCACTGTTGTTATTGTTGATTTTATCTTTTTTTTTTGTACTCTAGCGTGGCCATGTGATCAATTATTTTGTTTTGGAAAGCATACACAACTGGACCTTTTACACAGGGTTTGCTTTTGGTAACAAAAGTTTTTATTTTGTCTATTTTTATTATAATTTTTTTTTTCGTTCTGTATACAAATGCAAATGTATTAATAAGGACATTCTTAATTGAACCATCTCAACCGGAGTCTTTGGAGTGATAGATTTTTATTTTCTCGTCTATTCACTTTTTTTTTTTCTATTAAAGTAAAACATGTATGCTGTGTGCATGCTCGACAATCATGTTCTCAGGTTCGGAGGGCCAGAGCTTTACAGTACCGTCGCCCAGCTGTGACTCGGTGTGTGAACCCTGCAGGCTACCACACCGTTGGAGACTGCTGAGGGCAGGGCATAAGCTGAACCCATCACTGACAGGCCCTCGTCCTCATCAATGTCCTATGAAATGTACATGGCCAAAGGCTTAATATATATATATTATTTTTTGTGTTAACTTTTTCCGTTGCAGTCATTTCTGTTAGTGGGCCATTTGATGGTATTTAACAAGAGAGGTGATTAGTAGGTTAACTGGTTTTCCTCCATATATTTTCACTGAAATTGAAACGGCCCCCTGCTGGCTGTAAATTCAACTTTTCGTTTTTGTTTTCTTAAGTTATCTCCATTGATTGAAATCCGTCACCTTTCACCTGGAGGTCGGGGCCTGTCTGTGTGGCGTCAGCCACCAAGCCTCTCAGCAGGAGGCCGCATGTTTGTTGAAAGCGGAGTCTTTTCTGTTGGAACGCGAGAGACAAGTCTTCCCTTGGATGTCTTCTGATAACATTTTATTTACTATATTGATGTCAGAATGAACAAAGCACTGTTAAAATCAGTCTCGAGTATTTATTTGCCAGGTGTCAAGATAAGAGATGGGAGGGCTGTTGGGCCGTCATGTCCTCGACATGTTTACGATTTAAATTGAAAGAGGAATTGACCTATATCAAACCCTGCCCTCTTTTATTGATCCTCCAATCACAACTGTTGCTTCCCAAATACCAGTTGTGATTGGGTGATCAAGATAAGCGTGTAGGTTTTAGATAGGTCATTTGGTTACTTGGGGAAAGAAAACTGTTCCGATTGGTTCGGTCAGTGATTGACAGCTCAAGTTCTAGATTTAGTTGTTCCAAATTAGAACATTATGGAGGCGGCCGTGCGTGCGCCTTATCTCTCTCAAATAATGGGTCTAACAAAGAAAAAGATAAATCACCAAGTATGGGTTTGAAAAGTGTCCTTTTTTCTAGGAACTGATTTGAAGCCATGATACAATTTTGAATACTTTATATATGGCATTTGATTTGAGATGTGCCACTTTTTATTTCTGCATGGTGTTTTGATTTGGAACTTTTTTAACATGTAGTGGGTTTTGTTTGTGCTAAACCAGAATCTTAGGAATCTACAGTGTAAATGCCAATTCCTGTAGTAGCATGACTATGTAACTTTTCATGAAATTCACTGATATCAAAAATGGATATTGGTAGGTGAAAATACCTAGAGAAATGAAATGGGCCACTTTTAGAGAAACACATTTGGAAAATAAATACATTTGTTAAATGATAAGTTCCGTCTTCCGTCAGTTAATGAACAGAAATATTAAATGTTTTACTGCTGTTGAATAATTGAGTTTGAGCTATAATGCCCCCTGCTGGAATAGTATGTTGGGGTAATGACTTGAAAAAGAGCAAACACTGTATAAAAGGCATGAACCAACACTGTTAAGACTCCCCCAGCAGAGGTGACAGCGTGCCGTACATCATAGAAAATGTGTAAGTATTCTCCATATTGTCCTGAAGGTCTGTGGAAGGTCGATGTAATTGAAACACATTTGAGGTGTGCGTTAAAGATCGACTGGAGGAGGGCCGTGTAGTGGACGAAACAGGGATTAAGATGATTGCACAAAGTACTTAAAGTACAAAGGTCACACCCAGCACACAAAGACTCACCTGACTGTTCATAGGAAAAGAGCTCTTTATTATCACTCCGCCCCATTGAGGCACAAAAGCAAGGTTGTACAGCGTACAGTCTTTTACAGAAAAAAAGCCTTGCAGTAAGGCACGTATGGATAGATCTCTAAAAAGATCAGTTGTTAAGATTTCAGGTATGTACAAATATTACCCTTTCCGTCTCTCCAGTGTTAGTGTTTTTGACCACGTTTGTGAAAAATCGCAAACAAACACTGCAGGTGGCGAGGATGACGATGTCAAATTTATAGACAAAGCAAAACATTCTTCAAATTATATTCAAAACAGGGTTGGGGTCAATTAACTTTAAATTTAATACAAGATTTATTTGGTGATAGATGATTAATTGTTAGATATATTATGTAGGATATAACCCTCATCTTTAATTCTTTGCATACATTAAGTTAATTGAAGCCATCCCCGTCATAATTACTTGATCAGAACCAAATAATATAAGGCCAGCTGTTCATCCCATGCGAGATTTCCCCAATAAGGAAATGTTGGGAATGTGGAATAAATAAGAGAATTTCTCTTGTGCAGAAAGGTAAAAAGAAACGTATGGAATACCAGCCCAACCAATGACAAAAGTTCACTCCTGTACAGTAAGCAAGTTACTTTAAGGTGCACGCATGTAGTTTGAGAGTCAGAGAAATTAAAAATATACCCCAATAATTATTTTCACAACTGAATAAACAAACTCAAGAGGAATGGTGTCCTTGGAACACAAAGCTGACTGAAAAGTCACTGTTTCTCTGTCGTGTACAAAGACAGGGCCAGCAATATTTAGCTTACACTTTCTATGCTTACAATTGATTCAAACGTGCCTAAAAATTATGATGAAATAAGATGAGCATTGTAAGTATGTTTTGAAATTGAACAACCGCAGTATCTGCACATTTGTTTTGAACAAATTTCTCTCCCCAAATCCTACTATATTGACCCACCTGGGTTTTTTTTTCCCTTTCTTGAAGGTATGTTTTTTTTTTAAGAGATGCACCTATTGCAATTTTCTTGGCCGATTCCAATTTCCGATATAAATTGTTTTCCTTTTTAACTTATCTTTTGTCTGACCTGCCAATTCAGATTTTGGCCCGAGATCTATAATTGACAGAATACACAAAAAAAAATCCTTTCCTCTCATGGAAAATGTCATTGTATGTTCATAATAAAACAGACTATTAAAGAACTTTTACATCTTCTCCCAAACTGCACCAGGTTATAGGACCTTCTCAAAAGAACTATAATTGACCGCATACATAAATAACTATAATCAACAGCATACACAAATAACTATAATTGATAACATACACAAACAGTTTTGTGACGTGTACCATCTGTGCCGCTGTGTGCGCAACATGAACCACCATGCGGGGCATGCGTGGAAATCTGACCGGCACAGAATGGGATATACTGCATCTGGTCACCGGCTGATCTATGGGTGCATCTCTATATGTTTTCATAGCCTCACAACAAGCCAGAAAGCTTTTGCCAATTTGTTCACAACACAAGATTACCCTGACCTCCATTCTCATTTCATGGCTAGGAATAAGGCGGGCCTGGCATCAGGGTTGCCGGTCTAATCAGGTTTGACTCCTGATTCAGGTATGGTGCCAGGCTCTCATCTTATCCAGTTTGCGTGGTTTAAAATCTGCATGCCAGGGGGTGGGGGCAGAGGTGACTGTGCTGGCGGTGGAGGAGGCGGGTATCCCGTGGGTGGCAGCCCCATCCCTGGAGGAGGCACGTGGCCTGGGGGCATGCGTGGAGGCGGGGGGTAGCTGTGGTTGTACCCCGGCGGAGGGTAGCTCGGGGCCAAGCTGGGTGGTGGGTAGGTTGAGGGTGGAGGAGGGGGCCCCGGAGGGAGAGCGCTGGGTGGAGGGTAGACATGGTAGGGTGGCATGGGGGGGCCATAGCTGAGCGGCAGGGAGGCATAGGCAGGGCCCTCCGTCTTCATCAGGGACTGGAGGTTCTGGTAGCCCTCTCCGGACATGTAGGAGCTGGTGGTGGACATGATGCAGTTGGGGGGGGGAGGGGGCGGTGGCCGGTGGGGGAGGGGAGGAGGCTGGTGCGGCGGGGGGGCATGGGGTGGAGGGGGTGCGGCCTCGCTGCCCAGCTCAGCTTCTGCAGGAGGTGCCGGGGTGGGGGCCTTGCATTCTAGAGGAAGGGAGAAAGACGTTTACATTTTCATAGTATTGGAAAAAAATTAAAAAAGATAATTATATATATATATAATCACAATATTTAAGAGGATATATATCACAATATCTGCTAAGGTAATGAAAATCACTTGGACCGTCCACATGGTAATGGGATGTGTGATATAGCATCAAACTGAAACTAACCTTTTCAAAAATTCTTTTGTGAGAAATCTGACTTAACACTTTCAGTGCCAGGGACGTCATATCTCGTTTTATCAGCCCAATGCCTGAATGCCCACGACGTTTATTAGCATTTTTTTTTTTTATTAGCGACCTGAATTCATATTTCATCAACTGAGTCTCCCATTGGTACAGCAGCCCCTGTAGGAGCTCAGATGTGAAAAAAACTGCCCCCTATCGTCTCCCAGATGGTAATGCACCCTTTTGGAATGGACTCAATGAAAATGGATGAGAAAAGAAAAATCCGGAATCCACATTTTACTTCTCAGGCATGTAGAGCCGATCGGATTCATTGTGGACCCTCAGAACAGCGTGGAATACATATGTCCAGTATGTAGCGTTGGATCAATAAAAGCGATCGATATTTGGAATGGCGATCAGGAATTGGAATAATCTTTTTGGATAACATCTGATCTCAGGTAAGGAATCTATTTTACCAGTCTTAGGGAAAAAGCTTATATCTCCGTGAAAACAGGTCTGATTATCCTATGTGTGTGTGTGGCTGTGCAAGCGATCAGGAAATAAGAATACATTTAAAACATAGATTAGGCGTTTTAACGCTATCATTGAAGTGGGTGGTGGCACTCGAGCACTAAATAGTGCGCCTCCTGCTGGCACTGAAAGTGTTAATGTAGCCAAAGGGGGTGACTGTGAGCTCGGGTTGGCTCCCACGGGTGCGCCCTTTCTCGGATCGACGCGAGATTTCTCCCATGGGTCCATCTCGTTGTGGAGATAAACTTCCCAAGTCACTTCCATCAGCGAAAACGTTTGGAAACGGTTGGGGCGCGACCCGGGGAAAACTCTGCGATTTTGCCCAAGGTGACTGATATTTTGGGTTGGCTCGCAAGGGCCCGCCCTTTGTCGGATCGACGCAAGCTTTCTCCCACGGGTACATATCGTCATGGAGCACGATTTCCCCATG